>NC_066338.1:13518818-13538818 GCF_022539315.1 Serinus canaria
GGGGAACAACGGAGGCCTGCGAGGTCTCGCTGGGGGCGGGGACGGGCGTGGCCGGGGACACCACCTCCACCTTGCGCTTCTGGGACCAGTTCAAACCAGTTCAAACCAGTTCAGCTCATCCCAGTCCCCCCCACTCCATCCCGGTCCTTCCCCCAGTCCATCCCAGTCCCTCCCAGTTTGTCCCAGTCTCTCCCCCAATTTCCCTCCCCTGTTTTTTCCGGCATTGCTGGCCCCGGTACGCCTTAGAGTTCTCCGCAAGGTGACTTTCTACTATTTCTTTTTGCTGGCGTTTTTTACAGACTCCTTGTCTTTGTTTACATTTATTGGGACATGTTTTAACAGTACCCCTTTGTACAGATATTTCCCTTTTTCCCCTTTACCCCTTTTTCCCCTTTCCCCCCCTTTTTCCACCCTCTTTTACGGCTAACCATTCTGGACCTTTCCAGGGGGCGCCTTTTCTTCTGGGGCCACTTTGGGGGCAAGCTGGGGGCAAAAAACTGGTATGGACCAACTGGTGGGACATTTGGGGACCTGGTGACAACTGGGGTGACTTTAGTTACATTTGGGGACCCTTTGACCCTGGGGGACTTTTGTGACTTGTGGGGACATTTGGGGACCCTGGGGGACATTTGGGGACATTGGGGCCTTGGAGCCACTGAGGGCATTTGGGGACATTTGGGGACTCTGGGGACATTTGAGGCCGTTGGGGACACTGGGGACCCTGGGGCCATCTGGGGACCCTGGGGACATTTAAGGACATTTAGGGACCCTGGGGGGACACCTGGGGACACCTGGGGACATTGGGGACACCCCGGGGGTTACCGTGGGGCGCTGGGGGGGCTCGGCCTCGCTCTCCTTGGGCAGGTGCAAGCGGAGCGTGATGGGCCCCGGCCCCGCTGGTGGCCCTGCTGGTGGCCCTGCTGGTGGCCCTGCCGGTGGCCCTGCTGGTGGCCCTGCCGGTGGCCCTGCTGGCCCCGGTGGTGGCCCCGCTGGTGGCCCTGGCAAACTCTTCCCGCTGGCGGGGGCCACCGACAGCGCCAGCTCCAGGCTCTTCCTCTGCGCCGGGAGGAAGAGGAGGGTTTAGGGGGACAGGGGGGGGACACGGGGGGGACACGGAGGGGACACGGGGGGGGACAAAGCCACCGTGGCTCGGGGCCCTCCCGGCAGCCCCGGGTCCCCTCCCCGGGGACGGCCCTTGGTGGCCCAAAGGGCTCCTAAAGGGGGCGAGGTGGCCTCGAGGGGACAGGGGTGTCCCCAAGGGGGTCAGGGGTGTCCCCAGGGGGTCAGGGGTGTCCCCAAGGGGGTCAGGGGTGTCCCCAAGGGGGTCAGGGGTGTCCCCAAGGGGGTCAGGGGTGTCCCCAAGGGGGTCAGGGGTGTCCCCAAGCGGGTCAGGGGTGTCCCCAAGGGGTCAGGGGTGTCCCCAAGGGGGTCAGGGGTGTCCCCAGGGTCCCCTTAAAGGGGTTGGGGATGTCCCCAAGGGGGTCAGGGGTGTCCCCAAGGGGACAGGGGTGTCCCCAGGGGGTCAGGGGTGTCCCCAGGGTCCCCTTAAAGGGGTTGGGGATGTCCCCAAAGGATCAGGGATGTCCCCAAGGGATCAGAGATGTCCCTGAAGTCCCTTAAAAGGGTTGGAAATGTCCCCAAGGTCCCCTTAGAGGGGCCAGGGATGTCCCCAAGGTCCCTTAAAAGGGTTGGAAATGTCCCCAAGGTCCCCTTAGAGGGGTCGGGGATGTCCCCATGGGGTCAAAGATGTCCCCAAGGTCCCCAGAGAGGGGCTGGGGATGTCCCCAAGGTCCCCTAAAGGAGTTGCAGGTGTCCCCAAGGGGTCAAAGGTGTCCCCAGGGTCCCTTAGAAGGGTCAGAAATGTCCCCAGGGTCCCCTAAAGGGGCTGGGGATGTCCCCAAGGGTCCGAGGTGGCCCCTGGGTGGGTCCTGGGGATGTCACCACCCCCCAAGGGGTGTCCCCAGGGGATGTCCCTGCCGTGGGGGGTGAGTGTCCCCCCCCCGAGGGGGTTTGGGGACTCCAGGTCTGTCCCCAAGGGCTCCGAGTGTCCCCTGTCCCTGTGTGTCCCCTCAGTGCTGGCCCTGCTCAGTCCCCCTGTCCTTGCACTGTCCCCAGACTCTGTCCCTTGCTGTCCCCACCGTGTCCCCTGTCCCCATCCTGCTGTCCCCAGAGCTCTCTGTCCCCCCGGTGTCCCCTCGATGTCACCTGTCCTCCTGGTGTCCTCCATCCCCTCCCCGTGTCCCCAGTGTCCCCTTCTGTGTCCCTCAAGTGTCCCCAAGTGTCCCCTCACCGTGTCCCTCCCATGTCCCCAGGTATCCCCAGTGTTCCCTCCAGGTGTCCCCCCATGTCCTTAAATGTCCCCTGACCGGGTCCCTGTATCCCCCCCCACCATGTCACCCACGTCCCCATGTCCCTGTCACCCCCGTGTCCCTCACTGTGTCCCTGTCCCCCCCTTTGGTGTCCCCATGTCCCCACTGTGTCCTCCCCTGTCCCCCTGCCCCCTGTCCCTCACCGTGTCCCCCTGTCTGTCACCGTGTCCCCGTGTCCCCCTGCGTCCCCCATTGTCCCCGGTGTCCCCGTGTCCCTGTCCCCCTGTCTGTCCCCATGTCCCCATACCCTTCCATGTCCCTGTGCCCTGCTCATGTCCCCCTGTCCCCTCGCTGTCCCCTGTCCCTCACCGTGTCCCTGTGTCCCCTGTGTCCCTGTGCCCCCCCATGTCCCCCTGTCCCCCCGGTGTCCCTGTGTCCCCCGTGTCCCTGTCCCCGGTGTCCCCTGTCCCTCACCATGTCCCTGTCCCTGGTGTCCCCTGTCCCCGGTGTCCCCTGTCCCTCACCGTGTCCCTGTGCCCCCCCATGTCCCTGTCCCGGGTGTCCCCTGTCCCTCACCGTGTCCCTGTCCCCGCTGTCCCCTGTCCCTCACCGTGTCCCTGTGCCCCCCATGTCCCCCATGTCCCCTGTCCCTCACCGTGTCCCTGTGCCCCCCCATGTCCCGGGTGTCCCTGTCCCTCACCGTGTCCCTGTCCCTCACCGTGTCCCTGTGCCCCCCCATGTCCCGGGTGTCCCCTGTCCCCCGTGTCCCCTGTCCCCGGTGTCCCCTGTCCCTCACCGTGTCCCCTGTGCCCCCCATGTCCCCCATGTCCCCTGTCCCTCACCGTGTCCCCTGTGCCCCCTCCCCGCCCCCCCCATGTCCCCCATGTCCCCTGTCCCTCACCGTGTCCCTGTGCCCCCCATGTCCTGGGTGTCCCCTGTCCCTCACCGTGTCCCCTGTGCCCCCCCATGTCCCGGGTGTCCCTGTCCCTCACCGTGTCCCTGTCGGGGGAGCCGGGCCGGGAGCCGGGCAGGCCGTTCTTGGTGGGGGTCTTGGCCTCCTTGCGGGGCACCTGCACCCGCTTCAGGTCCAGCCGGTCGTGGGTCACCCACTCGTCCAGACGCTTGTTGACTGGGGACAGGGGGGGACACGGGCCGTGGTGGCACCTGGGGTGGCACCCTGGCACCCCCCGCTGTGCCCACCCCGGCCCTGGGGACACGCACGGTGACAATGGCACCCCAATGTCACCCATGACCCCTCAGCGACCCTTGGGACCACTCTGTGTCCCCCACGTCCCCTTGTCTCCCCGTGTCCCCATGCCCCCCACCGCCATGTCCCCATCCACCCTGTCCCCCCGTGTCCCCCCCCATGTCCCCCCCTGTCCCCTGTCCCCTCACAGTCGATGTAGTGCACGTAGAACAGTTTCCTGCCGCTGATGTCCTTCACGCTCAGGATCTCGGCCAGTGCTGCAACGAGGGGGGGGGGGGGTCACCACCGACCCCCTTCTGGGGACCCCCCCCGGGACCCCCAACCCACCCGGGACCCCCCAACCCACCCAGGGACCCCCAACCCACCCAGGGACCCCCAAATTCCCCCCCAGGAACTCCAAAATCCCCCCCAGGAACCTCCCCCCAGCCTGGGCTCTCCCCAAACCCCCCCGGGACCCCCTCATGTCCCCAAACCCCCTCGTGACCCCCTCATGTCCCCGAACCCCCCCCGTGACCCCCTCACTGTCCCCAAACCCCCTCGGGACCCCTCATGTCCCCAAACCCCCCCCGTGGCCCCCTCATGTCCCCAAACCCCTCCGTGACCCCCTCATGTCCCCAAACCCCCCGTGATCCCCTCATGTCCCCAAACCCCTCGGACGCCCCCTCATGTCCCCAAACCCCCCCGTGACCCCCTCACGTCCCCAAACCCCCCCGGGACCCCCTCACGTCCCCAAAACCCCTCGGGACCCCCTCATGTCCCCAAACCCCCCCGTACCACCGGGCCCCTCATGTCCCCAAACCCCCTCGGGACCCCCGACACCCCCGGGCCCAGGCCACGCCCCTTTCTTAGACCACGCCCCTCCACGCAAACCCCTCCCTCTCACCCCGCCCCGCCCCTTTTCCTCCACCAGGCCCCGCCCCTCCCGCCCGCTTCCCGCCCTTTCCCTCAGCCCCCGCCCCCTCTGCAGACCCTCCCCCGTGCCCTGATTGGCTGTCCCCCGCGATAAGCCCCGCCCCACTCACGCCACTCATCCTCGTTGTCCTGGTTACGGCGCAGCACGGGCAGGCGGCAGCCCTCGGACACCTCCCCCTGCGGGGGCGGGGCCTCGTCAGGGCCGGGGGGGCCCCAAAACCCCCGCGGGAGGTTCGGGGGATCCCCGAACCCTTCGGGAGGCTCCCGGAACCCCTCGGGAGGGTCCCCGAACCCCCTGCGCGCTGTTCCCCCCCGCCCGCTCCCCACCTCCGCCATTCTCCTCCCGGCCTCCGCTTCCGGCCGGCCCGACGCGCTTCCGGGATGCGGCCACGCCCTTTCCGCTTAGGCCCCGCCCCGGTGCTCGGCCCCGCCCCCAGTTGGCGGGAGCGCCCGTGGGTGGGCGGGGCCTTCCCGGCAGCCGCGTCACGTGGGCGCGCGGCGCTTCCGCGAGCGGCGGCGCGAGCGGGGCCCCCCCCGCCCTTCCCCCACCCCCCCGGGACCCCCCGGGACCCCCTCGGGACCCCCCGGGACCCTCCGGACCCCCGCCATGGAGGACGGTGAGTGCCGAACCCCCCCGCGGGGGTTTCGGGGCCGTTCCGCCCCGGGTGACGTCGGGGGGTCGCGGGGTGAGAGGGGGTGAGGGTCCTTTAAGGGGGGCGGGTTTAAAGAGGAGGGGGCGGCTCCTTGGAGGGGTTTTGGGGGGAGACCCCTCCCTTAAAGTGACCCCCGTGAAGTGATCCCATTTTATTGCGACACCCCCGTGATGAGACCCCTCCCCCGTTAATGTGACCCCTCCCCTAAAAGTGACCCCCCCCCCTTTGAAGTGACCCCCCCCCCCCCCCCGTTTAAGTGACCCCATTTTATTGCGATGTCCCCGTGGTGAGACCCCCCCCCTTAATGCGACCCCCCCATAGCGATGCTCCCCTCGAAGCCCCTCCCCCTCGAAGCCCCTCCCCATTAACGCCCCCTTGCCCCCCCAGTGACCCCCCCGGACCTCCTGCCCTTCCTGCTGCAGGACTGGGGCGCTCAGGGTGAGTGGGGACACCCCGGGATGGGCGATCGGGGGTGGTCCCCGCGGGTCTGGGACCCCCCTGGGGGGGTGCAGGGGGTCTGTGGGGAGGGGGTTGATGGGACGACCCCCCCCCCCCTCCGTGTGCCCCCTCAGAGGCGGGGGGGGCGGCGCCGTTCGTGGAGATCCTGGAGCAGCCCAAGCAGCGCGGGATGAGGTTCCGGTACAAGTGCGAGGGGCGCTCGGCCGGGAGCATCCCCGGGGAGCACAGCACCGAGAGCACCAAGACCCACCCCACCATCCGCGTGAGTGCCCCAGTATGGACCAGTATAGACCAGTATAGACCAGCACCCTCCCTGAGCCCCCCCAGAGCCCCCCCCGTGCCCCCCGCCCCGGGGAGCGCAGCACCGAGAGCACCAAGACCCACCCCACCATCCACGTGAGTGCCCCAGTATGGACCAGTATAGACCAGTATAGACCAGTACCCTCCCAGAGCCCCCCCAGTGCCCCCAGCCCCGGGGAGCGCAGCACCGAGAGCACCAAGACCCACCCCACCATCCACGTGAGTGCCCCAGTGCATCCCAGTATAAACCAGTATACACCAGTAACCACCGGGGTCGCTCCTGAGCCCCCCCCAGTGTCCCCCAAGCCCTCCCCGCCACCTGCGTGAGTGTCCCAGTGCATCCCAGTATAAACCAGTACACCCCGGTAACAGCCTGGGACCCCCCCAGTCCCCCCAGTGCCCCCATCCCCAGGCAGGGGGGTTCAGCAGCTGCCTCCCCCAGACCCACCCCAGCATCCCCATCAGCCTCCCAGTGCAAACCAGTCCAAACCAGTTCAAACCAGTGTCCCCCACAGGTGAACAACTACCGGGGCCCGGGGCGGGTGCGGGTGTCGCTGGTGACCAAGGACCCCCCCCACCGCCCCCACCCCCACGAGCTGGTGGGCAAGGACTGCAAGGACGGCTTCTACGAGGCCGAGCTGTGCCCCGAGCGCAGCATCCACAGGTGGGACCCCCCCCAAATCAGGGACACCCCCAAAACCTCGGGGACACCCCCACGGGGCCGGTGGGATGGCCCAAAATTGGGGAAACCCCCCCAAAAAAAGAGGAGGTGGGATCACCCCTAGGATTGGGGAACCCCCCCCTATAGGGCAGATGGTATCTCCCAGAATATTGGGGAACCCCCTCCAGGATAGGTGGGATCACCCAAAACTGGGGGGATCCGTCCCAAATATGAGGAATCCCCCTACAAGGCAGGTGGTATCTCCCTAAATGTTGGGGAACCCCCCGTACAGGGCAGATGGGATCATCCAAAATGGGAGAACCCCCCCAGAAAGAGGAGAACCCCCCAAAAAGAGCAGGATCACCCATTGATTTGCGAAACCCCCCTACAGGGCAGGTGGTATCTTCCAGAGTAATGGGGAACCCCTGGGAGCACAGGTGGGACCACTCAGAAAAAGGGGGGGGACTCCCAAAATACGGGACCCTCCCAGGACTCCTGGGAACCCCCAAAATTTGGGGTCCCTGTCCCAGAGCGTCTGGGGGAGACCCCAAAGTCCAGGTTGAGCCCTGACCCTCCCCAATTTTGGGGTCAGTTTCCAGAATTTGGGGATTCAGTGCGTGAAGAAGCGGGAGCTGGAGGCGGCCGTGGCCGAGCGGATCCGCACCAACAACAACCCCTTCAACGGTACTGGGAGCACTGGGAGGACTGGGAGCAACTGGGAGGCGTGCTGGGAGTTACTGGGAGGGAATGGGAGGGCACTGGGAGAGACTGGGAGGGACTGGGAGGGACTGGTGGGCACTGAGTGTTACTGGGAGAGCACTGGGGGTGGTCCTGGGGCTGCTGGGGGCGTCACTGGTGTGTACTGGGTTGTACTGGTCCATACTGGGCAGTGTGCCCACGGGAGTGGCCATGACCTGGGGGTGTCACTGGGGGGTGCCTGGGGGCATTACTGGTTTATATTGGTTTGTACTGGTTGATACGGGTTTTTATTGGTCTGTGTTGGTCTGTACTGGTTTGTACTGGTTTGTACTGGTCTGTACTGGGCAGTGCCGGCCGAGCAGCGCGGGGGCGAGTACGACCTGGCCGCGGTCAGGCTCTGCTTCCAGGTGTGGGTGAGGGGCCCGGGGGGGCTGCGGCCCCTCCCCCCCGTCCTGTCCCAGCCCATCTACGACAACCGTGAGTGGGGACACCTGGGGGACACCTGGGGACATCCCTGGGGGACACCTGGGGGACACCTGGGGACACCTGGGGGACACCTGGGGACACCTATGAGACCCCTGCGGTGACCCTTTGGTGTCCCCGTGTCCCTCGGTGACCCCGTGGTGACCCCGCTGTCCCCTGGGTGTCCCCTGGGTGTCCCCCGGGTGTCCCCAGGTGCCCCCAGCACGGCCGAGCTGCGCATCTGCCGCGTCAACCGCAACTCCGGGAGCTGCCGGGGCGGGGACGAGATCTTCCTGCTGTGTGACAAGGTCCAGAAAGGTCAGGGACACCCCGGAATGGGGACACCCTGGAATGGGGACACCCTGGAATGGGGACACCCCAAAATGGGGACACCCCGAGTCTGGGACATCTTGAACCTGGCACACCCCAGTCCTGGGATATCTGTGTCCCTGTCTCCATGCCCTGTCCCTGCTTGTCCCCTGGTGTCCCCAGCCTGTCCCCACGCCCTGTCCCTGTCCCCAGGTGTCCCCTGGTGTCTCCGCATGTCCCCATGCCCCATCCCCCGGTGTCCCCTGGTGTCCCCAGCGTGTCCCTGTGCCCCTTCCCCTGGTGTCCCCCGGTGTCCCCAGCGTGTCCCAGTGCCCCATCCCCTGGTGTCCCCAGTGTGTCCCCGTGCCCCGGTGTCCCCCGGTGTCCCCAGCGTGTCCCCGCATGTCCCCGTGCCCCATCCCCCGATGTCCCCCAATGTCCCCTGGTGTCCCCACGTGTCCCCAGCCTGTCCCCATGCCCCGTCCCTGTCTCCGCGTGTCCCTTGGTGTCCCCGCATGTCCCCATGCCCCGTCTCCCGATGTCCCCCGATGTCCCCCGGTGTCCCCCGGTGTCCCCAGCGTGCCCCATCCCCCGGTGTCCCCCGGTGTCCCCGCGCGTCCCCACGTGTCCCCGTGCCCGCAGAGGACATCGAGGTGCGTTTCTCGGCCGAGGGCTGGGAGGCCAAGGGCTCCTTCGCGCAGGCCGACGTTCACCGCCAGGTCGCCATCGTGTTCCGCACGCCGCCCTTCCGGGACCCCGCGCTGCGCGCCCCGGTCACCGTGCGCATGGAGCTGCAGCGGCCCTCGGACCGCCAGCGCAGCGCCCCCGTCGACTTCCGATACCTGCCCCACCAGGGTGGGCCTGGGCAGGGGGCTCTGGGGGGCTCTGGGGGGCTACAGGCAAAAATGGGGTCCTTAGTATGGGTCTGGGGGGCTCCAGGGTCCCTTTGGACCATTCCAGATCACTGGAGCTGCAGCTCCCCCGTGGACTTCCGATACCTGCCCCACCAGGGTGGGCCTGGGCAGGGGGCTCTGGGGGGCTATGGGGGTCCTTAGTGTGGGTCTGGTGTGAGCTGCAGTTCCCATGGATTTCTGTTCTTGCCCCACCAGGGTGGGCTTGGGCAGGGGGCTAGGGGGGCTTCAGGGTCCTTACTGTGGGTTTGGGGGTCTCCGGGTCCCTTTGGGCCATTCCCGGGTCCCTGGAGCTGCAGCGCCCCCGTCGACTTCCGATACCTGCCCCACCAGGGTGGGCCTGGGGAGGGGTCTGCGGGGTCCTTACTGTGGGTCTGGGGGCCTCCAGGGTCCCTTTGGGCTATTCCCGGGTCCCTGGAGCTGCAGTTCCCATGGATTTCCTGTTCCTGCCCCACCAGGGTGGGCCTGGCCGGGGGGCTAGGGGGGCTAGGGGGGGGTCTGTGGGGTCTTTAGTGTGGGTTTGGGGGGCTTCAGAGTGTCCCAAATGTCCCTTTGGGGCATTCCAGATCCCTGGAGTTGCAGCTCCCATGGATCTCCTGTTCCTGCCCCACCAGGGTGGGCTTGGGGAGGGGTCTGCAGGGGGCTGTGGGGGGCTACGGGCAGTTCTGGGTCTGGATTGTGGGGCTGGGGGTGATCTGGGGTCCCTCTGGGGCACTCCCAGGTCCTGCTCTGGTCGTTTTTGGGTCCTTCTTGTCACCCTGGGACCCTGCGGGGTCTGCTGGGGTCACTGGTGTGACTGGGAAGGGACTGGGAGGGGACTGGGGGTCACTGGGAAGGGACTGGGAGGGGACTGGGGGTAACTGGTTTTTACTGGGAGGTCACTGGTGTGACTGGGAGGGGACTGGGGTTCACTGGTGTGACTGAGAGTGGACTGGGGGTAACTGGTTTTTACTGGGAGGTCACTGGTGTGACTGGGAGGGGACTGGGGGGTCACTGGTGTGACTGGGAAGGGACTGGGAAGGGACTGGGGGCCACTGGGATTCACTGGGAGGTCACTGGAGGGTAACTGGTTGTTACTGGGAGGTCACTGGTGTGACTGGGAGTGAACTGGGGGTAACTGGTTTTTACTGGGAGGTCACTGGAGGTAACTGGGAGGGGAGTGGGTGTCACTGGGATTCACTGGGAGGTCACTGGTGGGTAACTGGTTGTTACTGGGAGGTCACTGGTGTGACTGGGGGGTCACTGGTGTGACTGGGAGGTCCCTGGGGGGATCGCTGGGGGTCTCAGGCAGGTGACAGGCCTGACTGGGAGCTGACTGGGAGCTGACTGGTGTTACTGGTGCAGGGGACCTGCAGTGCATCGAGGAGAAGCGCAAGAGGACGCGGGAAACCTTCCGCTCCTTCATCCAGCGCAGCCCCCTGCCCGGTGGGGGCTTTGGGGGGGCTTGGGGGGTGATTGGGGGGGCTTGGGGGGTGATTGGGGTCCCTGGGAGGGGCTGGAGGGGAAACTGGGGGTCCCTGGGGGGAATTTTGGGGGACCCTGGGTGGGTTTGGGGTCCCTGGGGGTGGGGTGTAGGGGGATTTGGGGTCCCTGGGTGGATTTGGGGTCCCTGGGGTGGGGTCTAGGGGGATTTGGGGTCCCTGGGGGGGATTTGGGGTCCTCGGGTGGGGTCTAGGGTGAGAATTTGGGGGACCCCGAGGGGGTTTGGGGTCCTTGGGGGGTGTAAGAGAAAGAACTGGGGGTCCTGGGGGGGTACTGAGGGGATATTGGGGTCCCTGGGGGGATTTTGGGGTCTTTGGGGGGGGGGTCTCTGAGGAGGTTTTGGGGTCCTGGGGGAAATGGGGGTCCCTGGGGGGTATTGGGGGGGATTTTGGGGTCCCCAGGGGATCATTTGGGGTCCTGGGGGGGGGATCTAGAGGGAATTTGGGGTTTCCTGGGGGGGTCCCTGACCCCCATTTCCCTCCCCCAGCTCCGGCGTCCGGCGAGTCGCGGCCCCCCCGGCGCATTGCGGTGCCCTCGAGACCCCCCCCGGCCCCCCAGAACCCCCCCAGTGCGGGTGAGTGGGGAACTGGGGGCACTGGGAGGAACTGGGAGGGACTGGGAGGGACTGGGGGGGACTGGGGTGGGGGCAGGGAGGGAAAACTGGGGGGCGGGGGGAATGGGGAAGGGGAAAATTGGGGGGGGCAAACGGGGTTGGGGGCAATTTGGGGGGGGTCAATGAGGGGAATTGGGGGGGGTCGAGCCCCTCCCTCACCCCTTCCCTCCCCCCCCCTCCCCCAGCTCCCTCCTTCTCTTTCGGGGGTCCTGGGGGGCTCCTGGGGGGCCCGGCCCCCCCCGAGGCGGAGCCTTTGTCCGAGGCGCTGCTGCAGCTGCAGTTTGAGGAGGGGTCCCCCCAAATCGGGGGGGGTTCCGGCGCCGTGGCCCCCCCGTTGGATTTTGGGGCTCTTTTGGGGGACTCCTCGTTCCCCCCCCTGGACGCCATCAACGCCTCCGAGGTCCAGCGCCTGCTGGGCCCCCCCGAGCCCCCCCCGAGCTTCGGGGACCCTCCCCCGGATTTTGGGGGGGGGGTTCCGGAGCTGCCCCCCCCACCCCCCCAGGAGTTCGGGGGTCCCCCCATGCTGATGTCGTACCCCGAGGCCATCGCCCGCCTGGTGCAGAGCCAGCCCCCGGGGGCGCCCCCCGAAATGGGGCTGGGGGCTGAGCTGGGGGGGCTGGGGGGGGCCGAGGACTCGCTGCCCTCGCTGGGGGAGCTGGACTTGAGCACCTTCCTCAGCCAGTTCCCCTCCTCCTGACTGGGACGGACTGGGACGGACTGGGAGGTGTCTTGGGGCTTACTGGGACTTACTGGGAGGGTTTTAGGGGTTACTGGGAGGGGTCTGAGGGCTACTGGGGCTGTACTGGGAGTTACTGGGAGTTATTGGGAGGTGTCTTAGGGGTTACTGGATTTACTGGGAGGGTTTTAGGGCTTACTGGGACTTACTGGGAGGGTTTTAGGGCTTACTGGGAGGGGTCTGAGGGCTACTGGGGCTGTACTGGGAGTTACTGGGAGTTATTGGGAGGTGTCTTAGGGGTTACTGGGATTTACTGGGAGGGTTTTAGGGCTTACTGGGACTTACTGGGAGGCTTTTAGGGGTTACTGGGAGGTGTTTGACGGCTACTGGGGCTTACTGGGAGTCACTGGGAGGTGTCTTAGGGGTTATGGGGCTTACTGGGAGGGTTTCCGGGGTTACTGGGAGTGACTGGGAGATTTTTAAGGGTTACTGGGAGGTGTCTGAGGGCTACTGGGAGTTACTGGGAGTCACTGGGAGGTGTCTTAGGGGTTACTGGGGCTTACTGGGAGGCTTTTAGGGGTTACTGGGAGGTGTTTGACGGCTACTGGGGCTTACTGGGAGTCACTGGGAATTCCGTGCGGTTACTGGGACGACACCGAGTGCCTGCTGGGGGTTACTGGGAGCTACTGGGGAACTCCTGGGGGGTCCCTGGGTGCCTTTTGGGGGGGTCCCCGCTTTGCCCCGCCCCCCTGGGCACAGCAGCCAATGGGATTGTGCCCGCCCCTCCCCCCCGGCATTAACCCCGCCCCCTTGGAAGTGCCTTTGGGGGGGAGGGGAAAGCCCCGCCCCTTCCCCACCCCAATAAACGGTCCAAGGCCTCCGTGAGTTTGATTGACAGCTGAGGGGCGTGGCTTGCACACACAGAGGCGTGGTTATCGGGATGGGGCGTGGTTTTGTTTTAGGGGCGTGGTTTTGTTTTAGGGGTTGTGTCTGTTTTGGCGCTGCCTCCGCCAGGCGGGGCTTTAGCGGGAAGGGGCGTGGCCTCGTCCCGGAAGGGGCGGGGCGGGGAGCGCCGGGGAGGCCGCGGCGGAGCCGAGCGGGGCCGGGGCCGGGCCGGGAGCGGCCGGAGCGGGGCCGGGAGCGGCTGGAGCGGGGCCGGGCGGGACCCTCCGGGATCCCGCGGTGCCCCCCGGGGCCAGCGAGGCGGCGATGCCGAGCAAGAAGAAGAAATACAACGCGCGCTTCCCGCCGGTACCGGCTGAGGGGGGACGGGGCCGCGGGGCGAGCGGGGTTACCATGGCAACGCGGAGGGCGGGGGGGGAACAGCGGTTACCGTGGCAACGGGCAGGGCGGGGTCCCGTCACTATGGCAACGAGGGTGGGGTCATGAGGGTCACCATGGCAACGGAGAGGGAGGGGCGGAGCCTGGGGGTGGGCGGGGTTTGGGCTGACGGGGTCGCACGTGGGGGGCGTGGCTTGGGGTGGGCGGGGCTCTGCAGGTGAGGGGGGTTCAGGTGAGGGTCTCAGGTGAGGGCGGGGCTCTGCAGGTGAGGGTGGGGCTCTCCAGGTGAGCGCTCAGGTGAGGGCGGGGCTCTCCAGGTGAGCGCTCAGGTGAGGGCGGGGCTCTCCAGGTGAGGGTGGGGCTCTCCAGGTGAGCGCTCAGGTGAGGGCGGGGCTCTCCAGGTGAGGGCGGGGCTCTCCAGGTGAGCGCTCAGGTGAGGGCGGGGCTCTCCAGGTGAGGGTGGGGCTCTCCAGGTGAGCGCTCAGGTGAGGGCGGGGCTCTGCAGGTGAGGGTGGGGCTCTCCAGGTGAGCGCTCAGGTGAGGGCGGGGCTCTGTGCAGGCGCGGATCAAGAAGATCATGCAGACGGACGAGGAGATCGGGAAGGTGGCGGCCGCCGTGCCCGTCATCATCTGTATCCTCTGGCACACCTGGGCACACCTGGGACACCACCCTGCACACCTGGGCACCTTTGGGACCCCTCCCTGCATACCTGGGCACCCCTGTGACCTCACCCTGCTCACCTGGGCACCCCCAACCTGCACAGCTCAGCCCTCCCAGGTGCTCCTACCTGTGACACCTGAGTCTGCCCATCCTGGACACCTGGGGGGTGTCCCCTGCGCACCTGGCGTGTCCCTGTGGGTGTCCCCTGCGCACCTGTGGGTGTCCCCTGCTCAGCTGTGGGTGTCCCCTGCGTCCCTGGGGGTGTCCCCTGTGCACCTGTGGGTGTCCCCTGCACACCTGTCTGTCCGTCCCTGCACACCTGTCTGTCCGTCCCTGCACACCTGTCTGTCCCTGCACACCTGTCTGTCTATCCCTGCACACCTGTCTGTCCCTGCACACTTGTCTGTCCGTCCCTGCACACCTGTCTGTCCATCCCTGCACACCTGTCTGTCCGTCCCTGCACACCTGTCTGTCCATCCCTGCACACCTGTCTGTCTCTGCACACCTGTCCGTCCGTCCCTGCACACCTGTCCGTCCCTGCACACCTGTCTGTCCCTGCACACCTGTCCGTCCCTGCACACCTGTCTGTCCATCCCTGCACACCTGTCCGTCCGTCGCTGCACACCTGTCTGTCCATCCCTGCACACCTGTCTGTCCCTGCACACCTGTCTGTCCGTCGCTGCACACCTGTCTGTCCATCCCTGCACACCTGTCTGTCCGTCCCTGCACACCTGTCTGTCTGTCCCTGCACACCTGTCCGTCCTTAGCGTCCCAGCGCGGGCCCTGGAGCTGTTCCTGGAGTCGCTGCTGCGCAAGGCCTGTCACGTGACCCAGTCCCGCAACGCCAAGACCATGACCACGTCTCACCTGTGAGTGCCTCACCTGTCCCCAGGTGTCCCCACCTGTCCCCACCTGCTTGGCACATCTGGGCTCCTTCAGAGAGGTGGGGATGGGTTCCTGACACACCTGAGGCACCTTTGGGGCTGGGTGTGGCCTACTCCAGGTGTGCTGGGTGTGGTCAGGTGGGTGTGGCCTGCTCCAGGTGTGCTGGGTGTGGTCAGGTGGGTGTGGCCTGCTCCAGGTGTGCTGGGTGTGGCCTGGTGGGTGTGGCCTGCTCCAGGTGTGCTGGGTGTGGTCAGGTGGGTGTGGCCTGCTCCAGGTGTGCTGGGTGTGGTCAGGTGGGCGTGGCCTGTTCCAGGTGTGCTGGGTGTGGCCTGGTGGGTGTGGCCTGCTCCAGGTGTGCTGGGTGTGGCCTGGTGGGTGTGGCCTGGTGGGTGTGGCCTGCTCCAGGTGTGCTGGGTGTGGCCTGGTGGGTGTGGCCTGGTGGGTGTGGCCTGCTCCAGGTGTGCTGGGTGTGGCCTGCTCCAGGTGGGTTGGGTATGGCCGGCTGGGTGTGGCCTGTCCCGGGTGTGGCTGGGCGGGCTGTGGGCGTGGCCCGGCAGGTGTGGGCGTGGTCTGAGGCCCCGCCCACAGGAAGCAGTGCATCGAGCTGGAGCAGCAGTTCGACTTCCTCAAGGACCTGGTGGCCGCCGTGCCCGACATGCAGGGGGACGGGGACGACCCCCACGGCGACGGCGAGCGGGGCCCCCGCAGGTGAGCACACCTGGGGACACCTGGGGACACACCCCGACACCTGGGGACACCCCTGGGAAACCTGGGGGACACCTGGGACACACCCCGACACCTGGGGACACCCCTGGGATACCTGGGGGACACCTGGGGACACCCCTGGGATACCTGGGGGACTCCGGGGGACACAGCCAGGTACCTGGGGACACCCCTGGGATACCTGGGGGACACATGGGGACACCTGGGACACACCCCAACACCTGGGGACACCCCTGGGAAACCTGGGGGACACCTGGGGACACCCCTGGGATACCTGGGGGACACCTGGGGACACCCCTGGGAAACCTGGGGGACACCTGGGGACACACCCCGACACCTGGGGACACAGCCAGGTACCTGGGGACACCCCTGGGATACTGTGGGGACACCTTGGGATATCTGGGCACACCCCTGGATACCTTGGGGACACCTGTGACATAGGGGGGGAACACCTTAGACACCTGAGGGACCCCCCAGGTGCCTCTGGGGCCCACCTGGGAGACCCTCACCACACCTGAGGTGGCTGGCAGGGGGGTCAGGAGGGATTTGGGGGTGCAGGGGGGTCCCTGAGGGGGATTTGGGGTCTCTGATGAGGGTGAGGGTCTCTGATGAGGGGGCTCTCTAACAAGGGAGGGGTCTCTAATGAGGAGGGGTCTCTAACGAGGGGGGGTCTCTAATGAGGAGGGGTCTCTAATGAGGGGGGGTCTCTTTCAGGGGGCGCCGCCCAGGCAGTGGCCGCAAGAACGGGGGTCCCGGGGCCAAGGGGACCCCGAAACAGTCGGGGACAGACTCGGAGCAGGAGGTGGGGGAGATTTGGGGGTCCTGGGGGGTTTCAGGGGTCCTGGGGGGGATTTGGGGGGTCCTGGGGGGCAACTGGGGAGTCCTGGGGGGAGATTTGGGGGGTCCTGGGGGGGTTTCAGGGTCCTGGGGGGCAACTGGGGAGTCCTGGGGGGGATTTGGGGGGTCCTGGGGGGGATTTGGGGGGGAACTGGGGGGTCCTGGGGGTGGTTTAAGGGATCCTGGGGGGGTTTGGGGGTCCTGGGGGGGAATTGGGGGCGAACTGGGGGGTCCTTGGGAGGGTTTGGGGTTTCTGGGAGCCTCTGGGGGGGTTTTGGGGATCCCCTGGTCATGGGGAGGGGTTTGGGGGTCTTGGGGGGGTTTTGGGGGTCCCCTGGGCATGGGGAGGGGTTTGGGGGTCCTGGGGGGTCCTGGGGAGGGTTTGGGGTTCCCCTGGGCATGGGGAGGGGTTTGGGGGTCCTGGGGGGGGTTTGGGGATCCCCTGAGCACGGGGAGGGGTTTGGGGGTCCCCTCACTGTCCCCCTCCCCCCCAGGAGGACTCTGAGGACAGCGACAGCGACGGGGACGAGGAGACCCCGCAGCCCCCCCCGGCCCCGCCCCCGCTCACCTTCGCCAGGTGAGCTTGGGGGGGGGGTGGAAAACACCTGGGGAGGTTTTGGGGGTGGTCCTGACAACACCTGAGACCTTTTTGGGGGGGGTTTGGGGGGGTTTGGGGTGTCCCCCCCATCCCTCAGGCCCTGGGGGGGGTTGGGGAGGGGGTTTTGGGGGCCCCTCCCCCACCCGGGTCTCTCGGGGGGGGTTGGGTGGATGGGGGGTGCCCCCCCCGTTTCCCTGGGGGGGTTTTGGGGGAGGTTTGGGGTTTTTTTGGGGGGCTCCCCCCCCCCTCACTGACGCCTTTTCCCGCAGCCCCGGGGTCCCCTTCGCCCCCCTGGGCCCCCCCAGCCTCCCGGGGGGGCTCCCGGGGGGGCTCCCCCCAGCCCCCGGCCCCCCCCGCGCCCGGGAGGAAGAGGAGGAGGATGAAGATTACGATTCCTAGCGACCCCCCCCCCGATTTTTACCCGTTTCTCCAGGATTTCCCCCCATTCCGGGCTCGGCCGCCCCCTCCCAGTTGGGCCTTACTGGGAGCCGGGCCTGGTACCAGTTTGGGGGGGCTGGGGGGTACTGGGAGCACTGGGACCCCCCTCCCTGCCCCACCGGGGTCAGTTCCTGGGGGGGGGGGGGGCTCAGCCCGGGCTCCTGGGACCCCCCCGGACACAGCTGGGACCCCTCTTTGGGGGTGGGGGGGGCTCAGGTTGATTTTGGGGCTCTTTGGGGGCGTTTGCTGAGTCGGGGGTTTTGTATCGGCTCAATAAAGTTCCTGTTTCCATATGGACCCCCCTCCCCAAAAAAAAAACCCCTGGGACCCCCCCCCCCAAAAAATCCCTGGGACCCCCAAACCTCTGAGTTCTCCCCTAAAAAATCCTGGGACCCCCCCCCTCCCAAAATCCTGGGATCCCAAAGCTCTGAATCCTCTCCCCGAATTCCCGGGACCCCCCGAATTCCCGGGACCCCCCCCAATATTCCAGGGACCCCCTCCCCAATCCCCGGCACCCCCTCCCCAATTCCCATTTCCTTCCTCGGCCGCCAGGGGGCGACAGAGCCTCCATGGGACCCAATGGGGGATTATTTGGGGGGGGGTCTGAGAGGATTTTGGGGGGATTTGGGGGTTTTGGGGGGGTTGTAGGGAATTGTAGGGGGATCTTGGGGGTCTCTAGAGGCTCTTGGGGGGTTTCTGGGGGTCTCTAGGGGAGTTACAGGTACCTGGGTGGGGATGGGGGCGTTTAGGGGAATTACAGGGGTTTGCAGTGGGGGAGGTCTTGGGGTCTCTGGGGGGGGTTGGGGACCCGCAGGGACACCGGGGACTTATAGGATCTATAGGGGGCTGCTGGGGGGGGGGTGTAGGAGCCTAAAGGGGGGGGTCGGGGGTCTGGGAGGGGTCAATGAGCTCCTATAGGGGGTCCCAAGGCCCTGTGGGTGCTTTAAAGGGGTTTGTAGGGGTCCTTTGGGGGCTGGGGGGGTCTGTAGGGGCTCGGGGGGCTCTGTAGGGGCTCAGGGGGTCTGTAGGGGCTTGGGGGGGTCTGTAGGGGGTTGGGGGGTCTGTAGGGCTCAGGGGTCTGTAGGGGCTTGGGGGGTCTGTAGGGGCTCAGGGGGGTCTGTAGGGGCTTGGGGGGTCTGTAGGGGCTCGGGGGGCTCTGTAGGGGCTTGGGGGGTCTGTAGGGGCTCGGGGGGCTCTGTAGGGGCTTGGGGGGGTCTGTAGGGGCTTGGGGGGTCTCTAGGGGCTGGGGGGGGGTCTGTAGGGGCTCGGGGGGTCTGTAGGGGCTCTTTGGGGTCCGGAGGGGGGACACCAACAGGTGTGGGGGGTCCCTAAGTGTGGGGAGGTGCTCGGGGGGTGCAGATCTATAGGGGTGTCCCCTGTAGGGCCGCGGAGACCCCGGGCGGGCGGGCGGGGGGACCCAGCGGCGTCCGGACCCCCCCGCGGCGCTGGAATTCGCCCCCCCCCCCCCTTCGTTAATCCCGGGGGCACCAAAAGCGGCGCTTTTGGCCTCGTTGTGTAACGGAGAGAGCGCGGGGACCGCGACGGGGACAGGGACCCGGCCAGGGCCAGCACCGGGAGAGCAGGTGGGACAGGGGGACGGGGACAGGGACAGCGGGACAGGGACAGGGCCAGCACCGGGAGAGCAGGTGGGACACGGGGACAGGGACAGGGACAGGGACAGCGGGACAGGGACAGCGGGACGGGGACAGCGGGACAGGGACAGGGACAGGGACAGGGCCAGCACCGGGAGAGCAGGTGGGACACGGGGGACAGGGACAGGGACAGGGGGACAGGGACAGCACCGGGAGGGCAGGTGGGACACGGGGGACAGGGACAGCGGGACGGGGACAGGGACAGCACCGGGAGGGCAGGTGGGACATGGGGGACAGGGTCAGGGACAGGGACAGGGACAGGGCCAGCACCGGGAGAGCAGGTGGGACACGGGGGACAGGGACAGGGACAGGGGGACAGGGACAGAGGGACAGGGCCAGGGCCAGCACCGGGAGAGCAGGTGGGACACGGGGGACAGCGGGACAGGGACAGGGGGACAGGGACAGGGACAGGGGGACAGAGACAGAGGGACAGCACCGGGAGGGCAGGTGGGACACGGGGACAGGGGGACAGGGACAATTGGGGGAGCCCGGGACAAGGGGACAGGTGGGGTCTGGGGGAGCAAAGGTGTGGGGACAACAGATGGGGACAGTGGGGGGACCTCGGGATGGGGGTGGCACCTGGAGGACAGGTGGGGACAGGTTGGGGGGACAGGGGGGGTCATGGGATGGGGTGGGGACATTTGAGGGACAAGGGATCGGGTTGGGACACCAGGGAGGGGTTGGGGACATTGTTGGGGGGTTGGGGACATCATGGGGGGACCCTGGGACAAGCTGGGGACACTGGGGGTGTGGTGGGGCCGGGGGTTGGGTTGGGGAAATCCCAGAGGGGACATGGGACAGGTTGGGGACATGGTGGAGAATGGTGGGGACATCAGGGAGGGGACCTTGGGGACACGGAGTCACAGCTGGCCGGATGTCCCCATCCCTGGGGAGCTGCGCCGAGGTGGAGCAGGGACAGGGACACGCTGGGAGGGGATGGGGACATCAGGAGGGGTTGGGGACATGTGACGCAAGTGGTGACACCGTCCCCAGTGGTCACCGCGTCCCCTGCCCCGTGTCCCCTCCCCGTCTCTGGGTCCCCATGTCCCCTGTCCCCACTCCCAGCGGTGTCCCCTCCCTGTCCCCATGGCCCTGGGGGTGGCTGTGTCCCCTGTGTCAGTGTCCCCCTGTCCCTGTGTCTCATGTCTTGCTGTCCCCACAGTGAAGATGTCCCCAGGCCCCAGTGTCCCTGTGTTTCCTGGTGTCCCCTCAGTTGATGAAGTCCCAGTGGGGGTGGTGGTGTCCCCACGGGTGACGTTGTCCCCATGTTTG
>NC_066338.1:13543818-13548447 GCF_022539315.1 Serinus canaria
GATGGCTGGCTGGCTGGCTGATGGATGGCTGGCTGGATGGATGGCTGGATGGCTGGATGGCTGGATGCTGGATGGATGGATGGATGGCTGGATGGCTGGATGGCTGCTGGCTGGATGGCTGGCTGGATGCTGGATGGATGGATGGATGGATGGATGGATGATGGATGAATGGATGGATGGATGGATGGATGGACAATTGGATTGAAGATGGACAGACCCAGCCATGAAGAGGTTCAGGGTCAAGGGACCCCTGGCTGCATTGAGGGACAGGGGCATGGGGACGTTGGCAGAAGAACGAGCTCTGTGATTGGCTGAATGCTCGGCCTGGGCCACTCTTCCTATACCACCACCCTCCTCCTCCTCTTCCTCCTCCTCCTCCCTGCAGGACCAAGCAGAAGCCAGCGGGTGACCCCAAGGAGAAGATCGCGCTCCAGCCCCAGGACGGGCCCCCCCTGAAGGAGGCCTGAGGGACCCTGGGGGTGGGCACAGTCCCCCAGCCCCGGCCACCAGCGGCCACCACCCCAGGGGTCCCCACAACTGGAGGGGGAGACCTGGGCTGTGACCGGTGACCTCCTGTTGGGGCGAGGACATCTGGGCAGGAATAAAACAGCTCTGGAGGGGACAGGTCTCGGGGTCTTATCTGTGCCCCCCCAGGTCACCCCCAACAACCACGTCCAAGGTCACCTCCCATGGGACAGTGCCCAAGGATTGTCCCTGAGGTCACTTCCAATGAGGGGACAACCCAGGACCCTTTTGTTTGGAGGTCATCTCACAGGAGGACACCCCACAACCTTGTCCATCGATGAGGTGGCACCCAAGACCCCCATTTTTAGTGACACCTCATAACCTCATCCAAGAGCCGTGTCCCCAAAGTCCCTTGGCATGAAGTGGCACCATGAACACCACGCTGGCCGTCACCTCCAACAGGACAATCCTCAATAACCCCAAACCAACTCTTCTCCTGGCAGAAGATTTGGCCCCCCAAATCCCAGAGAAGCTGGAGAAGCACCAGGAGCTCCCGAATCCCACCCCGCCCCCTCCCGGTGCCCCTTCCCCGATTTCCGTGCCCCGAAGCCACCCCGGCCCTTGCTCCCATTTCTGACGTGTCCCTTGGCCCCATCAACTCCCCATCAAAAATTAACCCCCGGGGGGAATGCGCTGACCCAGGCAGGGCCGCCTCTGTCAGCACCTTTCCGTCGCCTTTTGACCACAGAAATCACTAAAATTTAACCCAAAAGCGCCGCCGAAGGCTGGACATTGGCCCGTGCCAGGAGACCTCCTCTGCCTGCGGTGCCCACCCTGATGCCACCCAACCTCCTGGACAGCCCCTCTCCAAAACATGACTTTTCCCCTCAAAAAAGCAAGGCTGTGAAATAATAATTACAATAAATGAGGTATTCCTTGTCTTCCTGCCCCAAATCGCTCCAGTTTTGCCCCACTTTGGGGGACTTTTGCCCCAAAACCACCTTTTTTTTTTACCCCCGGACACCTTTGCGCTGCACTTTTGCCTTCTCCTGCTGGAAAACCACCAAAAACCCCCCGGAGACGTCAAACATTAACCCAAACCACCCTTGGGTCGGGTTATATAGGAGACCACCCCTGGGTGCTGCTGGAGGGGAGACACCGAGCGGGACAGGGAGGCGTTTTTGGGGTGAAACCCCTGAAATCCGGGGCTCTGCATGGCTGTGGGGCGTTCCCCAGCCCCGGTGGTGGCGAGATGGCTTTCGCCAGCCTCCTGGAGCACGTGGGGGGCATGGGGCGCTTCCAGGTGGTCTCGGTGCTGCTCCTGTCCCTGCCCGTGCTGATGATGGCCAGCCACAACCTCCTGCAGAACTTCACCGCCGCCACCAGCGACCACCGGTGCCGCCCGCGCCCGGAGGCCAACGCCAGCGGCCTGGACCCCGAGGCCCTGCTGAGGGTCTGGGTCCCCCGCGGGGAGCGGTGCCGGCGCTTTGTGACGCCCCAGTGGTGGCTTTTGGAGGCCAACGCCTCGGAGCCCAACAGCTCCTGGCCCGAGACGGAGCCGTGCGGCGATGGTTGGACCTACGACCGCAGCGTCTTCACCAGCACCATCGTCACGGAGGTGGGACGGTGCTGGGGGGGTTTTGGGGGGGGGTCTGGTGGGCTTTTCACCCAATCCCGTGGGTGGGTCCCACCTGGAGGCACCAACCAAGGGCGCGCTGCCAACACGGCGTTGACCTCTCCCAACTGGAGCATCTTCCCCGCTCAACCTTCGGTGGAGACGCTCAAGGCCAGGAAGCCCCAGGAGGGGAAGGGAGGGATGGGGAGGTGGTGGCTGTCCACAAGGGGGTCACAGGGGGTCATGAGGGGGTCATGAGGGGGTCATGAGGGGGTCACAGGACCCTTGGATGGACCTTCCAACCACTGCAATGCCGGCAAGGGTGGCCAAGCATTCAGGGTCACCTTTCCATTGGCCATTCATTGACCTTACGGGACATTCCGGGGGGGTTTGGGGTTTGGGGGGCCAGAGGGGACCCTGATCTCTGTCCCACGCCTTGTCCTCGTCCCTCGGCAGTGGGACCTGGTGTGCAGCTCCCGGGGGCTCAAGCAGCTGGCGCAGTCGGTCTACATGGCCGGGGTCCTGGTGGGCGGCGTCTTCGGGGGGCTCTCAGACAGGTGAGGGGCGCCCTGCAGGCAGGTGGGGTGGTACCTGGGGGGGTCCTCTCACCCTCTCTCTCCTCTTCATTCCCTCCTTCTCTTTCTCTTCCTCACCCTCTTTTTCCTCCTCATCCCCTTTTTTTCCTCAACCCTTCCCTCTTCCTCACCTTCCTCACCTCTCTTCCCCCTCCTCACCCTCTTCCTCACCCCTTTTTTCTCCTCTTCACCCCCTCTTCCTTCCCCTGCCCCCTTCTTCAACCTTCTCGTCCCCTCCTCCTCTCCATTTTCTCCTCCCCTTCTCTTCCTCTTCCTCCTCTTCCTCCTCTGCCCCCATTTCTTCATCCTCACTCCCTGCTGCTGCTCCTCCTCCTCCTCCCTGCCCAGGTTCGGCCGCCGCTTGGTGCTCACCTGGTGCTACCTGCAGATGGCCGCCATGGGCACCTGCTCGTCCTTCGCGCCCACCTTCACCGTGTACTGCCTGTTCCGCTTCCTGACGGGCATGGCCTTCTCGGGCATCGTGCTCAACAGCGTTTCCCTCTGTACGTCAGCCCCTGGCACCTGCCCTGGGCACCCACCTGGGTGGGCTCCGTGTCCCCCCTGAACCGGTGGGAACCATCCCGGTGGTGTCCGTGTCCTCCAGGCACCGTCCTGGGGGTCTCCATGTCCCCCCTGTCCCTGTGGGGGCCCGTCTGGTGGTCTCCATGTCCCCTGGCACCTGTGGGTCCGTGTCCCCCCAGTACCTGCCCAGGGCTCCACGTTCTCCTGGGTTACCTGTGGGCACCATCCTGGTGGTCTCCATGTCCCCTGGGTACCACCCTGGTGGTCTCCCCATCTCCTGGGCACCACCCTGGTGGCCTCCCCATCCCCTGGGGTGCCGGTGGGCACTCCCTGGTGGTGCCCACGTGCCATGTCCCGCAGCGCTGGAGTGGATGCCCACACACATGCGGGCGCTGGTGGGCACCTTCATGGGCTACTGCTACACCACCGGGCAGTTCCTGCTGGCCGGCGTCGCCTTCGCTGTCCCCGACTGGCGCCAGCTGCAACTCGTGGTGTCCCTGCCCTTCTTCGGCTTCTTCCTCTACTCCTGGTGAGTGGATGGATGGATGGATGGATGGATGGATGGATGGATGGATGGATGGATGGATGGATGGATGGATGGATGGATGGATGGATGGATGGATGGATGGATGGATGGATGGATGGATGGATGGATGGATGGATGGATGGATGGATGGATGGATGGATGGATGGATGGATGATGGATGGATGGATGGATGGATGGATGGATGGATGGATGGATGGGATGGATGGATGGATGGATGGATGGGATGGATGGATGGATGGATGGATGGATGGATGGATGGATGGATGGATGGATGGATGGATGGATGGATGGATGGATGGATGGATGGATGGATGGATGATGGATGGATGGATGGATGGATGGATGGATGGATGGATGGATGGACGCACAGATAGTGGGATGGGAAGCAGAGATGGACATGTGGAGGTAGGGATGGAAGGGGGGATGGACAGCTGGAGTTTTGGCCTGATGGAAGGATGGTGGCATGGATGGAGCAGTGGGGTTGCGTGGACATGTGGGCAGAAGGAAAGGTGAGAGCAGAGCTGGATGAAGAGAAGGTCCAGGAACAGCTGGGTGGACAGTGGGGACACGGCGTGATGACCAGAAGGACGGGGGAGCACTGGTGGTGGCATGGAGGTGGGACAGTGACAATGCTTGGGCTCCTGCCCGTCCCCTCTGGCGCAGGTGGCTGACGGAGTCAGCGCGGTGGCTCGTCATGGTGGGGAGGCCCCACCAGGCCCTGCGGGAGCTCCAGAAGGTGGCCAGGATCAACGGGAAGAAGGAGGAGGGGGACAAGCTCGACATAGAAGTAAGAAGCTCCGTTGGGTCCCCCAGGGTGTCCCTGGGGTGTTTTATAGGGGTCCCTTGAACATCCACCCCTTGGACAGCTGTCCATCCGTGGTCACTGGTGTCCATCACCCCTGATG
>NC_066338.1:13548947-13584923 GCF_022539315.1 Serinus canaria
GATCCCAAAGGAATTCCAGGTAATGACCCGAGATCCCAAAGGAATTCCAAGTAGTGAGCTGGGATCCCAAAAGGATTCTAGGTAATAACCCTGGGATCCCAAAGGAATTCCAGGTAATGACCCAGGATCCCAAAGGAATTCCAGGTAATGACCCGAGATCCCAAAGGAATTCCAGGTGAACACCGTGGAAACCCTAAGGAATTCCAGGCATTAGGAAATCCAGGAAAATTCTCTGGAATCCCAAAGGAATTCCAGGTGAATTCCCTGGAATCCCAAAGGAATTCCAGGTAATGACCCAGGATCCCAAAGGAATTCCAGGTGAATTCCCTGGGATCCCAAAGGAATTCCAGATTTCCCACCCCCCAAGAAATCCCATCCCGAGGTTAAAAAGCGAGGGAAGGGGAACCTTGGGAATTCTGGGGTTCCATGGAGGGATGTGCCAGGAGCTCTGGATCCACCCCAGCTCCTCAGAACCCCCAAATCCATCGGTTTTCCCCCTTCCCACCCCGGAATTTGGGAGATTCCTGCCTCAAGCCGGCTCCTCGTGGATCAGGGAATGGGCTCCAGTTCCCCAGAGCTGCTTTTCCAGGGATTTTTGGGGTTTTTCCTTATCCAAGGACACCCCAAAATCCCTTTCCAGCCCCATTTCGGCGTGGGAAGGACGAGCCCGAGGAATTGGGATCAAATCCCAAAAAAGCAGCGCCAGAGGGGGAATTCCAGGCCTTGGTACAGATGCTTCCCAAGTTTCCCCTGCATTTTTCCAAAAATTGGGAATGGGATGAGATTTCCTGATTTTGGGGCTTTTCCAGAACACCACGGAAGGTTCTGGATCCGTTTCCACCTCAGGATCTGCCCCAGACCATGGAAAAATCAGGGAAAAAGCAGCTGGGTCAGGGAAAACAGGGCTGAACTTCCAGAGGGAGGCTGGATCCTGCAGCCCAGGCTGGGATTTTTGGGATAAAAACCCCGGGAATCGCCCTGGGATCTGTGGGGAAAATGGGACTGGAGCAGGAGCAGGGAAAAGCCGCAATCCCAGCGTGAAATTCCCGTGAAATTCCCGCTTCCCTCCCCATCCACGGAGCTCCAAAATCGCCTTTTCTCCCCCCAAAAGCTCCAGGACAATCTCCAAACCTGACTCTGGAATTCTCCTCCCGAGGGGAGGCAGAGGAGCCTCCCGGGAAGATCCCAAATCCCCCTCCCCACCTGCGGCCCATCCCCGCTTTTGGGGCTTTTTTGAGGCAAAACTCTGCGGATTTGGAGCAGGAAAACAACTGGGGGGGGGGGTGGAGGCAGCAGCACATCCTGGGATTTGGGATTGGGGGGGAAACTCTGAGATTTGGGGTGGAAACTGCAGAATTTGGGTGGAAACTCCAGGATTGGGGTCCAAACTCTGGGATTTGGATCCAAATTCTGGGATTTGGGGTGGAAACTCTTGAGATTTCGGGAGGAAACTCCAGGATTTGGGTCCAAACTTCAAGATTTGGGTGCAAACTCTGGGACTGGGGCGGAAACCCTGGGATTGGAGGGGAAACTCCAGGATTTGGGGTGGAAACCCCAGGATTGGGGCGCAAACTCCGGGATTTGGGGTGGTAACTCCAGGATTTGGGGTGGAAACTCTGGGATTTGGGGTGGAAACTCCAGAATTTGGGGTGGAAACTCCAGGACTGGGGTGCAAACTCCAGGATTTGGGGTGGAAACCCCAGGATTGGGGTGGAAACTCCAGGATTTGGGGTGGAAACTCTGGGATTTGGGTGCAAACTCCGGGATTGGGGTGCAAACTCCGTGTTTTTCCCATTGCTGGCTCCACAGGGGGGGGTTAATCTTTGTTTTCCCGGCCCCGTTCCCTGCTGGAAAAGGGTCAGGGGGCCCGAGCGGGGCCGGCGCTGACGTCGCTCCCGTGGCCTTTGGCTTCTCCCTCCCCCCTCCCGCGGCTCCACGGGGGAATTTGGGCTCTTTTTGTTTTTGTTGTCGTTGGAAAAAAAAAAAAAAGGGGGGGGAAAAAAAAGGAGGAAGAGCAGGAAAAACGAGCAGAGAGAGAGCGGAACTACCTCGGTCGGGAGGTTTCAAGGAATGCTTTTGTTTGTAACTGTCTGAAACACAGAAAGAGAAGTCGTGAGAGGACACGGACACACACGGAAAACCGGGAGAAAAGGGCAGGAAAAGCACAACCTCAGGGAGCCAGGGGAGAATTAGTGCTGGGAAGTGGCAGGACAGGAGGAAGAAGAGAGAAGAAGGAGCTGGCGAAGCCTCCCTCACGTTCCCCATCCCCTTCTCCCCTGGGTTGGTGGATTGGGGGCTGGAGGGACAGAGCCCCCGCTCCAGGGGTTTTTGGGAATTCCCAGCTCCTTAAGGGAGGGCTGGGAATGGTTCCCAGGGACTGGGATCCCACTGGAAAACCACTGGGATGAAAGGGAGGGGCCTTTGGGGCTGTTTGGGAAGTTCGTTCTCGTTCTTATCCTGGGTTTTTTTATCCTGGTTTTGGGATCCTGCTGCTCCCCAGGATTCCCAGTGGGAAAAACTCCATCCAGCTGCAGGGGAGGGAGCTGGGACCCGGCCCTGCCCTCCCCGGGGGTCTGGCTCTGGGCTGGAGCCCCCCGAGCCCCCCCAGCACTCACTGTCACAGGCGTAGGGCTTGTCCCGGTCCTCCAGGATGGCGGCGTCCAGCTTCTTCCGAGCCCCCCCGACACCTTTTCCCTGGGAAAAAAAAAACGGGATTCGGGGAAAATCCGGGATGGGCAGCAGGGCAAGGAGCGAGAGGAGCGAGCCAACAGTGCCCCGCGGTGGGGAGGGCCCGGAAACGACCACAAATCCCCGGGAATTCGGGACAAACGAGGGCTCTGGGAGCCGATCCCGGCTCTGCTGGCTGCTCCGTCCTTTTCCCAGGGATTCTCAGGAATGGCCTGGAATTCCTCACCTTGGCCTTGCCCTTCCCTCTCCGCTTGGGCGTGTCCTCCTCGTAATCCTCGTCGTCCAGATCGTCCAGGAAATCGTCGGGCTCCAGGATCCGCTGGGAATGAACAGAGGGGTGAGAGCAGGGAAAATACCGGGAAAAACGGGAAAAAAGGGGAAAAAAGGGGAAAAAAGGGAGGGATGCAGGAGGGGCCACAGCTGGATCTGTCCCACAAGAGGCACCCAAAGGTTTTTGTGGACAGGGAGGGAATTTTGGACGTTTTATCCCCCCCAAAAGAGTCACGGAAGGGCCTGATTGGGTGGAAAAGCGCTTGGAGAAGGAATCAAGCCGAAAGGAAAAAGGGAATGATTCAGAATCCTAGAATTCCCAATTCCTGGTTGGAATTCCTGGTTCCCATCCTGGAATTCCTGGTCCCTGTCCCAGAACTCCCAGTTCCCCAAATTCCAAGCTCCCGGTTGGAATTCCCAGTTCCCACCCCAAAATTCCCAGTTCCTGGTGCAGAGTTCCTAGTCCCCATCCTGGAATTCCTGGTTCCCATCCTGGAATTCCCGGTTCCCAGCTGGAATTCCCAGAGTTCCCGGTATCCTGAATTCCCAATTCCCATCTGAAATTCCTGGTATCCTGAATTCCTGGTTCCCATTGGAATTTCCACTAGAATTTCCAGTATCTTGAATTCCCTATTCCCACTGGAATTCCTGATTCCCGCTGGAATTCCCATTGGAATTCCTGGTTCCCACTGGAATTCCCAGATCCCGCTGGAGTTCCCAGTTCCCGAATTCCTGTTATCCCATTGGAATTCCCAGTTCCCACTGGAATTCCCAGTTCCCACTGGAATTCCCGGTTCCCACTGGAATTCCTGGTTCCCGCTGGAGGTCCTGGTTCCCACTGGAATTCTTGTTATCCCATTGGAATTCCCAGTTCCCACTGGAGTTCCTGGTTCCCCATTGGAATTCCCAGTATCCCAAGTTCCCAGTTCCCACTAGAATTCCCAGTTCCCACTGGAATTCCCGGTTCCCACTGGAATTCCCACTGGAATTCCCGGTTCCCACTGGAATTCCTGATGTAATTCCTGCTGGAATTCCCGGTATCCCGAGTTCCCGGTTCCCATTGGAATTTCCAGTTCCCGCTGGAGTTCCTGGTTCCCCACTGGAATTCCCAGTATCCCAAGTTCCCGGTTCCCACTAGAATTCCCGGTTCCCTCTGGAATTCCCACTGGAATTCCCGGTTCCTGCTGGAGTTCCTGGCATCCCAAGTTCCCAATTCCCAGCTGTAATTTCCATTGGAATTCCCAGTATCCCACTGGAATTCCCGGTATCCCGAATTCCCACTGGAATTCCCGGTTCCCACTGGAATTCCCGGTATCCCGCTGGAGTTCCCGGTATCCCGCTGGAATTCCCACTGGAATTCCCTCTGGAATTCCCGCTGGAATGGCGGGCACCTTGCGGGCGCGGCTGTTGGTGACCGGGAACTCGCCCAGGCTGTCGTCGTCCATGCGCGGGTCGGGCAGCGCGCGCTTCTCCAGAGGGTCCGTCCTGAGCAGCGCCTCCAGGCTGCTCCCGTCCTGAGCCAGCAGCCCCTCCTTCTTCAGAGCCTGCTCCGCCTCTGGGACACGGGGAAAATGGGGTGAGAACGGGGATGGGAAACAGGGAAATGGGGATATGGAGGCAGCCCCTCCTTCTTCAGAGCCTGCCCCCTCTGGGACACGGGAAAACGGGGTGAGAACGGGGGAAAATGGGGAAAAATCCACGGGAAAATGGGGATAAACAACGGGGGGAAATGGAGATAAACAACAGGGGGAAATGGGGATAAATGGGAGAGCAGCCCCTCCTTCTTCAGAGCCTGCTCCGCCTCTGGGACACGGGGAAAATGGGGTGAGAACGGGGGAAAATGGGCAAAATAACGGGGGAAAACAATGGGGGAAAATAACGGGGAAAATGGGAAAAAACCCAGGGGAAAATGGGGGAAAAATCCAGGGGAATATGGGGGAAAAATCCAGAGGAAAATGGGGGAAAACCCAGGGGAAAAAAAACGGGGGAAAATGGGATAAAAACCCAGGGGAAAAGGGGGAAAAATAATGGGGGAAAATGGGGAAAACACTGAGAAAAATGGGAGAGCAGCCCCTCCTTCTTCAGGGCCTGCTCTGTGTCTGGGACAGGAAAAACAACAGGAAAAATGGGGAAAAGCCCAGAGAAAAACGGGGAAGGGGAGGGTGGGTGAGGGCTGGGGGCGGATGCAGGTGGAATTCCCAGGAACGCAGCAGGGAGTGGGGCAGTACCGGGTTTGATGGAGGGGAAGGAGAGCCGGGGGTCCTCCGGGGGGTGGGCGCGGCGTTTCTTGCGCCAGCGCCGCGCCGGGTACGAGTAGAGCTGCCCGGCTGCCAGACCTGCGGAGAAATCCCAGGAAATGCCCAAAAATCCGGCCAGGCAGGGACAAAACTCCTGGGAATTACCCCAGGTCCTGGCAGAACTCCCCAAACTCTGCCAAGGATGTGACAGAATGGCCCAAAGAGACCCCAGCCCCCTTCCCCTGCCTGCTGCTTTCCTGTCATTTCCCCATCGTTTTCCCGCTGTTTTCCCGGTGTTTTCCCCGTTGTTTTCTGCCTCCTGCCATTTCCCTGCTGTTTTCCCAGTGTTTTCCTCCTGTTCTCCTGGTGTTTCCTCACCATTCTCCCACCAGTTCCCCACTGTTTCCTCACCACTTCCCCATTGTTCTCCAACTATTCCTCATCCTTTCCCTGTGGTTTCCCATCATTTCCCTGTTCTTTCCCCATTGCTCTCCCAGTGCTTCCCCATCATTTCCCACCATTTTGCCATCATTTCCCTGTTGTTTCCCCACCATTTCCCTGCTGTTTCCCCATTGTTCTCCTGGTGTTTCCCCATCATTTCCCACCATTCCCCTGCAGTTCCTCATAGTTTCCCACCATTCTCCCATCAATTCCCCATTGTTTCCCATCACTTCCCATTGTTTCCCCATTACTTCCCCCTTGTTTCCCCATAATTTCCCTCTTGTTTCCTCATTGTTCTCCCAATGTTCCCCCATTGTTTCCCATCACTTCCCACCATCCTTCCATCACTTCCCCATTGTTTCCCACCATTTCCCTGCTGTTTCCCATCATTTCCCTGCTGTTTCCCTATTGTTCTCCCGGTGTTCCCCCATCGTTTCCCACCATTCCCCTGCTGTTCTCCTTCATCTCCTGCCATTCCCCTACCATGCCCCCGTCATTCCCGGCATTTTCCCGGTGCACTTCCCACCATTCCCGGTGCCCTTCCCGCTGTTCCCAGTGCCTGTCCCGCCATTCCCAATGCCCTTCCCACCATTCCCAATGCCCTTCCCACCATTCCCAGCGCCCTTCCCGCCATTCCCAATGCCATTCCCATCATTCCCAGCGCCCTTCCCGCCATTCCCGGTGCCCTTCCCGCCATTCCCGGTGCCCTTCCCGCCGTTCCCGGTGCCCTTCCCGCCGTTCCCGGTGCCCTTCCCGCCGTTCCCGGTGCCCTTCCGCCAGTTCCTGGTGTCCCTCCCCCTCCCCCCGCCCCCACCCTTCCCGCCATTCCCCGCCCTTCCCCTCCCGCCATTCCCAATGCCCTTCCCGCCGTTCCTGGTGCCCTTCCCGCCGTTCCCAATGCCCTTCCCGCCGTTCCTGGTGCCCTTCCCGCCGTTCCCGGTGCCCTTCCCGCCATTCCCGGTGCCCTTCCCACCATTCCCGGTGCCCTTCCCGCCCTTCCCGGTGCCGTTCCCGGTGCCGTACCGGGCCCGCGGTGCCGTTTCTCCATCCAGATGTAGCAGTTGCTCTGGGCCACGCCGGTCTGCGAGTCCAGGAAGGGCAGGCGCACGCTGCGCTCGGCGCAGAGCCGCGCGTTGTAGCTGTGGCACTGCTCCATGGCGTCCCGGTAGTACTGCTCGCCCAGCCTGGAACGGCACGGATCCGCACCGGGTGGCACCGGGGATGGCACCGGGAAGGGCAGGGATCAGTGCTGGGAATGGCAGGGATTGGCAACGGGAATGGCAGGGATCAGTGCTAGGAATGGCACAGGGATTGGCACGGATTGGCACCGGGGATGGCACGGATTGGCAGGGATTGGCACCGGGGATGGCACCAGGAATGGCACCGGGATTGGCACAGGAAATGACACCGGGAATGGCACCGGGAAGGGCAGGGATCAGTGCTAGGAATGGCACCGGGAACGGCAGGGATTGGCACAGGGAATGACACCGGGAATGGCACTGGGAATAGCAGGGATTGGCACTGGGAAGGGCACAGAGAATGGCAGGGATTGGCACAGGGAATGGCACAGGGATTGGCACCAGGAATGGCACCGGGAAGGGCAGGGATCAGTGCTGGGAATGGCACAGGGATTGGCAGGGATCAGTGCTAGGAATGGCACAAGGATTGGCACTGGGAATGGCACAGGGAATGGCGGGGATCAGTGCTGGGAATGGCACAAGGATTGGCACAGGGAATGGCACTGGGAATGGCAGGGATCAGTGCTGGGAATGGCACTGGGAATGGCAGGGATCAGTGCTGGGAATAGCAGGGATTGGCACTGGGGATGGCACCAGGAATGGCACCGGGAATGGCACCGGGGATGGCACGGATTGGCAGGGATTGGCACCGGGGATGGCACCAGGAATGGCACTGGGATTGGCACCGGGGATGGCACCAGGAATGGCACTGGGAATAGCAGGGATTGGCACTGGGAAGGGCACAGAGAATGGCAGGGATTGGCACTGGGAATGGCAGGGATTGGCACCAGGAATGGCACTGGGAATGGCAGGGACTGGCACTGGGGATGGCACCGGGAATGACACTGGGAATGGCAGGAATCGGTGCTGGGAATGGCACAGGGATTGGCATGCGAAATGGCATGGGGAATGGCAGGAATCAGTGCTGGGAATGGCAGGGATTGACACCAGGAATAGCAGGATTGGCACAGGGAATGGCACCGGGAATGGGGAACCTCTCAGGGATGCCAGGAGAATGTCAGGGATACAACTGCAGAGACTCAGGGACACAATCCTGGAAAGTATCAGGGATAAACCTGGAAATCATCAGGAATAAACCGGGAAACCCTGAGGGATAAATCTGGGAACCCTCAGGGATGAACCTGGAAACTCTCGGGGATAAAAGTGCCCAATTTGCCATTCCTTGGCTTTTCCAGGACACTCACAGGGGTGGGAAGAGAAGGGCAGGAAGGGAAGAGATGGAGCAAAGGGAAGGGCAGGAAATACAGGGATTTACAGGAAATAAAGAGATTTACAGGAAATACAGAGATTTACAGGAAATACAGGGATTTACAGGAAATACAGAGATTTACAGGAAATACAGGGATTTACAGGAAATACAGAGATTTACAGGAAATAAAGAGATTTACAGGAAATACAGGGATTTACAGGAAATACAGGGATTTACAGGAAATACAGGGGATGTGTAGGAAATACAGGGATTTAGAGTGAAATATGGCGATACACAGGGAAATACAAGGATTTAAAGAGAAATACAGGGAATTAGAAGGAAGTGCAGGAATATACAAGGAGATACAGGGATTTCAAGGGAGATGCATGGATTTTGAGGGAAGTACAAGGATTTTGAGGGAAGTACAGGGAAGGCTCCCCCCAGCTCGGCCTCCACAGGACCCTCTGTCTGGGATGCACAGGGAAGCAGTGCAGGAACGAACAGGGAATGTACAGGAATATTCCGGGATATTTAGAGATATTCAGGGATGCCCAGGGAATCTCCAGGGACGCACAGGGACGTGCTGGGATGACTCCCCCGTCCTTGGCCTCTACAGGACGCTCGCACACAGAGTTCAGGGATCCATGAGGAAGCGCAGGGATTCAAAATAGGGAATTTTACAGGGATGAACCCCCCGGCTCTGCCCTCGCCAGGACCCTCTCAGGGCCAGACCTGAGGGACCCCCTCGACCCTCCCAGGCTCTCCCCCTCTCAAGTCTCTGCGGCCCTCCCGGTGCTGAGGGAGATTTTGGGGTGTCCTTAACGCCCCCCTCAGCAAAGTTCACCGCGAACAATGCGCGCGTGTCGCTTCCCCCCCCTCCCCGCCCACTTGGTCCCGTCCGGCGCGCGGGGCCGAAGGGGGGGCTCCGCTTCCCGCGCCCGGCCGGGCCGCACCATTCCCGCGCCGCAGGGGGAGACCGGGGAAGGGGGGGGGGAGACCCGCACTCACAGCTTGACCACATTCTGAACCACCGCCGCCATCTTGGCTCCGCCGCCGGGGCGCCGCGGGGCGCGTGCGCGGAGGGAGGGGCGGGAGGGGCGGGGAGAGGGGGTAGGAGGAGGAGGAGGAGGAGGAGGAAGAGGAGGGAGAGGGATGGAGGGAGGAGGAGGAGCGGGGAGAGGGAAGGGTGGAGAAAGGGGAGGCGGAGGGAGAAGGAGGAGGGAGGGCCGGGGGAAGGGAGCGTGGAGTCTTCCCGGCCGCTGGGCGGCGCTGTGCGCCGCGCGCGTGCGCGGGGGAAAAAGGCGGGAAAAGGGGGAGTGGGGGGGGGGGCGAAAGTCTGAGGGGAAAAATGGCGGGAAAAGGATCTGAGGGGAAAAATGCACGGAAAAAGGGAAAATCCCGGAGAAAGGGGCGGAAGAAGGTACGGGGAGAAAGGGAGGGCATGGGGATGAAGGAGGGAGGCAGAATGGGGGATATGAGGGGAGAATAAGGGGGAGATGGAGGGGGGAAAATGGTGAGGGCAAAAATGATGGGAGAATGAGGGAAGAATTGGGAGAGAACAAGGCAGGAGAGTGAGGGAGAAATGGACAAAATGCGAGGGGAAAATATGGCAGAGGAGGAGGGGGTTTATCCTGGAGAAAGGAGGTTTGAGAGACCCCATTGCTCCCTCCAATTCCCTGGAAGGAGGCTGGGGGTGAGATCCCTTCTCCCATCGGATAAAACAAGAGGGAACAGCTTCGAGTTGTATCAGAGGAGGTTTATTGAGGAAAATTCCTGGAAAGGGTTGTCCCATCCTGAGATGTGGAATTGTTTGGGAATTATCCCAAAAAGAGCCTGGATGTGGCACATGGGGACGCCGTTCAGGGGTGACCGGGTTGGATCTGACGATCTCAAAGGTCTTTTTCAACCTCAACCTTTCCATGGAAATGGGTGGGAAGATGGAGAATGGAAAGGGAAATGGCGAAGGGAAGGGACGGAGGAGGTTTGGGGGATGAAATGGAAAGGAGGGTGAGTTTTGGGAGGGAAATGAGGGATAAATTTGGGCTGGGGTAATGAAACGAGGGATAAATGAGAACCAGGAGAGGGTGAAATTAGGGATAAGTGAGGATGGATCCCTCAGATCCCAAATCTCCCCAGATTCCTTATGTCCCGTCATCCCCAAAAATTCCCATTTTTGAGCTCTTTTCCCTTTTTATCGAACCTGAATTAACCAAGTAGCCCCAAATTCATCCCCCAGGACAGAGGTCACCCACAGACCCCACGGTGAGCGTGGTTTGATGTCAGCTTCCAGGTGAGTTCCTCATTTCCAGGTGAGTTCCTCATTTCCAGGTGAATTCCTCATTTCCAGGTGAGTTCCTCATTTCCAGGTGAGTTCCTCATTTCCAGGTGAATTCCTCACTTCCACGTGAATTCCTCTCTCTTTTTCCTCCTTACTTCCACATCCCACCTGTGTTTTTTTCCCTGTTTGTTGAGAATTTGCCTTTTTCCCCCGAGGTCACAACCTTCCTCCCTCCTCCTCCTCCTCCTCCTGCTGGTAATCCCGCCGGCTGTTGCTGGCGCTCATCCCCGGTTCCGTTCCCGGCCGTGGGCGTTAATCCCTGCCCGGAAATCCCGGGATAACGAGGAAGTTGGGAGGGAGGGAGGGAGGCCTGTGCCCCTGCTGGGGTTAATTAACGATTCCAGCCTTGATTGATTCCGCAATAAACTCCCCAAAAAGGGAGGGGGAGTGGGCGCTGAGTCACGGCTGCTCCGGATGACTCAAATTCTTGGAATTGGGAGTAAATCAGCAAGTTTGGCAACAGCGGTTTGAATAAATCGTTAATTTGGGGAGGGATTAATTAGGGGAGTAGTGAAGGAGGCTCCAGTCCTGTGGAAAGGGATCCCAAATGGTTTATTCATTAATTAATAATTAATTAAGGGATTTGGGTTTTTTGCAGGAGAATGAGATTGGGGGAAAAAAAAAAACATTTCAGGGATGAAGTGATATTTGGGGTAATTTCAGGGATAATAACAATAATTTTGGGGATAATTTGGGGTTTAGAGCAGGGAAGAGAGGAAGGAGGAGAGGGGCGAGAAAGCAAAAATCCCCTTTTCATGGTTAAAAATCCCCCAAAATTTGGCAAATCAAAGGAGCTTTTCCAGGACTGGAGCAGAGGGGGATGAGTGGGGGGAGAACAGAAAGGAGTGGACGAGGTCCCAAATTAAAGCTGGAACACCCCAAAATTCAGCCCTGGGTTGTGGAAGGGAAAAAACTGGGTGAGAAAAGGGACGAAACAGGGAAAAAAAGGGGATTTTGGCTGATTTTGGTTATTTCGAAACGGCTCCGGCAGCGACGGTTTCGCAATTCCTGGGCCGAGGTGGGGCCCAAACAGCTCCATCTTTACATCACTGATTAAAGTGGAACCCAGGAAAATTGGGGTGAAATCCAGGAGGAAAAGTTCATCCACGTTGTGTCATCCCCCTCCCCATGTTGGAGAGCCCCCAAACCACAGAAACCCGCCCAAAATGAGCCGTTCTGGGCCCCTTTCCCTTCCCGTTGTCTGAGCAGCAGCTGTGGTGTGTTTGTGGGACAGGAGGGGACACGGAGCCACGTTCCCATCCCAATCTCCGGGTTTAATTAATCACACACGCTCCTGGGGTTAATTAATCACAAATTAAGCTCTGAAACAGCTGGAATTGGTTTGGGGAGGAAAAAATCCCAAAATAAATAAAACGTGGACAAAGTGTGGGGGGAGCAAAGAGTTTGGAACAGGGAAGAGTTGGACCAAATAGCAATTAAACCTGATGGAGCCTAATTAAGCTAATTAATCAGTTTGTTACTGATTTTATGGGTTTATCCCCAAATTCTGGGCGTTTGCACCAAAAGTGGTTCGGGTTTCTGACGCACAGGGGGAGGGGAAGGAAGAGGCGTGACAAGGGTTCCTTAACGAGAATCTAATGAGTCATTAGTCAGATAACCTAAATTAGACTCTTAATTAGGCAATGAGGAGCAGCACCAGCGGGGTCAGGAGGGGCCCCGGCTCCGCCCAAGGGGGATCCCGGCCTCATTTTGGGCTCAAACTGCCAGGAATGGGTGAAAGGATGGAATCTGTGACAGGAGCCCGGCCAAGGTCCCACCCTGTCCCGGTGGCTCCTCCAGCAGCAGCGTTTTCCAGCAGGGTTTTTGTCCCTATTCCCCAAAATCCAGCTGGAATTCCCTCGGCATTCCCAACAATCCGTGAGGGATCCCTCGGTGCCAGATCCACCTGTGGCTCACGCGGGGGTTTTGGGTTGGTTTTGCGCCTCCTCGACCATTTCCAGTCGCTCCGGTTGGGCCCCAGAGGGGTTTTTTGGCCCCTCTGTGGATCGAGTTCCTAAAACAAGAGGTTATCCCGGCTCCTCCACGGGGAGTTTTGGCTTCTCCGCAGGGACACGGAGCCCAGCGGAGATTTCCCCACCCGTGGGATTTTCAAAGGGTTTCGTGGAGCAGAGGTTGAGGTGACAGCGCCGTGGTGGCTCAGGAGGGTCAGAGCCGTGGAGAACAAACCCCGAATCCTCCTGGCCGGAATCTTTGGGAATTCACCCGGCGGGATCCAGCGTGGTCAGCTCCGGCACTGAGGGGGCTGGGAGAGCTCAGGGGGTCACTGGGCTTCTCCCCCGAGGCCGAGCCCTCACCCGGCGTGAGGGAAGGCGGGAATCCGAGCTGGAATCCGAGATCTGCATCCAAAACCACCCCAAATCCTCCTCCATCCTCATCCTCACCGTGAGGAAAGGCGGGAATCCGAGCTGGAATCCGAGATCCACGTCCGAAAACCACCCAAAATCCTCCTCCATCCTCATCCTCACCGTGAGGAAAGGCGGGAATCCGAGCTGGAATCCGAGATCCAAAACACCCAAAATCCTCCTCCATCCTCATCCTCACCATGAGGAAAGGCGGGAATCCGAGCTGGAATCCGAGATCCACATCCAAAACCACCCAAAATCCTCCTCCATCCTCATCCTCACCGTGAGGAAAGGCGGGAATCCGAGCTGGAATCCGAGATCCACATCCAAAACCACCCAAAATCCTCCTCCATCCTCATCCTCACCGTGAGGAAAGGTGGGAATCCGAGCTGGAATCCGAGATCCGCATCCAAAACCACCCCAAATCCTCCTCCATCCTCATCCTCACCGTGAGGAAAGGTGGGAATCCGAGCTGGAATCCGAGATCCGCATCCAAAACCACCCCAAATCCTCCTCCATCCTCATCCTCACCGTGAGGAAAGGTGGGAATCCGAACTGGAATCCGAGATCCGAAACACCCAAAATCCTCCTCCATCCTCATCCTCACCGTGAGGAAAGGCGGGAATCCGAGCTGGAATCCGAGATCCACATCCAAAACACCCAAAATCCTCCTCCATCCTCATCCTCACCGTGAGGAAAGGCGGGAATCCGAGCTGGAATCCGAGATCCACATCCAAAACCACCCAAAATCCTCCTCCATCCTCATCCTCTCCCTTTCCCCCCGCCTCCGCCCTCACGTCAGGATCTCCGGCCGGGCGGCGGCGCCGCGCTCGGCCTGGTGCCGGTCCATGACCTGCAGCACGTCCTCCAGGATGGACGGCCCCAGGTCCACGTGCAGGGACAGCAGGGACCCGGCGTGCGACAGGAAGGGCTCGGCCTCGCCGTTGGCGGCCAGCCGCGGGCACGGCGACGACGATGGTGACGGTGACGACGGCGACGACGGCGCGGCCTCGTCCAGGTGCAGCCGCGGGGGTTTCGGCGGGGCCTGCGCCGCGGGCAGGGTCAGCGCCTGGGCCGCGCCCAACGCCGGCAGGGAAATGGCGTTCTTGAGCAGCGGCGACGGCGCCGCCGCCTCGCCGCCCGACATGGTGGCCGTGCGCGAGAACTCGAAGGGCGGCGGCGGCGTCGCGTGCCTCGGCGGCAGCGCGGTCCCCGTCGGCGCCGTGGGGCAGCAGGTGGAACTTGCCCTGCAGGAAGGAGATGTCCCCGAACGTGTCGCCCTCGCCGCCGCTGCCCACGTGGATGGTGTGGCGGAAGTCGCCCAGCGGAGGGCTGATCATGTCCGAGGAAAGGATGTCCCGCAGCTTCTCCTTCTTGCCCTTGCGGCTGCCCCTCTTCAGGTAGATCGGCACCTTGGTGGCCATGGCGGCTCAGGACAGCCTGGGGAGGAACGGGGAGAGGGAAACTCTCAGCTCGGACTCCAGAGCTTCCCCTGCTCTGCTGTGCACCCCCGAAGGAGCAGGGAGTGAAATCCAGCGCGGGGCCGGGAGGGAGGGCGGCGGGAAACGCGGGGGATTTGGGGTTTGGGGGAGGAGTGGGGTGTGGAGTTGGAGGTCGGGAGAGCCGAGTGCCGGGAAGAGGCGGTTTTAACCCAAAAGGGATTTTCTCACCCCGATCTGGGCTCTCCTCGGCCCCACCCAGCCCAGCTGAAGTAAAAACCAGAGATTTTGGAGATGTGGGGTCAGAAGGGGAAGGAAGTTGGGGTTTCCCCTGTTTCAGTCGTGAACTCTGAGTTCAGCTGTTGCATCTGGGCCGGATTTTCCAGCTCCGGGGAGAAATGAGGCAAAAATGGGGATTTTTGGTGCCGTGAATGCATCCAGCCTTGGGATTCGCCTCAGTGGGAGGGGGAAAAAGGGATGGGACGAGTTTGGGGCCACCAGAACGTTCCCTGTGAAATCAGCAGGGGGGAAGTTCCGGAGGTTTTCACCCTTAGCACGAATTTTCAAGGAAAAAAATTCCACCCATCCCTGGTTTTGTAAACGAGAGCTGCGGGAGGGGTTTAGGGCCGGGTTTGTCCCGGGCTGGGACACCCTGAGGGGCCTCTCCCGGCCGGAATCCGACCCAGAAAAGTCCCGGGAGGATTTATCCCTAAAAACAACAACAGCAGCAACGCCCCGAGGGATGGAAAATCCCATTTCCCCTTCACGGCTCCAAACCGATCCCGATCGGCGCTGCCTGTTCCCTGCTCTGGGGAATATTCCCTCAGAATTCCCTGATTTTGGGAAATATTCCCTTATTTTACCCCATTTTTAGGGAATATTCCCTCAGAATTCCCTGATTTTGGGGAATATTCCTTCCAAATCCCCTACTTTCAGGAAATATTCCCATATTTTACCCAATTTTTAGGGAATATTCCCTTATAATTCCCTATTTTTAGGGAATACTCCCTCACCATCCCCCATTCTTAGGGAACATTCCCTCATGATCCCATTTTTTAGGGAATAATCCCCCATTTTTAAGGAATGCTCCCTGATTATCCCATATTTTTAGGAACTGTTCCCTTATCACCCCCTGTTTTTAGGAAATACTCCCTTATTGTCCCGTTTCCCTGGAATTCTCCCCCGTTTCCCTGGAATTCTCCCCCATTACCTCCCGTTTTTATGGAATTCTTCCCGGTTTTCTGGCATTCTCCCCTATTATCTCCCGTTTTTATGGAATTCTGCCCCGTTATCTCCCGTTTTTATGGAATTCTGCCCCGTTATTTCCCGTTTTTATGGAATTCTGCCCTATTATCTCCCATTTTTATGGGATTCTGCCCCGTTTTTCCCCATTTTCCCCCCAGTCCCCGTTACCGACCGGCGCCGGTGCCGCTCCCGAGAGGATCCCGAGAGGATCCCGGGGCGATCCCGGGGATCGGGGCAGGGCCCGGCCCCGGCGGCTCCGGGCAGGAGAATCCTGACGGTGCAGAACGAGCGCCGCTAATCCCGGGATTACCGCGGGACAGACGGACGGGAGGGGAGGGGCGGCGGCACCGGGCTGGCGACAGCGACAGCGACAGGGACAGGGAATCTGCCTTGGGAATCGGGATCGGCACCGCGACCGTGGGGAAAAGGGGAATTGTAGGGAAAAGTGGGGTTGGAAGGGGGAAAAAGTGAAATTGGAGGGTAAAGAGCGGGACCGTAGGGAAAAATACGGAATTATAGGGAGGAAAATGGGTTTGGAGGGAATAAGGTGGATTTGGAGGAGAAAAGGCTCTGAAATGTGGATTCCCAGGTGGGGATGAGGATGATGGTGATAGGGATGAACACCCCGGAGCTGTCGGTGCCCTGGGATCTGGGTTTTCCCACTCCTGGAAATCCCTTTTCCCACCCCAAACTGCCCTCCCTGACCTCAGTCCCTCCCCCCGGGCGCTCCCGCTCGGCTGGGCCGGGACAAAGCCCCGGGAGAAGCCGGGAATGTTCGGGGAGCTGCGAGAGGGAAAATCCCGGGAGTGGGGGCGATCCCAGCCCCCAAATCCCCCATTCCAGCCCCAAATCCCCTATTCCAGCCCCAAATCCCCCATTCCAGCCCCCAAATCCCCCATTCCAGCCCCAAATCCCCCATTCCAGCCCCAAATCCCCTATTCCAGCCCCAAATCCCCCATTCCAGCCCCAAATCCCCCATTCCAGCCACAAATCCCCCATTCCAGCCCCAAATCCCCTCCTGACGGGAGCCCCGGCGCTCCCCATCCCTGCCGGGAGATCCCGAGCAGGTGGAAAATGGGCTGGGAAAGGAGGAAAACAGGAGGGAAGCTCCAAGAAAGGATAAATTTCTGGGAGTTTCCATCCCTGAAATCCCAGGAGAACCCAGGACACCCCAGAAGGACGAGTCAGGAATGGGGAAAAATCCGGGAAAAGCCGGAAAAAAGGGATGTTTTCCCCAGGATCCGAGTGGGAGGAGCTCCGGGAGGCGCTCCCAGGACTCCGACCCCTGGAATCTCCTGAATCAGCAGATTCGATTCCCGCGGAGGAAAATTTGAGGAATTTTTCCCTCTTTCCATCAATTCCGGCTCCAGCAGAGGGAATCCTGTTCCTTTCCCGTCCTTTTTTTGGGATTTGGGGTTTGGATTGGGAGGAATTTGGGCTCTTTTTTTGCAAATTGCAGGAAAATTTCGTTCCTTTTCCAGCACTTTGGGCTTCAGCACATCCAGGTCTTTCATTTCCCACCCGATTTGGGAAATTCCTGCAGCTCAGGAAAAATTCGGGATCTTTTTGACTCTTGCCACAAATTTACCTCTCACCACCTGGAAATTTCATTCCTTTTCCACCTGGTTTTGGAAATTCCTACCTCAGTGTGAAATTTTCTGCCCATTTTCAGCCCCTTGAGCTTCAGGACCTCAACATTTTTCCTTCCCCCCCCCCCCCCATTTTTCCATTAAAAAAATCCAATTTCCTGCCCTTTTCCAGCCCTGCCACGCAGAAATTTGGGGGGTTTTTTTGCCAATTTTCAGGAATTTCGGTGCTGTCTGAGCAGCCCTTCCCCACCCTGGTGCAACCCCATTTTCCCCAAGGGATGGAATTCCAACTCCTTTTCCCAGGGGAAGGGCCCGAGGGAGGAGCAGCCTCCAAAACCTCCTCGCGTTCCTCCCACCGCTCCCTCCTGATCCGTTCCAGCCTTTTTTCGGTGCCCGGTTGGAATCCCCTCCCGCCCCGGGATCGCTCCGCAGGACGGATTTTCCCAAAAAAAAATCCGGGAATTCCCCATTTCCCCGCGGTGCCGGAGCTGCGGGAGCGGCAGAGAGGAAGAGGAGCCCTTTGGGATGAAGGTGGCGGGGATTTTTAGGGAATGGGGATTTTGGGAGGACCCGTCCGTGAGACCCGACCCCGTCCTGGGCCCGGGAACAGCCGGAATGGGTTAAAATCGGTGAAAGCCGGGCAAGAATCGCCCGGATCCCGTCGCACCTGGGGAATCCAGCGGCGAGCCCGGCCCGGGGGTGGCGGAGCGGTGCCAGTTCCATGCCAGGGGACAGCGGGACCCCTCCCTTCTCCCAGGAAAAGCCCGGCTTGGGGACAATCCCGGGGCCAGCCGGAGGATGAGGAAGGAAGGGAGGAAGAAATCTCGGCCTCGGCCACACCCCGACCCCTCCCGGTGCCAAAAAATCCACGGGAAAAGCCAAAATCCGGGAAAAGCCAAAATCCGGGAGAAGCGGCGGCGGCTCCTCCCGGGCCGGAGTTGCCGCTGGGAGCGGCCGCGGGCCGGGGATGGGGTCGGAGTCCGCTCGGGCTGCCGGGACACGCCTTGGAAATCCGGGGGTTTGGGAATCTGGGAATTCAGAAATCCAGGGATTCGGAAATCCGGGGGTTCGGAAATCCGGGGATTCTCCTGCTCGCAGGAAAGAGCGCCCGGAAAGCGTCGAGCCGGGATCCGGGGCTGTTCCAGGGATCCAGGAGCTGTTCCGGGGATCCAGGGGCCGTTCCGGGAGCTATTCCAGGGATCCAGGAGCTATTCCAGAGATCCAGGGGCCGTTCCGGGGCTATTCCAGGGATCCAGGAGCTATTCCAGAGATCCAGGGGCCGTTCCGGGGGCTATTCCAGGGATCCAGGAGCTATTCCAGGGATCCAGGGGCCGTTCCGGGGATCCAGGGGCTCCCCCGGGGTCGTTCCGGGGCTCCGCCGCTGCTCTGAGCCGGGAGCGGGCGGAGCCGGGGGGGCTCCAATTAAGCGCTGTTTTAATTAAGCCGGGGAGCGGAGAGGGCGGGGGGCTGTGGGGGGAGGATCCGCTCTTTTTTCCCGGATCAAAGGAAGGAATCGCTGCTTTCCCTTTAAATCCGGGATGTGACAGCGCCGCGAGCGCGGCCGGGAGGGCAGGAAAAGCTCGGCCCGCCCTCCCCGCAGCATCCCGGGAATGCGAGCGAACCTTCCCTTCCCCTTCCCCTTCCCCTTCCCCTTCCCTTCCCTTCCCTTCCCCTCTCCCGAATTCCCGGCGGTGTCACCTGCGGACCCCAGGATCGGGATCTGGATTTGGGATCGGGATCTGGATTTGGGATCGGGGCCGGGATTTGGGATCGGGATCCGGGATCGTTCCCGGCGCGGCCGCTCCCGAGCGCATTCCGGGCCCCACCCCGGCCTCGCTTCCCTTCCCGGGAATTCCCGGAGCTCCCTCGGCCTCTCCCCGGGAAAAGAACCCCGAAAATTAAACCTGGAAAATCCGCAGCGGGATCGGGTCCCTGTCCCTGCCCCAAACCCTCGGGAATTCCCGAATTAAATCCCGAGCTGGGGATGGGATTGAACTCTGGCTCCTCCCGCTGCTGCTTTAACCAAAATCGGGATTTTTTCCAAGGCAAACTGAGGCTGGGGGAGGAGAAGCCAAGGGGAAATCAGGGAGGAAATTGGGTTCTGCTCCCCTCCCCTGCAGGTGTAAAAAAAATGGAAATAAAGCCGGAAATGGGAGGAAAATAAGATTTTATGGATGTTGGGAAAATTGTATTTGATTTGGGGTGAGAAGTGCTGGAATTGGGCAAAGAGCAGGGGAGGAATGGGGATGTGACAGTGGGAGGTGACCTCAGCATTCCCAACTGCTCCATGGGGATATCTGGGGAGAAAAAGGAGATTTTGGGAAAATCCCAGCCCCACACTGGAATAATGAGGGGAATCTCCCTCCCCAGCCCCAATTTTCCCCGGTTTCACCCCAAATCCACCCCTTGGATTTACTTTTTCCCTCAGGAAAAGACACCAGGACAGGCAGAAACTTTAATTAATTTTCACCATCATCATAAATTTGGGGTAAAAAGTTTGGGAAAAGGTCAAAGCCAGACCCGGAGCTGTTTTTTTCCTGGCAAGCAGCAGCACCAGGAATCCCTAATTAATTGGTTCTGGACTAATTAAACTCTAAGTCCCCTAACGAGGCCACCGAAGGCGAGGGGTGACCCCAGGACAGGGAGAATCCCACACTCGGATTCCCCTTCCCAAATTCCTGAATCCTCCTGGGGAAATCTCCACGTGCAGAGTGATTTGGGGGCTTTTAACCAGAATTCCAGGAGATTTAACCAGAATCCCAGGAGTTTGAACCCCAATCCCAGGAGTTTCAGCCCCAATCCCAGGAGTTTGAACCCAATCCCAGGAGTTTGAACCCAATCCCAGGAGTTTGAACCCAATCCCAGGAGTTTCAGCCCCAATCCCAGGAGTTTGAACCCAATCCCAGGAGTTTAACCCCAATCCCAGGAGTTTAACCCCAATCCCAGGAGTTTAACCCCAATCCCAGGAGTTTGAACCCAATCCCAGGAGTTTGAACCCAATCCCAGGAGTCTGAACCCAATCCCAGGAGTTTGAACCCAATCCCAGGAGTTTGAACCCAATCCCAGGAGTTTAACCCCAATCCCAGGAGTTTAACCCCAATCCCAGGAGTCTGAACCCAATCCCAGGAGTTTGAACCCAATCCCAGGAGTTTGAACCCAATCCCAGGAGTTTGAACCCAATCCCAGGAGTTTAACCCCAATCCCAGGAGTTTAAGCCCCAATCCCAGGAGTTCCAGCCCCAATCCCAGGAGTTTAACCCCAATCCCAGGAGTTTGAACCCAATCCCAGGAGTCTGAACCCAATCCCAGGAGTTTAACCCCAATCCCAGGAGTTTAACCCCAATCCCAGGAGTTCCAGCCCCCGTTCCTGCAGCCGTGGCCGGGGAAGGGGCAGAGCCGGGAGCTCAGATCCGCACGACCTCGGCGGCCACGCAGGGGCTGCTCCAGGGGGCGTCCCCGGGAATGTCCCCATTTCTGTCCCCGGGATTCTCTGCAGGGTTGTCTCCGGTCCTGTCCCCATTCCTGTCCCCATTCCTGTCCCCATTCCTGTCCCCGCGCCGCTCCCTCCGCAGCAGCAGCCGCCCGTAGGTGCCCCCGGCCTGGCCCTTGGTCAGACGCCCGGGGTTGATGCAGACACAGCCCAGGACGTCCTGCAGGGACAGGGACAGGGGACAGGGATGGGGACAGGGGACAGGGACAGGGAAAAGGGACAGGGACAGGGATGGGGACAGGGACAGGGAAAAGGGGACAGGGATGGAGACAGGAATGGGGACAAGGACAGGGAGGGGACAGGGGACAGGGAAAAGGGGACAGGGTCAGGGATGGGGACAGGGACAGGGAAAAGGGGACAGGGATGGAGACAGGAATGGGGACAAGGACAGGGTCAGGGACAGGGATGGGGACAGGGGACAGGGAAAAGGGACAGGGTCAGGGATGGGGACAAGGACAGGGTCAGGGACAGGGATGGGGACAGGGAAAAGATACAGGGACAGGAGACAGGGTCAGGGATGGGGATAGGGATAGGGGACAGTGGAGGGGAGTCAAAAATCCATGGATACAGAGGAATTGGGATCCCCCCCAGCCCATCCAGACCCCAAAAGCCACCAAGACCAGGAGATTTGGGGTATCCCCATCCCCGATCCCGGCCCTTCCTGTGGTTGTTCCGTCTGGAATCCCCCCGGGGGCTCAGGGGGGGGCTCAGGGGGGGCTCAGGGAGGGCTCAGGGGGCTGTGGGGGGTCAGGGGGGGCTCAGGGGCTCAGGGGGGGCTCAGGGGACTCTGGGGGGGTCCCAGGGAGGGCTCAGGGGGCTCAGGGGGGGCTCAGGGTGGGCTGACCTTGACGAAGAAGCGCAGCTCGGACGGGGTCACCAGCACGTCCGGGGTCACCGGCAGCGCCGCGAACGCCGCCAGCGCCTCAAAGTGCACGTTGAGCTCCTCGGAGGGAGGGTACAGGGGGTAGAAACTGCAGGGGGAGGAGAAAAGAGGGGGGTTTGGGGAGAAAAAGGGGGGTTTTGGGGAGAAAAAGGGGGGTTTGGGGGAGGAAAAAGGGATTTGGGGAGAAAAAGGGGGGTTTGGGGGAGATAAAGGGATTTGGGGAAGGAAAAAAGGGGTTTTGGGGATAAGAAAGTGTTTTGGGGAAGAAAGAGGGGGGTTTGGGGGAGGACAGAGGGATTTGGGGAGGACAGAGCTGGTTTTTGGGGAGGACAGAGGGATTTTTGGGGAGGACAGAGGGATTTTGGGGAGGACAGAGCTGGTTTTGGGGAGGACAGAGGGATTTTTGGGATGACAAAGGGGTTTTTGGGAGGACAGAGGGATTTTGGGGAGGACAGAGGGGTTTTTGGGGAGGACAGAGGGATTTTGGGAGGTTCTCACCTGCGCTGGGTCAGGACGTGCCGCAGGATCCGCGTGAAGCGATCGGAGACCCCGGAGGAGCTGAGGGAGGAAAGGGGAGAGAAATGGGTGAGAAAAGGGAGGAAATGGGAAAAAAGGGATGGGAAAAAAGGGAAAGGGAAATGGGGTGAAAGAGGGGATTTGGGGGGGAGAGGGAGGAGAGAAAAGGCAGAGAAGAAAAGGGGGGAAAAAGGGGAAAACACTAAAAAAAGGAGGGGAAAGGTTGAACAAAAGGGGAAAAAGGTTCAAGAAACAGGGGGGAAAGGTCAAAAAAAGGGAGAAAAAGGCTGAAAAGAGGCACCTGCTGATCTCCTCAGCCCCCATGTGGAAGAGGAGGTCGGTGGAGGTGAGGCCCAAGATGACACCGTCGATGTCCAGGGTGCAGGGCTCGGGCACCAGGAGCACACGCTGGACACACGGACACGGGGCTGGACACCAGGACAGCCCTGGGGAGCCCCAGAATGCCCCAAACCCACCCTGAAATGCCCCAAACCTCCTGGAATGCCCCAAACCCCCCTTGGAATGCCCCAAACCCCCCTTGGAATGCCCCAAACCCCCTGGAATGCCCCAAACCCACCTTGGAATGCCCCAAAACCCCCTTGGAATGCCCCAAACCCACCTGGAATGCCCAAACCCCCTTGGAATGCCCCAAACCACCTTGGAATGCCCCAAACCACCTTGGAATGCCCCAAACCCCCCTTGGAATGCCCCAAACCCCCTGGAAGCAACCTTGGAATGCCCCAAACCCAACCTTGGAATGCCCCAAACCCCCCTTGGAATGCCCCAAACCCCCCTGGAATGCCCAAACCCCCCTTGGAATGCCCCAAACCCCCTTGGAATGCCCCAAAACCCCCTTGAGCCAACCCCTGGAATGCCCAACCCCTTGGAAGCCCCAAACCCCTTGGAATGCCCAAAACCCCTGGAATGCCCCAAACCCCCCTTGGAATGCCCAAACCCCATTGAATGCCCAAACTCCTGGAATGCCCCAAACCCACCTTGGAATGCCCCAAACCCCCCTTGGAAGCCCAAACCTCGGATGCCCCAAACCCACCTTGGAATACCCCAAACCCCCTGGAATGCCCCAAACCCACCTTGGAATACCCCAAACCCACCTTGGAATGCCCCAAACCCACCTTGGAATACCCCAAATCTGCTCCAGAAAGCCCCAAATTGGCCCTAAATCACCCCAAACCCCCCTCAATCCCACCAAGTTTTCCCAAAAACCCCAAAATGTTCCCCAAAATCCCCGGGGCCCAGCTGGATTTTCTGCAGGAAGATCAGATCTGCTCCCGAGGGGATAAAGAATCCTGAAATGAAGGGATTTGAACCCAAAAAGGGCCGGGAGGGGCAGTGGCAGCTCTGGAATTCCAATCCCAAACCCTCTGTCCCCCCCACTGGCAGCAGAAAAAGGGGGATTTCAGCCCAAATCCCAGCTGGAGGGGTGGGGGTGGATGTTTTGGGGAGAAAGAGCAGGGTTTTGGGGCCGGTACCGCTCTGTCCTCCCTGGGCAGGTCGCAGGAGGGGAAGGGCGGCTGCGGGTACACGAAGTCGTGGCAGACGTCCCGGAGCGAGGGCACCAGCACCAGCTGGGAGCCAGCACTGGGGGGAAAAGAGGGAAAAACGGGATTGGGGGGACACACGGGAGGGGTTTGGGGCGAAAAGCGGAGGTTTTGGGCAAAAAAATCCCCGTGGGAATGGGGGGGCTGGGGGCTGGTGGCACCTCCTGGTGCCCTCGACGATGGTCCTGAGGCAGAGGCGGAACAGGTCGGAGAAGGGGCTCAGGAGCTGGCAGCTCTGCTTTGGGGCAAAATTGGGGGAAATTGAGCAAAAACCCCAGGGCTGGCACCATTCCCAGGGGTTTGGGGAGCTGGTGCTGCCCCAAATCTGCCAGGATTGAGGGGATTTTTTTTGGGGGGGGGTCCCTCCTCACCTCTACTTGCTCGTGTTTGGCGTCCAGGAAGGGCCCAAACTGTGGGAAAGCAGCAAAAAATCACTTTAAGTCACCCCCTCCCCCCCCAAAAAAAAAGATAATTTTTAATAATTCTCGTCGGTGAACCCCAATTTTAGCCCACAGCCCCAAAGTTTCAGGGCAAAATGAGAACAAAAAGGGGAAATGGCTGAAATTGTTGCATTGTGCCCGGCCAGGGAATCAGGATTTGTCTCCGAGGGCAGAATTTGCTCTTAAAATTGAACTTTTCTGTCACTTTGGGGTGAGAAATGGGGATTTTGGGGATTGCTGGGTGAAAAACGAGAGGTTTTGGGCACTCCTAGGTGAACAATGGGGGTCTGGGGTTCAGAAATGGGAGTTTAATGTGAATTTTGGAGGGTTTGGAGCCTCCCCAGCGTTTCGAGGCTGCAGGAATGGGTTAATAATGATGAAGGTCATTAAATACTGGTTGTTAATGAGGGATTAATTGAGGATGCCCTCACCAGGACACAAACATCAGGGCGGTCACGGGCCACCACCTCCAGGAGGTCACTGAGGGGCTCGAAGGCGACGCTGTCCGAGGGCGTGAAGGGGCCACAGGCCACCAGCACCATCCTCTGCTCTGGGGAGAAGGGATTTGGGGCAAAAATGGGGGTTTTTGGGGAAAAAAAAGGGGGGTTGGGGAGAAAAAAGGGGGTTTTGGGGAAAAGGGAGAAGTTTAGGGATGGAAAATGGGGGGGGGTTGGGGGATGGAGATGGGAATGTGGGGAGGAAAAAGGGGGGATGGGGAGAAAAAGTGGCTTGGGGGCAATAAAAAAATGGGGATTTGGGGATAAAAAGGGAGATTTGGGATGCCAGAGTGGGGGTTTGGGAGGGAAAAAAGGGGAATTTGGGGGTAATAAGGGGAGTTTGGGGGCAGGAAGGGAGAGTGGGGGAGGAAAAGGGGGAGATAGAATCCAAAGGGCACTTTGGGGACAAAAATGAGGATTTAGGGGACAAAAAGAGGGACTTGGGGACACAAAGTGGAGGCCCCAGGGCTCACCTGCCATGGGCTCCGTGGGGGTGTGAAAGGGCAGAGGGACCCCCTGTGGGAAAGCCAGGAATGTCCAAAAATGCCCCAATTCCACCCCAAATGCCCCAATTCCACCCCAAATCCCCCAATTCCACCCCAAAATGCCCCAATTCCACCCCAAATGCCCCAATTCCACCCCAAATGCCCCAATTCCACCCCAAAATGCCCCAATTCCACCCCAATGCCCCAATTCCACCCAAAATCCCAATCCACCCCAAAATGCCCCATTCCACCCAAATGCCCCAATCCACCCCCAATTCCACCCCAATCCCAATCCCCCCAAAATGCCCCAATTCCACCCCAAATGCCCCAATTCCACCCCAAAATGCCCCAATTCCACCCCAAAATGCCCCAATTCCACCCCAAAATGCCCCAATTCCACCCCAAATGCCCCAATTCCACCCCAAATCCCCCCGGGAGCGGGGTCACCTCGTAGAGCTTGGTCACCACCATCCTCCTGCCCGTGCTGTTGGTGCCTTCCAGTGCCACCACCTGAGGGACACCAGGATTGGGGGAAAACGGTGGGAAATTGGGAAAAAGCGTGGGAGTCAAGGAAAAGGAGTGGGAACCGGGGAAAAAGGGGAACCCCCCCTCAACGCCTCACCTGTCCTGGGAACAGGGAATATTCTGGAAGCTCTGAGAGGTCCAGGGGGACCTGGCCCCCCCCCGAGTGCTCCCTGTCCCCCACCAGCAGCACGGATTTGGGGTTGAGCTTCCCGTTCCCGTCACAGCTGATCTGCCCCAGCACCGTCACCGGCTCCTGCGGGACCCAAACGGGGGGGATTCACCCCAAAACCGGGGGGGTTAACCCAAAATGAGGGGGTTTAACCCAAAATGAGGGGGGATTCACCCCAAAAAGGGGGGCTGGGGTCTCACCTGAGCTGGGAGCACAGCGGAGCTGAAGGCGTCCAGGCCGTGGTGCCTCCGCAGGACCTCCCCGAGCTCCTCCACCCGCTCGGCCAGCACTGGGAGGGGACCCTGGGGTCACCAAGCACCCCCTGACCCCAATCCCTGACCCCCCTGGAGCTGGGAGGGGACCCTGGGGTCACCAAACGCCCCCTGACCCCAATCCCTGACCCCCCTGGAGCTGGGAGGGGACCCTGGGGTCACCAAACACCCCCTGACCCCAATCCCTGACCCCCCTGGAGCTGGGAGGGGACCCTGGGGTCACCAAACACCCCCTGGCCCCAATCCCTGACCCCCCTGGTGCTGGGGGTGTCCCCAATGTCACCAAACACCCCCTGACCCCCCTGGAGCTGGGGGTGTCCCCGGTGTCACCAAGCACCCCTGACCCCCCTGGAGCTGGGGGTGTCCCCAATGTCACCAAACACCCCCTGACCCCCCTGGAGCTGGGGGTGTCCCCGGTGTCACCAAGCACCCCCTGACCCCCCTGGAGCTGGGGGTGTCCCCAATGTCACCAAACACCCCCTGACCCCCCTGGAGCTGGGGGTGTCCCCGGTGTCACCAAGCACCCCTGACCCCTCCCAAACTGGGGGTGTCCCCAATGTCACCAAGCACCCCCTGACCCCCCTGGAGCTGGGGGTGTCCCCGGTGTCACCAAACCCTCCTGACCCCTCCCAAACTGGGGGTGTCCCTGGTGTCACCAAGCCCCCCCCAGCCCCAGGGTGTCCCTGCCCACCTTCCCGCACGTCCAGCGCCTTCTGGAACATGAACTTGTAGGGTTTGCTGAGGCTCTGCTCGGGGCAGCCGAAGGTTCTGAGGGCGCAGCCGCCGCGGCCGCTCCAGGCCAGGCCCTGCACGGAGCCAAAGGAGGCCACCACCTCACCCCGGCCCCCCCGGGAGGAGTATTTCTGGGAGGGGGTGACACTGTGGGGACAAGAAAGCCAAGGCTGATTCGGGCCTGGAGCTGTCCCAGCCTGAAACTCCGCGGATTTGGGGTTTTCCTCCTTTCTGAGCATGAATGGCCTGATGTGTGAGCAGAGGGCATTTTAACAGGGTTTGGTGCAGAAGGCATTTTAACAGGGTTTGGTGGTTTGGGTTGATTAATGAGCCTTTAAAAATGACAGATGTTTGGAGCTTTAAAGGCTTTGTAATTGCAAGGGGTTCAGTGGGGATTTAACAATCCCCCCGAATTTACAGAGCTTCTAAAATGCTCCAATCCAACTCCCAAAATGATTTAGGATTTTAGGGGAAGGAAGAAAAGAGGGAAGAGGGGATGATGCAGGGAAGCTCCCAGGAGCCCTGACCCACCTTGGGGAGAAGCTGCCGGGGGAGAAGAGCCCGAAGGAGCTGCGGGACGAGGGCGCCCGCTTGGGCCGGGGCGTCTCGGGGGTGGAACTGCTGCGTTTCTGGGAGCCCTGCGGGGAGCAGGCACAGAGAAAGGATCTTAACAGGCTGCTCTTAAGGCAAACCCCACGGATTTGGGGTGATGCCCACCTTGGATGGGGTGGTGTAGGCATCCAGCAGCTCGTCCTCCTGTTCCTCGTTGAGGCTGGTGCTCGTTAAGGGGCAAAAAAACCCCCAAATCGGAGAATTCCTCCCATTCCCAGCCTCCCCCTGGGGATCTGTGACAGCTCATGGCCCCCATTTTCTGCCAGACCCCCCCAAACTGCTCGGGATGTCCTTGGGATCTCCTCGGGATGTGGGGATACAGCTCCTGGAGCGAGTGGATGTCGTGGAGGAGCCCCCGGCGCTCGTCCCTCCCGCGCCGGCCGCGGCCGCCGCGCTTGGCCAGCACCTGGGAGAGCAGGGCGAGCGTGGGGTGAGTGCTCCCCGCCATCCCGGGGCCTTTGGGGGATCCAAGGGGGAATTGGGGACCCCCACCTCGTGCTCGAAGGTGTCCAGGCCCGCGGGGGTGAGCTGCAGGTCGAGGTCTTTGCTGGTGACGAAGGCCAGCAGCTCGTTGGCCAAGGCCACCGGGCCCAGCCCGTGGCTCAGGCACAGCTCCACCACTGCAGGGAGAAGGGGAGGGTCGGGGGGGTCCCAAATCCCACCGAGATCCCCCCCAAAGCCTTTGGGTAACCCGCAGTCACCCCCTCAATCCTCTGTGCCCCCCAAAACCAGGCAGGTCCCAAAATCCTGGCCCCCACAACAGCCCCAGTGACCCACATGAACCAAATAACCCCTCACAGCTGCCCTGACACCCCCAGACCCCCAAAGGCCTCCCCAGGACAGCTGGCACCCCCAAACCTCCTCTGACACCCCCAAACCTCCTCTGACACCCCCAAACCTCCTCTGACACCCCCAAACCTCCTCTGACACCCCCAAACCTCCTCTGGCACCCCTCAGAGCTCCCCTGACATCCCTCAGAGCTCCCCTGACACCCCCCCCAAACCCCTTCCTCTTCCCCCAGCCCCCCCATCTCCTCCCACAGGCCGGTCCCCCCGGAGCCCTCACGCTTGTCGGGCACTTCCTCGCCCTCGCAGCGCAGCTCGAAGAGCCGCAGCTCCCTCAGCACCGCCTCGGCCGTCACCGCCTCCGGGCCCCGCTCCGGCTCCGGCTCCGGCTCCATCCCCGGCTCCGCCATGACCGCGCTCGAACCGCGCGGGCGCGGCTCCGTGAGGGGAGGGCGTGGCCAAGCCGTATAAGGAGAAAAGGCGCGGCAAAGACGGCACAAAGGGCGTGGTTATTCAAATTTAGACAGAACGGACCAATGGGAGAACGATGGGCGGGTGAGAGGGCGGGACCGGCGCGTTTCAAGCACCGCCTATCGGAGGTGGGAGGGGAAAGGGGCGGGAGGAAAAAAGGGCGGGAAAATTCGCGCCCTCAGAGCGCTGAGGGGGCGGGGCTGAGGCGGCTCTGAGGGAACCGAACCGGGCCTGGCTTGAGGGTGGGAACCGGGTATGGAGGGTGCTGCTCGGGTCTGAGGGGTGGAACCGGGTATGGAGGGTGCTGCTCGGGTCTGAGGGGTGGAACCGGGTATGGAGGGTGCTGCTCGGGTCTGAGGGGTGGAACCGGGTATGGAGGGTGCTGCTCGAGTCTGAGGGGTGGAACCGGGTATTGGGGATCCTGCTCGGGTCTGAGGGGTGGAACCGGGCCTGAGGGGTCCTGGTCGGGCCCGGGGGTCGCACCTGCCCCGGGGATTCTGCTCCGGGTCCGGGGTCTCTTCCCTGCCCGGCCCCTCATCCCCTCCGAGTCATGGCATCATCATCCTGCACCCCACTCCCAGGAGCCACCCCCAGGTTTAAAGTCACAATCACCAAAATATCTCAAGAATATATGAATATAACCCCAAATCTGGGATCTATAACCCCAAGATAACCCCTAAACCTGATAGTTTGCAGTACCTTGAGATCCCCTCAACCCCCCACTTTGAGGGGAGAAAGAACTGCCAGAAAAAGGAATTTCGACTTAAATAATATTTTTTTTTCCTTTGGTTTTATCTCATTTTTAATTTATACAATAAAAAACCACTTTATGGCACCCGGGGGCAGCAGATCCCTGAAGCAAAGGACGACGGCCGGGGCTCCGTCAGCACAGGAGGCACCAAAATCCAGAGGATTTGCCCCAAAGGGGCTGAGCGTGAGGTGAGGGAGGGACAGGGGGCTTTGGCAAAGCTCGGGGGGGTCCCGTGTGACCCCCACCCCACCCTCCCATCCAGCCTTTTCTGCTGAAAAAAGCCAAAAAAAGGGAAAAACCGGCGCAGGGTCGTGGAAGGCACTTGGAGGGTCCGGTCAGGCGAACATGGTGAGCTGGAGCCACTGGGGAGAAGGAGGAGGAGGAGGGTGAGGGAGGAAGGGGAGCAGGAGAGGGTGAAGAAAGTCGGGGGAAAGCAAGAGAAGGAGGGAGAGGAGGAGGAAGAGGGAGGAAGGGGAGGAGGAAGGCCTTGAGCTCCCCACACCAGTACCTGCAGCAGGTCGAAGGTGACAACGCCGTCCTGGTCCACATCCATGGCTTGGAAAAACCCTGAGGGGAGGGAAAGGTGTTGGATTTGTGAGGGAAAAAGTTCCATTTGTGAGGGAAAAGTGTGGTTGGGAAGGCCGGGGATGACTCAGGATCGGGGTGGGAGGGATGGTTTGGGATCACTGGGGATCTGGGAGGGATGATTTGGGATCGGGTGGGAGGGATGATTTGGGATCATTTGGGCTGGTTTAGGATTGGGGTGGGAGGGATAATTTGGGATCACTCAGGACTGCGTGGGAGGGATGGTTTGGGATCATTTAGGACTGTGTGGGAGGGATGGTTTGGGATCATTTGGGATCATTTAGGACTGCGTAGGAGGGATGGTTTGGGATTATTTGGGATCACTCAGGACTGCATGGGAGGGATGGTTTGGGATCATTTAGGACTGTGTGGGAGGGGTGGTTTGGGATCATTTGGGATCACTCAGGACTGTGTGGGAGGGATGGTTTGGGATCATTTGGGATCACTCAGGACTGTGTGGGAGGGATGGTTTGGGATCATTTGGGATCATTTAGGACTGTGTGGGAGGGATGGTTTGGGATTATTTGGGATCACTCAGGACTGTGTGGGAGGGATGGTTTGGGATCATTTGGGATCATTTAGGACTGCGTAGGAGGGATGGTTTGGATATTAGGACTGCATGGAGGGATGGTTTGGGATTATTTGGGATCACTCAGGACTGCATGGGAGGGATGGTTTGGGATCATTTGGGATCACTCAGGACTGCATGGGAGGGATGGTTTGGGATCATTTGGGATCACTCAGGACTGCGTGGGAGGGATGGTTTGGGATCATTTGGGCTGGTTTGGGATCAGCGGGCTGCTCACGGAACATGGTCTCCAGGCGCACGAGGCAGCAGACGAAGCTGTCGAAGTCCAGGGCCAGGTCGGGCTCGGCGTAGCGGGTGATGAGCAGCTCGTGCAGCCTCTTGTTCAGCCGGTACCCTGGGACAGGGGACAGCCCAAGGGTCACCTGGGGGCCCCCCGGACAGGGCAGGGGTCCTGGGGGGGGTCCCAGGGGTCACCTGCGGCCTCCAGCGCCAGGCGCAGCTCGTAGGCACTGATGGAGCCCGACTTGTCCAGGTCGAACTTGCGGAAGATGCTCTGGCAGGAACAGCCCCCCAAAGGAGCAGGGGTCACCCAAAACACCCCAAGTGTACCCCAAAATACCCCCCAAAGGAGCAGGGATCACCCAAAACACCCCAAGTGTACCCCAAAATCCCTCCCAAAGGAGCTGGGGTCACCCAGAACACCCCCATGTACCCCAAAGGAGCTGGGGTCACCCAGAACACCCCCATGTACCCCAAAATCCCGCCCAATGGAGCAGGGGTCACCCAGAACACCCCCATGTACCCCAAAATCCCCCCAAAGTGGAGACCACCCATAAAGAAAGACCCCAAAATCTTCACCCCACACTGCAACACCCCCAAAAAAGGGGGGAAAACAGTGGGGGGGGGGTCTCCAATGAGAAGAGAGACCCCAAATTCCCCCTAAAATGGGGGTCACCCCTGAGAGACACCCCAAAAGCCCCCCCCGAACCCCAAACCCCCCAGGAGAGCCCCCAGACCCACCAGGTAGTTGCGGATGCGGTTCCAGAGGACGTTGAACTCCACCAGGCCCAGTTTCCCGTTCCCGTCTTTCTGGGGGAGGGGGGTTAAGGAAAGGGGGGTCCCAGGGGTCCCCCCGGAGCCCCCCCAGCCCACGGCCACAGGATACGTCCATCAGGTTGACCATGCTCCGGCAGGACTCGATGCTGAAGCCTTTGGTCCGCAGATCTTTGTCTGGAATTGGGAATTTTGGGCGTTAATGAGAGATGGGGTGTTAATGAGGAGGGTGGGGTTAATTGGGGTGGAACCACCCCCAAATCCCGGCTCACGTTTGGCAATGATGCGGTTGAGGATGGTCTGGAGCTCGGTGACGCTGATCTCCAGGTCCTGGGGAGGAGACACGGGGCGGCCCCGGTGTCACCGCCGAGCAGTGACGTCATCGGCAACCAATGACCTCATGGCCAACCAATGATGTCATGGCCAACCAATGACATAATGGCCAACAAATGATGTAACTGACAGCCAATGACATCACAGCCAACCAATGACACCATCACCAACAATGATGTAATTGCTAACCAATGACATCATGGCCAATAAATGATGTCTTCTACAATCAATGACGTCACTTGCCAACCAATGACGCAATAACTTACAACGATGCAATTGCTAACTGATGACATCACAGCCAACCAATGACATCATCATCAACCAATGACATCACCACCAACCACTGAGGTCACGGCCAACCACCACCGCCCCCTTACCGGCCCCGCCAGCTGCCTGAAGAGCTGCTTGAAGTTCTCATCGATTTCGCTCTCCCTCAGCACTTTCTGGGGGAAGAAGCGGCCATTTTGGGAACCGCCCCGCCGCGGCACCCCTCCAGCATGTCCTGTCCCCCCGTCCCTGGCCAACCTCATCCGGCAGCGTGGCCTGGATCTTGTCGTCCATCTCCCTGCGGACAGACACAGAGCGGGCTGAGCGCGGGCGCGGCGCCGGCTCTCGGGCGCTGCCGCGGCGACGCTTACTCGGTGCCGGCTCTCTTCTCGGAGAAGACGCGGAGCACGAAGTCGCCCTCCTTGTTGGGCTCGAAGGTGGAGGGCACCACGATGTACTCGCCGGGCGGCAGCCGGAAGCGCGTGCTCACCTCGCGCAGGTTGATGAACTGCTCGGAGCGCGCGCGCGACGCGTTGGCCAGGAAGAACTCCCGCTTCAGGTGCACGCCCGACCTCCCCACGTACTGCGGGCACCGGGGGGAAACGCTCCAAAACAGCCCCAAAAACTGCCCCAAAACCACCCCCGGGGCGGCCTGCCCCGAGCGGCGCCGCGCCAGAACCTGGAACCCACCTCGGGAGGGACCTGTGCGGAGAGAGGGGACACCAGGGGACCTCGGTTGGTGACAGCTGACACCAGGTGACCCTGTCTGACCCCAGTTAATGCCAGTTGACCCCAACTGACTCCAGGTGACACCAGTTGAAGCCAGCTCATGCTGGTTGACCCCAGCTGATGCCAATAGACCCCAGCTGACTCTAGCTGACCCCAATTAATGCCAGTTGATCCCAGTTGACCCAAGTCAAGGCTGGTTGACCCCAGTTGATGGTGGTGGACCCCAGTCAAGGCTGGTTGACCTCAGTTGATGCCAGTTGACCCCAGTTGATGCCAGTTGACACCAGTCAAGGCTGGTTGACCCCTGTTGATGGTGGTTGACCCCAGTTGATCCCGTTACCTCATAGACAGCGAAGCCAATGGTCTCCATGTCCTTGCCGTGGCGGCGCTCGCGGCGCCGGTGCTTCTGCATCAGCGCCAGCAGGAAGCTGCAGCCCGGCTCACGCCCACCGTCCTCGTCCCTCTCATCGTCCACCTCCTCCAGCTGGATCTTGAACTGGGGGTTGATCCAGAACGTGGCTGCAGAGGGGCAGAGGAGGCTCAGCAGGAAGGGGCAGAGGAGGCTCAGCAGGAAGGGGCAGAGGAGGCTCAGCAGGAAGGGGCAGAGGAGGCTCAGCAGGAGAGGCAGAGGAGGCCGCGCCCTGGCACGTACCGGGGTAGTTTCGGCAGCCGCCGGCGGTGCTGCCGCGCCGCCACGTCCCGTCGTAAAGCTGCGTGTTCCACTTGCGGAACTTGCGGGACTGCAGCGCGTCCGGGGTGAGGTTGCAGATCTCCAGGCGGGTGAATTCCCGCAGGAAATCCCGGAAGGACATCCTGCGGGAAGGGTTTGCCCTCATTTCTGGGCACAAAACAGGCGGGAAAAGGGGTTTGGTTGAAGTTTTCCTACCAGAATTCCCCGTCCTCCATCTTGACCATGAGCTGCTGGCGCAGCGCCGGCTCCACCGCGTGCCACTCGGCCGAGCTGCAGGGACAGCAGGGTCAGCAGGGCCCCGGGTTGTTACCGCTAACGAGCCTGGCGCTAACGAAGCCTCACCCGTCGCTCCAGGCGCCCGTCCACTCCACCTCTCCCCAGGGATTGCGCATCCGGATGAGCTCCAGGGCCTGCCCGCGGTACGGGATCTGCGGATGGCGCCGTCAGGGCTCCACCACCCAAAATCCACCGCTTTCCCCCCAAACCAGCATCCACCCTCACCTGCTTGGCGCCGGTCACCGAGTAGGCGTGGCCCTTCACCAGCTTCTTGAAGGTCACCGCCTCCATGTCGAAGGCGCTCGTTATCTGCAAGGAGCCACCGCGGTGTTACCCCAGCAAGGACCCCAAATCCCGCCGGTTTTGCCCCAAAACGCCCAGGGTGGCTCACGTCGATGGAGCAGCCGAGCAGGGAGCCGCGCTCCAGCGCCTTGAGGATGATCTGGTAGAGGTCGGCCGGGGGCCGGCGCAGGTCGAACCACTCGGTGACGCCGCCCGTGAAGTCCTCGAAGCCCTCGGAGGTGCTGCCGCCCGACAGAGCCTCGTAGCAGCCGTTCACCCTGCGCGGCAGCCGGGGCCGTTTTTGGGGGGTTCTGCCCCAAAACGGGCGCGGGGAGCAGCGGGGAGGGGCCGTACTTGGCGTAGGCCTTTTCCAGCAGCGCGCTCCAGAACTCGGAGCCCTCGGCCGAGTGCACGAAGAGCAGCTTCCCGTCCTTGGTGGGCAGGAAATCGTCCACCACCACGTCCAGCCACTCACCAAACTGCCAGATCTGGGGGGACGAGGAAGGGGAGCCCCCTGGTTCATCCAGGGAAGGAGATTTTGGGGGGAAAACGCCCGGTTTGGGGTCCCACGAGGCAGCGGGGAGGTGGAGTGGCCACAATGGCAGTGGGACATGAGGAACTGGGTGGTGAAAGGGCCCAGAGTACTGGGGGATCCTCCCAAAACTGGGAGTGTGACCAAAATGGTGGAGAGAATCCTTAAAACGCTGGGGGGTCACCCCAAAACTGTGGGGGACCCCTCGAAATGGTCAAGGGGAGGCCTAAAATGGTGAAGAAAGCCCCAAAATGGTGTGGAAACCTCAGAACGACAAGAGGAGGCCTGAAGTGATGGCGGGAGCACCAAAACGTTGGGATTGGCACTCAAAACGGCCGAGGGGAGCCCCGAGGCCGGGGTTTGCTGACCTGGAAGTGGAAGATGCCGGCGTAGCCCTGCTGGAAGCTCTGCCCGTGCGGCACCACGCGGTGCAGGAGGGTCTCGTTGAGCGTCAGCGAGGCGATGGCCGCCAGCAGCCAGCAGTCACCTGGGCAGGACCAAAACCCACCAAATTCCAGGCAAAACCATCCCCCGAACCGCACGGATTGGGGGCAGAGGACGAGGATTCCTCACCCAGCGCTCCCTGGCAGATGTCGGTGCGCGTGGCGCCGTCCACGATGAACTGCGGGCGTAGGCAGAGCTCCTGCGGGAGGGAAAAACCCCGAAATTCAGGATATTCCCACAGGGCTTTGGGGAGGATGGGGATGATGGAGCCGGGCTCACCGTGGGCCTCTTCCACTGCACGCCGCGGGTTTTGGAGGAGCCGGGGCCCAGCTCGCGGAAGCCCAGGGAGGCGGCGGCCGGGGGAAAGGCGGGGTCCCGGAACAGGGTCCCGGAGCGCCGGCACTCCTCGGCCAGCTGCCCGAAATCCTGGCCCAGGTAGCGCACGGCGTTGTCGTGCCGGCCCAGCCCCAGCTCCTTGGCCCGCTGGCGCCGCACCTGCGCCGAGACACCGGTGCAGAACACCGGCACCACCGGCGGCTCCGCCATCCTGCGGGAGAGCAGCGGGGAAAGGAGCTCGGGATCCGGGGGGAAACGGGGGGGTCTGCATGGGGATGGGAAACAGGAATGGCTGGGTTTGGGGGGAAATGGGGGGGATGCATGTCTGGCTGGAGGGGGTTTGGGGGGGATTTGGGTTTTCAGGGAAACTGGTTAATCTCTCGGATTCGGAGAGTGGGTTGGGATTTGTGTTCTGCACAGGGATGGGAGTCTGAGAGGGGTTCGGGTTCTTGGGGGGGGGAAATGGGGGAAAAGCTCTTGGGATTCAGGGAAAAGCTGGATTGAGATGCGTGTTCCACACGGGGATGGGGAGTTTGGGAGGGATTGGGGTTGTTGGGAGGGAATTTGGAGTTTTCCCCCAGATTTGGGGTCCTGCCCGTGTCGGGTTGGAGGAAATTGGGACAGATTTTGGTGAGTTGAGAGTGGCGCTATTCTGGGGTAAAAAGCAGGAATTCC
>NC_066338.1:13585423-13620149 GCF_022539315.1 Serinus canaria
CCAATGTCCCGATGTCCCCAGTGTCCCCAATGTCCCTGATGTCCCCAATGTCCCCAATGTCCCCGATGTCCCCAATGTCCCTAATGTCCCCAATGTCCCCAATGTCCCCAATGTCCCTGATGTCCCCAATGTCCCCAATGTCCCTGATGTCCCCAATGTCCCCCAATGTCCCCAGCTCTGGGTGCAGGAGCGCCAGGCCCTGGCCATGTCCACGGACCACGGCAAGGACCTGCCCTCGGTGCAGCTGCTGCTCCAGAAGAACGAGGTGGGTCACAGGGTCCCCAGATGTCCCCCTGTGTCCCCTGTCATTCCATGACCCCCGCAGACCTCCCAGACCCCCCAGTTTCCCCCTTAAACCCCCCCCAGACCCCACACTTTCCACCATGAACCCATAAACCCCCCTTAAACTGCCCCACAGACCTCAGGCCCCCCAATTTGCCCCACTGACCCCCAATTTCCTCCATAAACCCCCCCACAGACCCCCTAGACCCCCCGACACCCCATGACCCCTCATAACACCCCCAGACCCCCCAATTTCCCCCATAACCCCTATAAACCCTTCCCAGACCCCCCAATTTCCCCCATAAACCCCTCCCAGACCCCCCAAATTTCCCCATAAACCCCTCCCCGACCCCCAAATTTTCCCCCATAACCCTATAACCCTTCCCAGACCCCCAATTTCCCATAACCCCCCAGACCCCCCAATTTCCCCATACCCCCCGACCCCCCAGACCCCCCCAAATTTCCCCCTTAAAACCCCCCAGACCCCCCAATTTCTCCCATAACCCCCCCCACAGAGCCCCCAGACCCCCCAATTTCCCCCATAAACCCCTCCCAGACCCCCAGACCCCCCAAATTTCCCTCATACCCCCCCCACAGAGCCCCCAGACCCCCCAGTTTCCCCCATAACCCCCCCACAAACCCCCCGGCCCCGCAGACGCTGCAGAAGGAGCTGCAGGGCCGCGAGCGCCGCGTGACGGAGCTGCTGGAGCGGGGGGTGCCCGGCGCGGGGGTCCCCGACTCGGGGGTGCCCGGGGGGGTCCCCGAGGGGGTCCCGGCTCTGCGGGAGGCCTGGAAGGAGCTGAGGGAGCAGGCGGGGAGGAGACAGAAGCGTCTGGAAGCCGCCCTGGCCGCCCAGCGCTTCCTGAGCGACGCCGCGGCCGCCGAAGCCTGGCTGGGCGAGAGGGAGCTGCACATGCTGGCCCAGGACAAGGCCAAGGTGGGGACAGGGCCGGGACCCCCCCCCTGGGGCCAGGAACCCCCCCCCTGGGGCTGGGACCCCCCCCCCAGGGACAGCAGAGTCACCCCTGCTTTGGTGGGGGGGGGCTGGAGGGAGGTTGTGGGGGGCAGGAGGGCAGGGGGGATGTGGGGAGGGGGTTGGGGGGGGTCTGGAGGGTCTGGGGGGGGGGGTTGGGGTGGGTTCAGGGAGATTGGGAAGGGTTTAGGGGGGTTTAGGGAGGTCTGGGGGGGTCTGGAGGGTCTATGGGGCGACAGAGAAGGTGACAGGGGGTCGGGGGGCTGTGGGGAGGGGTCTGTGGGGGTCAGAGGGGGAGCTGAGGGGTCTATGAGGGGTCTCTGGGGGTCTCTGAGGGGGTCAGGGGGGGTCTGTAGGGGATCTCTGGGGGTTGGGGGGGGTCAGAGGGGATTTGGGGGGGGTCTGTGGGGACCGGGGGGGTCAGAGGGGATTTGGGGGGGGTCTGTGGGGTCCGGAGGGTCCGTGAGTGGTCTGGAGGGGTCAGGGGCACCCCGAGGAGCTGCCGGGGGGTGGTGACAGCGCCGCGGTGTCCCCAGGACGAGCCGGGCGCGCAGGCCATGCTGAGCCGGCACCTGGGGCTGGAGCAGGAGCTGCGCGACTACGGCGGCACCGTGGAGCTGCTGGCCGAGCAGGGCCGGGCCATGGCGGCCAGCGGCCACCCCGACGGGTGGGGACACCCCCGGAACACCCCCGGGACACCCCCGCCACCATGGCCCCTCATGGCCCTGTCCCCCGAGGTCCCTGTGTCTGTCCTCTGTCGCCATGTCCATTGTCACTGATCCATGTCCATTGTCACTGCTGTCCGTGTGTCCCCTGTTCCCGATGTTCACGTGTCCCCTGACCCACCCTGTTCCCTGTCCCTTGGGTGGCACCTCTGTCCCCTGTCCCTTGTGACACCACTGTCCCCTGGATGACACAGCTGTCCCCTGGTGACATGGCTGTCCCCTGGTGACACAGCTGTCCCCTGGGTGACACTGCTGTCCCCTGGTGACATGGCTGTCCCCTGGTGACACAGCTGTCCCCTGGATGACACAGCTGTCCCTTGGTGACACCACTGTCCCCTGGTGACATGGCTGTCCCCTGATGACACCACTGTCCCCTGGTGACATGGCTGTCCCCTGATGACACCACTGTCCCCTGGGTGACACCACTGTCCCCTGGATGACACCACTGTCCCCTGGGTGACACAGCTGTCCCCTGGTGACACCACTGTCCCCTGGTGACACCACTGTCCCCCGGTGACACCACTGTCCCCTGGGTGACACCACTCTCCCCTGGTGACACCACTGTCCCCTGGATGACACCACTGTCCCCTGGGTGACACAGCTGTCCCCCGGTGACACCGCTGTCCCCTGTCCCCCGTCCAGCGAGCGGCTCCGTGCCCGCGCCGCGCAGCTGCAGCGTCTCTACGCGGGGCTGTGTCACCTGGCCGGGGACCGCAGGGCCACCCTGCAGGGCCACCACCGGCTGTGCCAGCTGCGCCGTGACCTCGATGACCTGGAGCAGTGGATCTCGGAGCGAGAGGTGGTGGCGGCGTCCCGGGAGCTGGGCCAGGACTTCGAGCACGTCACGGTGAGGGGACACTGAGGGGACACGGGGGACGTGGGTGTTGTGACACTGACCCCCTGTAACCTGTCCCTGTGTCCCCTGACCCCTGTTCCGTGTCCTGCTGTCCCCTGTCCTGTGTCCCATGTCCCCCTGACCCCCCTGTCCCCTGACTCCTGTCCCGTGTCCCCTGACCCCTATCTTGTGTCCCCCATCTCCTGTCCCTTGTCCCCCTGTCCCCTGTTCTGTGTCCCCCAACCGCTGTCCTGTGTGCCCCTGTCCCCTCTGTCCCCTCTGTCCCCCTGTCCCCTGACCGTGTCCCCTGTCCCCTGACCATGTCCCCCTGTCCCCTGTCCCCTCTGTCCCCCTGTCCCCTGACCGTGTGCCCCATCCCCTGTCCCCTGTCCCCCTGTCCCTTGTCCCCCTGTCCCATGTCCCCTGTCCCCCTGTCCCCTGACCGTGTCCCCCTGTCCCCTGTCCCCCGTCCCCTGTCCCCTTTGTCCCCCTATCCCCTGTCCCCTGACCGTGTCCCCCTGTCCCCTCTGTCCCCCTGTCCCCTGACCGTGTCCCCCGTCCCCTGTCCCCTATCCCCTGTCCCCTCTGTCCCCTGACCATGTCCCCCTGTCCCCTATCCCCTGTCCCCTCTGTCCCCCTGTCCCCTGACCGTGTCCCCCTGTCCCCTATCCCCTGTCCCCTGGCCCCTGACCGTGTCCCCTGTCCCCTCTGTCCCCCTGTCCCCTGACCGTGTCCCCTGTCCCCTATCCCCTGTCCCCTGTCCCCTGACCGTGTCCCCTGTCCCCTCTGTCCCCCTGTCCCCTGACCGTGTGCCCCATCCCCTGTCCCCTGTCCCCCTGTCCCTTGTCCCCCTGTCCCATGTCCCCTGTCCCCCTGTCCCCTGACCGTGTCCCCCTGGCCCCTGACCGTGTCCCCTGTCCCCTCTGTCCCCCTGTCCCCTGACCGTGTCCCCTGTCCCCGCAGCTGCTCCGGGACAAGTTCCGCGAGTTCTCCCGGGACACGGGCGGGCTGGGCCAGGAGCGGGTGGACGCGGCCAACGCGGCGGCGGCGGCGCTGATCGCCGGGGGCCACCCCGAGCGCGCGGCCGTGGCCCAGTGGCAAGCGGGGCTCAACGAGGCCTGGGCCGAGCTGCTGGAGCTGGTGGCCACGCGGGCTCAGGAGCTGGCGGCCGCGCACGACCTGCAGCGCTTCCGCCGCGACGCCCGGCAGGTGCTGGAGCAGCTCCGCGCCAAGGCCCGGCAGGTGCCCGAGGAGCTGGGCCGGGACCTGCGCGGGGCCGAGGGGCTCGAGAGGCAGCACCGCGCCTTCGAGCACGACGTGCAGGCCCTGAGCGCGCAGGTGAGGGCTGGGGACAGGAGGGGACAGGGACAGGGACAGGGACTGGGACAGGGACAGGGACAGGTGAGGGGAGGGCCCTGAGCACGCAGGTGAGGGCTGGGGACAGGAGGGGACAGGGACAGGTGAGAGCCCTGAGCGTGCAGGGGAGGGCTGGGGACAGGAGGGGACAGGGACAGGAACAGGGACAGGGACAGGGCCCTGAGAGCAGAGGTGAGGGCACGGGGACAGGAGGGGACAGGGACAGGTGAAGGGAGGGCCCTGAGAGCAGAGGTGAGGGCTGGGGACAGGAGGGGACAGGGACAGGTGAGGGCCCTGAGCGCGCAGGGGAGGGTTGGGGACAGGAGGGGACAGGGACAGGGACAGGGACAGGGACAGGTGAGGGAAGGGCCCTGAGAGCAGAGGTGAGGGCTGGGGACAGGAGGGGACAGGGACAGGTAAGGGGCAGGTGAGGGATATGCTGCAGTGCAGGAGGTGGCTGTAAGTGGGATATGTCACCTGTCCCACCTGTCCCCAGGTGACGGCTGTCCAGGAGGCTGTGGGCCACCTGTCCCATACCTGTCCCATGTCTCACCTGTCACACCTGTCCCCAGGTGACAGCCGTGCAGGAGGCTGCAGGCCGCCTGTCACACCTGTCCCATGTCTCACCTGTCCCACCTGTGTCACCTGTCCCATGTCACACCTGTCCCCAGGTGACAGCCGTGCAGGAGGCTGCAGGCCACCTGTCCACACCTGTCACACCTGTCCCATGTCTCACCTGTCCCACCTGTCCCCAGGTGATAGCCGTGCAGGAGGCTGCAGGCTGCCTGTCACACCTGTCCCATGTATCACCTGTCTCACCTGTCCCATGTCCCACCTGTCCCACCTGTCTCACCTGTCCCTGTCCCATGTCCCACCTGTCTCCCACCTGTCCCACCTGTCCCCAGGTGACAGCCGTGCAGGAGGCTGCAGACCGCCTGTCACACCTGTCCCATGTCTCACCTGTCTCACCTGTCCAACTGTGTCTCACCTGTCTCACCTGTCCCACCTGTCCCCAGGTGACAGCCGTGCAGGAGGCTGCAGGCCGCCTGGCCGCGGCGTACGCGGGCCCGCGCGCGGAGGAGCTGCGGGCGCAGGAGGGCGCGGTGGCCGCGGCCTGGGCCGAGCTCCGCGGGCGCTGCCAGCGCCGGCGCCGCCTGCTCGGGGACAGCGTGGAGCGGTTCCGCTGCCTCCGCGCCGCCCGCGACCTCCGGCTCTGGATGGACGGCGTGCAGCTGCAGCTGCAGGCCCGCGAGAGGCCCAGGTGGGACAGGGGACACCGCAGGGACACCGCGGGGACACTGCGGGGACAGGGGGGACAGGGGGACACTGCTGGGATAGAGGGGACACGGGGACACCGCGGGGACAGGGGTACATGGGGACACTGCAGGGACACCGCGGGGACACTGCTGGGATAGGGGGGACACGGGGACACCGTGGGGACAGGGGGGACACGGGGACACTGCAGGGATGGGGGGGACATGGGGACACCACAGGGACAGGAGGGACACAGGGACACTGCAGGGACAAGAGGGACACGGGGACACCATGGGGACACGGGGACACTGTAGGGACAGGGGGGACACAGAGACACCACAGGGACGGGGGGGACATGGGGATACTGCAGGGACAGGGGGGACACAGGGACACCACGGGGACACAGGAGCATGGGGACAGTCTGGGCCATGGGGACACACAGGAATGTGGGGACAGCCCTGGGGACACATGGGAACACCCAGGGATGAGGACACACATGTGGGGACAGCCCTGGGGACACCTGGGGACACCCAGGGATGAGGACACACATGTGGGGACAGCCCTGGGGACATCTCAAGGACACCCCGGGGACAGCGCAGTGACCCCAGCACGGGGCTGTGACCGCGGCCGCCCTGGTGGCCCAGCCCAGGCGGTGACCCCGCGGTGACCCCGGGTGTCCCTGTCCCCCGGCAGGGATGTCACCGCGGCCGAGCTGCTGATCCAGCAGCACCAGGGGCTGCGGGCGGAGCTGGAGGCGCGCGAGGGCTCCTTCGGGGCCTGCGTGGCCGCGGCCACCGCGCTGCTGCAGCGCGGCCACCACGAGGCCGACAAGGTGGGACACGCCTGGCACCGTGTCACCCCCGCCCTGTGTCACCCTGCCACCGGGTCCTCGTCCCCGCCTCTCCGTCCTTGGCACTGTCCCCAAGTCCCCAGCCCCACATCCCTCGTTCAAATCCTCGTGTCCGTGGTTCTGTCCCCATCCTGTGTCCCCTCGTGTCCCCATTGCTGTCCCTGTGTCCCAACCCCATCCCTGTATCTCGTCCCCATCCTGTCCCCATCCCGTGTCCCCTCGTGTCCCCATCGCTGTCCCGGTGTCCCAACCTCACCCCTGTATCTCTGTCCCTGTGCCCTTGTCCCCCATCTCATCCATGTCCCTGTCCCCATCTTTGTCCCCACCCCTGTCCCCTGTCCCCCCAGCTGTCCCAGGAGCTGGCCGAGCTCCAGGAGCGCCGCAGGGACATCGGGGAGCGCTGGCAGGACAAGCTGGAGTGGCTGCAGACTGGTGAGGACTGGGGTGGCCCCACGTGTCCCCCTCCGTGTCCCTTGTGTCCCCTCATGTCCCCTGTGCCAGGCTCAGGTGCTGCCCCACCCAGAAGGTGCGAACTGAGGGGTCCCTGTGCCCGTGTCCCTCTCAAAGGGAGGGGCAGAGGTGGCACAGGGGTGTCCCTGTGACCTGTGTCCCTTCTCAGTGCCCAGGGATGGCTCAAGGGTGGCACGGCCCTCTGGTGTCCCCTCTTGGTGCCCAGAGGTGGCTCAGGGTGGCTCTGGGGTGTCCCTGTGCCCTCTGTCCCCTCTCAGTGCCCAGGACAGGGCTCAGGATGGCTCCAGGGTGGCTCAGGGGTGGCTCCGGGGTGTCCCCTGGTGCCCTTTGTCCCCTCTTGGTGCCCAGAGGTGGCTCAGGGCTGGCTCAGGGTGGCACCAGGATGTCCCTGTCCCCCGGTGTCCCCTCTCAGTGCCCAGGGGTGGCTCCAGGGTGTCCCTGTGCCCTCTGTCCCCTGTCATTGCCCAGGGCAGGGCTCAGGGTGGCTCCAGGGTGTCCCTGCCCCCGGTGTCCCCTCTCAGTGCCCAGGGGTGGCTCCAGGGTGTCCCTGTGCCCTCTGTCCCCTCTCAGTGCCCCGGGGTGGTTCAGGGGTGACTCCAGGGTGGCACCAGGATGTCCCTGCCCCCGGTGCCCCCCCGGTGACCGTCCCCGTGTCCCCAGTGCTGGAGGTGCTGGTGTTCGGGCGCGACGCGGCCACGGCCGAGGCCTGGCTGGCCAGCAGGGAGCCCCTGGCCCGCGCCCCCGAGCTGGGCTCCAGCCTGGCCGAGGCCGAGACCCTCCTCAAACGGCACCAGAGCTTCCAGAAGGCGGCAGCGGCCTGGGAAGAGAGATTCGCTGCCCTGAGCCGCCTCACCACGGTGGGGACACGGGGACAGGGGGACATTGGGGACATTGGGGACACTGGGGGACAGGGGGACATTGGGGGGAAATGGGGACATTGGGGGACATGGGGGACACGGGGGACACTGGGGGACAGGGGGGACATTGGGGGACGGGGGGGGGGAAAATGGGGATGGGGTACAGGGGGGACATGGGGGGAAAATGGGGACATTGGGGGACATGGGGACACGGGGACATTGGGGGACAGGGGGACATTGGGGGACGGGGGGACACGGGGGGAAAATGGGGATGGGAGGGACACGGGGACACTTGAGGACATGGGGACATTGGAGGACACGGGGCACACGGGGACAGGGGGACATGGGGGAAAATGGGGACGTTGGGGGACAGGGGGACACTGGGGGACACGGCTGGAAAATGGGGATGGGAGGGACATGGGGACAATTGGGGACATGGGGACATTGGAGGACACAGGGCACACGGGGACAGGGGGACATGGGGGAAAATGGGGACGGACGTTGGGGGACAGGGAGACATTGGGGGACAGGGGGGACATGGGGGGAAAATGAGGATGGGAGGGACACGGGGACACTTGGGGACATGGGGACATTGGGGAACAGGGGGGACACGGGGGACACAGGGGGAAAATGGGGATTGGGGAACAGGGGGACATGGGGGGACAAGGGGAGAATGGGGACGGGGGGAACATGGGATGGGAAATGGGGATGGGGGTGACATGGGGACACAGGGGACAGGGGGACAGCAAGGGCAGGGGGACGTTGGGGACATGTCACTGTCACTGGGGTGTCCCTGACCCCCCCCGATCCCCCCCAGCTGGAGGAGAAGGAGCGGCGGCGGCGGCAGGAGGAGGAGGAGGAGGAGGCGAGGAAGCTGCAGCCCCCCGAGCCCCCCCCGACCCCCCCGGTGGTGCCCCCCGAGAGCCAGGATGGGGGAGGGGGCAGGGAGGGGCAGAGGTGAGGGGGGGCGGGGTGGGGGAGGGGGTTTGGGGGCACCATTGAGGTTTGGGGGGGTTGGGAGACCCCCGAGTTTGGGGAGACACCCTCGGTGGGGGGTCCCGGGGGGGGAGGGGGAGGTGTGGGATATGGGGAGGGGGTTCTGGGGGTGACAGGGGGGTGTCCCTTGTGTCCCCACCCCCCCAGGGCCCCGCCCACCCCCCAGAGCCGCCCCCCGGAGCCCCCGACCCTCAACGGGATCCGCGCCGACGGCGCCGCGGGCCAGGTAACGCCCCCCGACCCCCCCCAAATGAGGGGGGGACACCCCCGGACCCCTCTGTGGGACCCCCCCTCAGCCCTGTCCCCCTCCCCAGGTCCCCAAAGGGGCGCAGGAGGGGGGGCCCGGGCTGGGGGGGGTGGCGGCCACGCTGCCCCCCCGCGCCCCTCCCCCACCCGAGACCCTCGAGGGGGGGCTGTGCCGGAAACAGGAGCTGGAGGCGCCCGGCAAGAGAGCCACCAACAGGTGAGGAGGGGACACCTGGGGACACCTTGGGGACAGCTTGGGGACAGCCTGGGGACATGACCTGGCCTTGAGGACACACCTGGAGACACCTGGGGACACCTTGGGGACATGACCTGGCTTTGGGGACACACCTGGGGACACCTGGAGACACCTTGGGGACATGACCTGGCCTTGGGGACAGCCTGAGGACATGGCCAGGCCTTGGGGACACCATGGGGACACCTTTGGGACCGTCCTGGGCCTTGGGGACACACCTGGGCACACCCTGGGGACACCTTTGGGACCCTCCTGGGCCTTGGGGACACACCTGGGGACACGACCAGGCTCTGGGGGACACACCCCCAATCATAGCCACGCCTCTTTTACCTTCCCACACAAGCCACGCCCCTTCTGGCACACCCCATCTGTCACTGCCTTATATGGGCATCTCGGTCCCGCCCACATGACCGCGCCCTTCAGTGGCCACGCCCATTAAGTGCCACGCCCTTCCCTTAAAGTCACAACGGCCTCCGGGTCCTGGCAGAGCCAGGGCTGTGTCTGGGGGGGCGGGGGTCCCCTAAACCTCCCTGTGACCCCCTCAGGTCCTGGCAGAGCCGGGGCTGTGTCTGGGGGGCGGGGGTCCCCTAAAACCCCCCGTGACCCCCCCATGTCCTGCATAGAGCCGGGGCTGTGTCTGGGGGGGCGGGGTCCCCTAACCCCCCCGTGACCCCCCAGGTCCTGGCAGAGCCGGGGCTGTGTCTGGAGGGGCGGGGGTCCCCTAAACCCCCCCCGAGACCCTCCCTGTGACCCCCTCAGGTCCTGGCAGAGCCGGGGCGTGTGGCTGGAGGGGCGGGGGTCCCCTAAACCCCCCCTGTGACCCCCCCAGGTCCTGGCAGAGCCAGGGCTGTGTCTGGGGGGGCGGGGGTCCCCTAAACCCCCTGTGACCCCCCCAGGTCCTGGCAGAGCCGGGGCTGTGTCTGGAGGGGCGGGGGTCCCCTAAACCCCCCCGTGACCCCCCCAGGTCCTGGCAGAGCCGGGGCTGTGTCTGGAGGGGCGGGGGTCCCCTAACCCCCCCGTGACCCCCCCAGGTCCTGGCAGAGCCTGTACTGCGTGCTGCGGGGGGGGGTCCTGAGCGTGTTCAAGGACGCGCGGGGGGCGGGGGCGGGGGTCCCGTACCACGGCGAGCCCCCCGCCCCCCTGCGCGGTGCCCGCTGCCAGCCCGCCACCGCCTACCGCAAACGGAAACACGTCTTCAGGCTGGGGTACGGGGAAACCGGGGGGGAAACGGGGGGGAAATGGGGGGAAAACGGGGGGGAAATTGGGGCAAAAAATGGGGGGGGAATGGGGGGGAAAATGTGAGGGAAATCAGGGGGGAAAATGGGGGGGGAAATGGGGGGGGAAATAAGGGGGGAAACGGGGGGGAAATGAGGGGGAAATGGGGGGGAAAATGGGGGAAACGGGGGGGAAATAAGGGGCGAATTGGAGGGAAATTGGGGGGGAAGGAGGAAATGGGGGGGAAACAGGGAGGGAAATGGGGGGAATTGGGGGGGAAATAAGGGGAGGAAATGGGGGGGGGGAATGGGGGGAAATGGGGGGAGAAGGGAGAAATATGGGGGGAAATGGGGAATTAAGGGGGAAAAATTGGGGGGAAATGGGGGGGAATGTGGGGGAAATCAGGGGAAAAATAGGGGAAAAATGGGGGGGAAAATGGGGGGAAATAGGGGGGAGTAAATGGAGGGAAAATGGGGGAAAAATGGGGGGGAATGGTGGAAAAAAATGGGGGGGAATAGGGAAAAAAAATGGGGGGAGGAAATGGGAGGGAAATAGAGGGAAAAAATGGGGGGAATTGGGGAAAAATGGGGAGAAAATGGGGGGGAATAGGGGAAAAATGGGGGGAATTAGGGAAAAAATGGGGAGAAAATGGGGGAGATAAGGGCGAAAAATGGGGGGAAATGAGAAAAAGGGGGAAATTGGGGGGAGATAAGGTAAAAATGGGGGGAAATTAGGGAAAGACTGGGGAGAAAATTGGGGAGGAAATGAGGGGAAATAGGGGAAAATGGGGGGGAAAATAGGTGGAAATGGAGGGAAGATTGGGGATAAATGGGGGAATTGGGGGAGAATAGGGAGGAAATGGGGGAAAGTGAGGAGGAAGTGAGGGGAAATGGGGGGAAAATGGGGGGGAAGATTGGGGAGACACGGGGGGAAATGGGGGAAAAATGGGGAGGAGATGGGGGAAAAATGCAGAGGAAAATGAGGGAAAATGGGAGGAGAATGGGATGGGAAATGGGGGAAAAATGAGGAGAAAAGGAAGGGGGAAAAAAAGGGAATTATGGGGCAGATGTGCAGGGAAATGGTTAAAAATGGGGGAAAGATGGGGAAAAGTGGGGGCACACAAGGGGGGGTGCTGGAGGCTGATCCCGGTTCCCCCCCCCAGGCTGAGCGATGGGAAGGAATTCCTGTTCCAGGCTAAGGACGAGGTGAGACCCCCACCCAGTGCCCTCAGTGCCCCCGGATGTCCCCGGCCCCCCCCCCCCCCCGTGTCCCCACTGTCCCCGTGTCCCCCCCAGGCCGACATGGCCCTGTGGCTCCGGGGGATCGAAGCCGCCGCCGGGGCCGTGCCGGGCTCGGGGGGGCCCCGGGAGGGCTCGGGGGTCCCCGGGGGTCCCCCCAAGGGGATGTCGAGGGCTCTGAGCCTTCCCCCGGTGCCCCCCCCGGCCGAGGGAGCCCCCCGGGCCCGCGAGCCCAAGGAGAGGGAGAAACGCTTCAGCTTCTTCAAGAAGAACAAGTAGAGTTGGAGTTTGGGGGTCCCGCGGGCACGGAGGGACACGGGGGGACCCTGGGGGGCTCAGTGTGTCCCCCCACCCCCGTCCCGGTGATGTCACCGTGCAGCCCCCACCCCAATAAAGTGATTGGAGACAGAGACTGGGGGGTCTGAGTGTGCTGGGGAGAGAGGCTGGGGGGGACTGAGAGGGATTGGGATGGACTGGGATGGGATTGGAGGGGACTGGGAGGGGTGGAATTTGAGTAGGGGTGGGTTTGGGATGCAAATTGGAATTGGGGTGCGGGTGGCGATGGGATGAGGATGGGGGTCACTCATGGGTGGGATTGGGGTGGGACTGAGAGGAGAATGGACCAAGGTGGGATGGAAATAGGATTGGGATGCGATGGAAATGGGATGGGATGGGATGGGATGGGATGGGATGGGGATGGGATGGGATGGAAATGGGATTGGGATGGGATTGGGATGGGATGGAAATGGGATGGGGCTGGGCCGGTTTTGGACATGGAGGGGGGCTTTGCCAATGGGCATCGCGGGTCACCCCAGTGCTCCCAGTACGAACCTCAGCGCTCCCAGTGCTCCCAGTACGGACCCCAATGCCCCCAGTACCTCCAGCACTGTCAGTGCTCCCAATACCCCCAGCACCCCCAGTGGTCCCTGCGCTTCCAACACCCCCAGTAACCCCAGTACAGGGCCCAGTGTTCCCAGTAGTGCTCCCAGTGCTCCCAGTGGGGCTCCCAGCGATCGACGCGCGCCGCCCGCCCGCCCCCCCGGCCATAAATGGACCGCCCCCGCCCCCCCCGCAGCATCCTCATGGACCGCTCCTCCTCTCGCTCCGCCCCCTCCTTCCTGTGATTGGTTGTGGCTGCCCTGTGGGCGGGCCCACCTGGCGGATCGATGACCTCACGCTGCGGCATTTGACGGACAGCGCCGGCGGCCAATGAGCGCGCGGGAGGCGGGGCGGGGCCGGGAGACGCCGCCGCCATTTTGTGAGCAGCGCGCGGCGGACGGGGCAGGTGGGGGCGGGGGGGGGCCCGGGGGGGGTTTCGGGACCGGGACCGGGACCGGGACCGGGACCGGGGGGGGAGACCTGGGCCAGGCCCGGGTACCGCCCCGCTGGGGCGCCCGCACGCCGCGGGGGATGCGATCCGGGACGGTCTGGGGGGGTCTCGGGCCTGTGCAGGGGAGAGGTTTGGGGGGGGGGGGGTCTCAGATCTAAAGGGTCTCAGGCCTGACGGGGGTCTGAGGCCTGGGGGGGACAAGAGGGATCTGGGGGGGTCTCAGGCCTGGGGGGTTTGGGGTTCGGGGCGTGGCGCTGCCCTCTGGGGGATGCAGAGATTTTGGGGTGTTTGGGGGCTCTGCCCTGCAGGAAAAGAGGGGTCACAGACTTAGGGGGATTTGGGGGTTTCAGGGGTTTGAGGTGGTTTTTGGGGTGTCAGAGGTTTAAGGTGCTTTTTTTGGGGGGTGTTTGTGGGCACAGTGTAGGAGGGGGACAGCAGAGCTTTGGGGTGTTTATTTTGGGGGGGATTTGAAGTGTTTGAGGCTGCGCCTTGAAGGAGCAGAAGCAAAATTTGGGGGGGATTTGGGGTGTTTGGGGCTGTGCCCTGTGAGAGCGGCCTCAGCCCTGGGGGCTACCATGAGGTTCAGGGTTTTTGAGGAGATTTGGGGTGTTTGGGGCTATGCCCTGAATGAGCAGGGCCAGAGTTTTGGGGTGTTTATTTGAGGAGATTTGGGATTACAGTCTCAGGGACACACTCAGACGTTTGGGGGCTTTATTTAAGGGGTGTTTGGGGGACCAGCCCTGACCACACAGGAGGTTTGGGGTATTTGAGGAGGATTTAGGGTGTCAAGGTTTGAGGTGTTTCAGAGGATTTGGGGGCACAACCCTGGGCACACAGACAGAGATTCAGGGTGTTTATTTGGTGTTTTAGGGGGCACAGCCCTAGAGGTTTGAGGTGTTTGAGGAGGATTCAGGGTGTTTGTGGGCACAGCCCTGGGCACACGGAGAGAGGTTCAGGGTGATTTTGGGATTTTTGGGTGCAGCCTTGGGCACTAGCACAGAGGCTCTGGCTGTTTTTTGGGGGGTTTTGGGGCTGTTTTTGGGCACAGGCTTAGGTTGTTTTTTGGGGGGCACAGCCATGGGCACACGCACAGAGGTTTGGGTTGTTTTTTGGAGTTGTGTGTGGGCACAGAGAGGGAGGTTCAGGGTGATTCAGGGAATTCACACTCACGGAGGAGGCTCGGGCTGTTCCTCGGGGTGTTTCGGGGCTGTGTGTGGGCTGTTCTTCAGGCTGTTCCTCAGGGCGTTTCGGGGCTGTTCCTTGGGGGTTTCGGGGCTGTGTGTGGGCTGTTCCTTGGGCTGTTCCTCGGGGGGTTTCAGGCTGGTTTTGGGGCTCACAGCAGCGCTGTCCGACACAGGCAGGTCGCGATGGTGAAGCTGTTCATCGGGAACCTGCCGCGGGAGGCGACGGAGCAGGAGATCCGCTCCCTGTTCGAGCAGTACGGGAAGGTGCTGGAGTGCGACATCATCAAGAACTACGGCTTCGTGCACATCGAGGACAAGACGGCGGCCGAGGACGCCATCCGCAACCTGCACCACCACAAGCTGCATGGCGTCTGCATCAACGTGGAGGCCAGCAAGAACAAGAGCAAGGCCTCCACCAAGCTGCACGTGGGCAACATCAGCCCCGCCTGCACCAACCTAGAGCTGCGCGCCAAGTTCGAGGAGTACGGCCCCGTCATCGAATGTGACATCGTCAAGGACTACGCCTTTGTGCACATGGAGCGGGCCGAGGATGCCGTGGAGGCCATCCGGGGGCTGGACAACACCGAGTTCCAAGGTGAGCCGCGGGGCTGGGTGGTGGGAGGGCTCCGGGGTCCGTGGTGGACGCTCCCGCCAGCCCCGGTTCCGGGGTTGATCCCGGCTGTGACCACTGCCGGTTCCGCGGGGCCATGCAGCGCCCTCGGGGCTCTGGGGTTGGTGTCGGTTGGTGCCTGCCCCGCCGCAGCTCCCGGGGCCGCCCGCGCGGCGCGGCCGGAGCGAGGGCTCGGGCTCGGGGGCTCTGGGCCGGGGAGGACGGGACTGACCCATCTCTGATTAACCAGCACGGCCGCCCCGCAGGAGGACCCCGACGGCGACGTCCTGTGCCGGGCCGGAGCAGCGGGTGACGCCAGGCTGCCGCCCGCCCTTGTAGCCTTGCCCAGCCTGGTAAGAGGGTGACGGAGGCGCCCGACCCCGCGCCCGGCGTCGCTCGGGCGCTCGACGGGGCCGAGCGGCCGGACTCGAGCCGCGGCGCTGGCGGCGGTGATGGCGAGCGCGTCTCCCGGCCGGGTGCTCAGGGCGGCGTCCGGCGCTTCACCCACATGGCGGCGGGGCCGGAGCGAGCACTCCCGGTGCTGCCAGGGCTCTACAAGTCCCGCTGCCCCCATTCCGGGCCTTCCCCAAAAAACAGCGACCCAGCTGGGCCGGCCCAGCTGCATCCAGAGCTGTCCCGGCCACGTCCGCGCTTGGCTTTGCCTCGTGCCGCGCTCGGGCCAGGCCCCGTTCGCTCCGGGGCGCTTCCCGGTGTCGCATCCCTCTCGCTGCCGCTCCGGCGTTTTCCGGCGCGAAGCTTTGCCGTCACACGGTGCCGGCAGTGCTGGCTCCGACCCCGGGCTGCCGGGGCTTTGCTGGGCTGGCCAGTGTGGCCGTGCTCGGCCGTGACAGCACATCCCGGTCAGCTGCTGTCCAGCGTCCATCTGGTGGCTCATGCTCGGTCCCGCGGCGGCTCCTCCCGCGCCGGTGGCTGCGGAGGGCTGGGGGGGGGTGGCAGCCGGTGCCGTCCTGTCCCGCCGGTGCCCCGGCACGGCCGCACTGACCCTGCCTCTCGCGTCTCTCCCCAAGGCAAGCGGATGCGCGTGCAGCTGTCCACCAGCCGGCTGCGGACGGCGCCCGGGATGGGAGACAAGAGCGGCTGCTACCGCTGCGGGAAGGAGGGGCACTGGTCTAAGGAGTGCCCGGTCGATCGCCCGGGGCAAGTGGCGGACTTTGCCGAGGCCTATAACGAGCAGTACGGAGCCGTGCGCACTCCCTACACCGCGGGCTATGGGGAGACCGTGTATTACGATGAGGCCTACGGCGGGATGGCCGACTACTACAAGCGCTACCGCGTCCGCTCCTACGCCACGGCCTCGGCGTACGACGCCTACGCGGAGCAGACCATGGCCCAGTACTCCCAGTACGCCCAGTACTCCCAGGTCCAGTCCTCGGCCATGGCCGCCACCACGGCCATGGCCGGCCGCATCCCCACCACCTTAGACGCGTACGACCGAGCGCTGCTGCCCACCCCGGGCGCGGCGGCCGCCGTCGCCGCCGCCGCCGCCACCGCCGCGGCCGCCGCCGCGTCCTCCACGTATTACACCCGGGACAGGAGCCCCCTGCGCCGCACGGCCGCCGCGGCCAGCACCGTCGGAGAGGCGTACACGTACGAGCGTGGGCAGCTGTCGCCCGTCTCCTCGGTGGCCCGGGCGTCCCTCTACGACATGCAGCGCTTCGGGCGGGACCCGTACGCGGACCGGGCGCGATACTCCGCCTTTTGAGCCGGAGGTGAGCGCGTTGGCGGCTCTCGGCACCGCAGGGGGCCCCGCTGACGGTGGTCCCGGTTGTGCCAGTTGAGGTTGAGGCGGGTGACGGGTCACGGTGACATGGACAGGCCCCACGGGCGTTAAAGCCCGGCCGTGGCGAGGAGGCGCCGTGGCGAGTGGAGTGGTGCTGGTGTCACTCTCGTGGCTGTAACTCAGGTTCCTGCCGGGCCGGGCGCTGTTCCGGCACATTCCCTGCAGGGTGGGGGGTTCCCGCAGAGCCCCCAGCCCGGGGGCAGCTCCTGCTCGCTCGGGCTGTGCCCAGGTCCCGGCTGGCCCAGGGTCCGGGAGGGCCGGAGCCCCGCCGCTGCTCCACATCAGGACTCTCTTGCTGCCAGGAAGCCGCAGCTCCCCAGGGCACCGGGGCTCGGCACGGTTCCGGATCGGCCCCGGGGGCACCTGCGCCAACTCCTCTTTTCTCTTACAGGTAAGATTTGTGCGGCTGGACGTCGGGGTCCCGTCGCACGCCGACTCGGCGCCGCGCGTCTCGGGCCGCGCCGGGTGCCACCGCCGCCGCGTGCCGCTCCCGGGCCCGTTCCTTAAGGAGACGCGGCTCGTCCTCAGCCCGGGCAGGATTAGCTCAGCCCCTCCCCCAGCTTCCCCCGCCCCCCTGGGCAGGATTTTGCTTTTCCAGGTAGTTTTGGGTCCCCACCCCGGGCTCAGGTGTGAGCGCGCAGCCGCAGCCGTCCCCCAGCGCCAGCTTTGCTTTGCTTCGCCGCCCCCTCGCTCCCCCGGAGCTCTTCCCGAGTCGTCGTTTTGCCTTTTTTTTTTTTCCTTTATTTTTTAAGAGGGTGGATAATCCAGTGGTAGGTTTTTAGCCCAACGCTGTAGCTGACCGGAGGCCGCCGCGCCGCGCCGGCGGGGGTGGAACCCCCCGAGTGATTTAGAGTCCCCCGACCCCACTTTCCGGTAAAATAAAACTCAAAATTTTTAACAAACGGCGCTGGCTCCGCCCACGGTTCTTTCTCTGCACTCATGTCCCCTCAGAACACAGCGTGGAACCTTCTGGACTCCCCAGTGCTGCCTGTGCCCTGCCTGGTTCTGCCCACGCAAACCAGAGCCCCTGGGGAGGAGCTGCTGCAAAAGGGAACACCCCCAAAATGATCCTGGGGCCCCCCCAAAGGGGCTCCCAGGGGTGGCAGAGGGGCTTTAACCCCCAGCTCTTCCTCTTCCCATGGGCAGCAGGAGCTGCCACTTAACCTGCCCAGGGCTAATTAGTCTGCACTGTCTTGTTTGTCCCCAGACTCGTACATTATGTCCCCAAAGTGGCTCGTTTGTCCCCAGATTGCTCCTGTCTCTCGGTGTTCATTAATTAAGGCCTTACCAGCGCTGGTCAGTGCCATGGTCACCTGCAGGTGCTGCCATCGCCACACCTGGGGACTTGGGGCCAGGCCTAGGGCTGTGTGGCCACCCTGGAAAGGAGGGGAGAAGTGTCACATCCTCCTGCCTGGCTATTTACCACAGTGGGTAATGAGCCTTGGCCATCCCTCCTGTGGCACAGCCAGACTGGGCTGTGACCGGTCCCTGGGGAGAGATGGGGACAGGAAGCGCCTGCAGGAATGGTCACGGTGACAGCGCTACCTGGCATGGCACACACCACCCCTCAAAACCAGCTTTCCTCACCCAAAACAAGCCCTGGCACAGGTTGGTGCTGGTGATCCCGTGTGGTGGTGTTGTGACAGGGCCGAGTCTGGCCCTTCCTGCTGCCAGCTCTGAACGCTGCTCATCCTCCAAATCCACTCCTCTGTGGTGGGAAAGCAGCTCCAACATTGGCAGCACCATCAACCTGGGCTGGGTGGTGATGGTGGCACTGGGAGGTGTCCCCAGGGGTGGGAGTGGACCCCCAGGACTGGGAAAGAACCAGGCGGGAGGCGTCGGGAACCGGAGCAGACCCCAGCATTTATTTACAGTCATAAAAAACCCCCGGCACCGTGCTGGGCCTGATGCTGGAAACGGGGAATTCACCCAAAAAATGGGACAACTCGTGGTATAAAAGAGTCTGAGCCGCATGACTGCAGCCACTGGCGGGTTATGAACCGGCACCGAGCGCCAGCGGGGGATGAACCGTGCGGCCACTGCCAACCGTAACCGCGGAACCTTCTAAAAAACTCAAACAGCAAAACCAGAAAGAATCGGCTGAAAAAGAACCGTCCGTGCCCGAGTGGGGCCGTGGCCAGCTCAGAGGCGGCGCTGGTAGCCCGAGTGGATGCGGGCAGGGGGCAGGTAGTCGCTGTAGCCGCCCGAGTAGCGGGCGTACTCGGAGTGCGCGTCCGGCAGGCGGCGGTAGTCCAGCGGGGACTTGGTGGGCGAGCGGCGGTACGCCAGCGGCGAGTCCGCTAAGCGCCGGTAATCGGCCAGCTCGGACAGACGGCGCTCGGAGCCGTACCTGGGCGAGAGAAGAGAGGGGGATCAGACGGGGGGGACGGCGCTCGGATCCGCAGCTGCTGGCGGCACCGCATCCCGCCTGGGGATGCACCACGATGGGCAAAGCCGGCGCAGGACAGGATCGGACACCGGTTGCCACAGAGGCCCCACGGTGTGCCACCACCTCCCCTCACCCACACCAAGCCCCTTCCCCTCCCCGGGATCTGCGCGGCGCGAGCGGAGCCATGGCGCCCACCGTGCCGGGCGATAGCGAGCCGCGCCGGTGCCACACGGCGCCGGTCAAGCCGCGAGCGGTGCACCGGAGCCCAGCGAGCCGGCGAGCAGCGGGAGGCAGGGGCGGGGGTCGGTGCCCCGCCCGGCACCGTACCTTTTAGCCAGAGAGGACGATTTTTTGTACGGGTCGTCGTAGGCGGCGCTGCGAGGCGGGGAGAGACGGGTGCGCTCGTAGGGTGGTGCGGCGGCGGCCTGCGCCAGGCCCAGGTAGGAGCCTGCCGGCTGCCCCAGCTGGCTCGGCCCGTCGTAGGCGCTGCCTGGCTGGGCTCGGTACGCAGCCGCCAGCGCGGCGGAGGACGGCTGCTGTGCCGGGTAGGAGGCCGCCATGGCGCCGGAGGCCTGTGCCCGGTATGCGGCCGTCAGCGGGGCAGAGGCCTGCGCCTTGTAGGAAGCGGCGGCCACAGCGGCCTGGCTGCCGTAGGATGCGGCCAGCGAGGAGCCCGTCTGTGCACCGTAGCCGGCCGGGAGTGCGGCAGCTGTGGGCTGGCTGCCGTAGGACGCGGGCAGGCCCGTGGCGGGCTGGGCGCCGTACGAGGCCGAGTGGCCCACGGCGGGCTGGGCACCATACGACGTGGACAGCGCAGGCTGGGCACCATAGGAGGCAGAGTGGCCGGCCACGGGCTGGTAGGCAGTGGCAGCGTGACCTGCCACAGCTTGGGCACTGTAAGAGCTGGCGTGCACCGCTACGGCCTGGGCGCTGTAGCCAGCAGACAGCACGGCGCCGGGCTGGGCGCTGTAGGAACCGGCATGGCCATCCATAGGCTGGGCGCCGTAGGAGCCTGCGGCCAGCTGGGTGCCGTAGGATGCCACGTGCACAGCCACAGCCTGGGTGCTGTAGGAGCCGGCAGAGCCGGCAGCGGGCTGGGCGCCGTAGGCGGCGATGGCGGGCTGGGCGCTGTAGCCGGCCGAGTAGCCCGAGGCGGGCTGGGCGCTGTAGGAGGAGGCCAGGGCAGCGGACTGGACGCCATAGGAGCTGAGGGAGTTGGCGGCCGCAGGCTGGGCGCCGTACGAGGCGGCAGCGGCGGGCTGGGCGCCATAGGAGCCGAGGGAGTTGGCAGCAGCGGGCTGAGTGCCCGCGGCGCCCAGGGAGCCAACTGAGGGCTGGGAGCGGTAGGCGCTGCCCAGCGAGGCCGAGGGCTGTGCACGGTAGGCGGCGGCCTGGCCCGTGGTGGGCTGTGGGCGGTACGCCACGCCCAGGGAGGCTGAGGGCTGGGCTCGGTACGTGGCCCCCAGCGAGGCCGAGGGCTGGGCTCGGTAGGCAGCCGGCTGCGCTGTCATGGGGAGCGTCACCGCCGCGTAGCCGGCGCGGGTGGGCGAGCGCCGCAGCGGGCTGCGGTCCCTGCCAAAGTAGGAGGGGGAGGCGGGCCGGGGCTGCGCATCGAAGGCGTCGTACTTGGCACCGAAGCGCTGCTGGTAATCGTACAGGGAAGGGGTGGTGGCGTAGCCGGTGCCCGTGGCCGAGGGGAAGGCGGCGTCGGCCGCCCGGCGCTGCTGGTCGAAGCCCTCGATCTTGGGCTGGAACTTCTCGCGGTACTCGAGGCCGATGCGCTTGGTCTTGTCGACGCCGAGGGCGGGCGGCGGCGCCTGGCCCGTGCCCTTCTTCTGCACGTTGGTGGAGAGCTCCACGTTCACCCGGCGCCCCTTCACCTCCTTCCCATTTAGGTTTTCGATGGCAACTTTAGCATCAGCTTCGTTCTCCATGTGCACAAAGGCATAGTCTGACAAAGCAGCAGAGAGAGCAGTGAGGGGAGAAAACACAACTCGTTACAGGAGCCGGCGCTAACGAGCCGTGCGGCGGCAGCGGGACGGGCGCGGGACGGGCGCTGCTGGCCCCGGGACGGCGCTGCCGGCCCCGCTCGCCAGAGAAGACACGACCACCACCATCGGCTCTGCCCCGCGCTCGTTTGGTCACAGCCTCCCCCAGCCCGCCTGGCTCCCTCCGTGTCCCCCAAGGCTCTGCCTCCTGTGCCCCCTCCCAGCCCCTCCCTGGCACATGGGGACCAAGAGCCCGGGCTGGGCTGGCAGTGCCAGCACCGTGGGCTCCGTGGGATGTCCTGGCAGTGAGCGGAGCAAAGCTGAGAGAACCGGCGCCAGCACAGAGAGCGGGACAGGGACAGAGGAAAGGGGGAGAGGAAGAGGAGACAGAAAAAGACAAGGACAGAGAAGGGAACAGGGACTTAAGACAGAGAAGAAGAGGAGGGAGAAGAGGGAAGGAAGGAGGGCCTGAACACCCCCAGCGGGTGCCCGGCCATGGTGAGGAGCCAGTGCCACACGGCACAACCACGGCTCAGCAGCGCAGAGACATCTGAGGACAGCGAGGAGCAGGAAAGCAGGACCTGGTGGCAGCTCTGGTGGCCACGTGTGGCACTTGGCCCAGCAGGTTTGGGGGCTGGATGCCCCCATGGTGGCCGGGGGGTCACCCCCGTGGCACGACGGGTCCGGGGCCGGCACAGGGCAGGAGGGCAGCGACCCCGTAGCGTTTCCCTGCAGTCACAGACCAAGACCACCGGAACCAGTGACAACCCACCCAAAGGTGTGTGCTGTGCTGGAAGCATCACTGGCCAAGCAAACCCATCCCAGACCTCTGAGCATCAATGCCACGTCACCCTCTCCTTTATCCTCCCAGTGCCATCCCACCCCCCTGGCTCCTGTCCCATATCCACATGTCCCACTCTGGAAGCCCAAAGATGGAATGTCCCCTCCATGTCACCCCCAGCCCTGCTACCGCCCCCTGCGGGTGCCCATGGCACCTCCAAACCCAAGGGGACGCAGGGCAGGTTCTGCCAGGCCGTGCTGGTGGCTGCGACCTGGGACGAGAAAGCAGAGGAACAACGTCCCCCTCCTGTGGGCAGGGGCACACAGGCACTGCAGGGACATCACGGGGACTCCAGGGTCAGGTGAGAAGGGATTAGATGACAGCAGGGGCAGGGAGAGGGAAGTGGAGTGACACTTGTCAGTCCATCAGTGTGACACGGGTGACAATTGAGTTGGGGGAGGTGGGTGACCCCACCAGGCTGTGCTGGGGGTCCCCAGTGTGAAGCCATTGAACCCCTCAGGGGTTTCATGGGGTGTTCTGTGCATGTCCCAACTCCGTGGCTGAGCGTGTCTGTGGAGGCCAGGCCATGGCCTGGGGATGATTTGGTCACAGAGGTGGCAGCAGTGGGCAGGGTTCAGCCCCCCAGGGCTGGGGGTGGTGATGGCACAGAACAAAGCTGCCAGGAAGGGGGTTATGGGGTTGTTCAGGAGTGTGGGGAGCCCACCTGGGCCACCTGAGGGAGGATGAGGAGAATGGTTAGAGAAGGGATAATGTGGAGATTGAGGGGGCTGGGGAGCCCATACGGGCTATATGGTCCCACATGGGGTTTGGGAAGGCAATTGCAGAGCACGAGGCTGGCTGGAGGAGGGTTATCGGGGGAGTTAGGGGGTCAGGGGCACCCACGGGGGCTGGCACAGCCCCACCTGAGCCTGGGGGAGGCGATCGAAGACACGTGCTTGCCAGAGGGGGGGTTAAGGGGTCTGGACCGCCCACACAGGCCCGCACCGCCCCGGCCGGGGCGGGCGGAGGCGATGGAGGAGGACGTGGCTGGCAAAAGGGGGGTTACGGGAGCAAACTCGGGCTCGCACAGCCCCGCTCGGGGCAGAGGGAAGTGGGAGGAATCCCCCCTCTCCACCAGCCCGGGCCGCGCCGGGATCCGGGCGGGGGCGACGCCGCAGTCGGACGGAACTCGGGTGCCACGGATCACCCGGCGGCGCGGGCCGAGCTGGGCGGCGGGGGCCGCGCGGCCCCGGCGGCGGGTCCGGTACCTTTCACCACGTCGCACTCCACCACGGGGCCGTACTGCTGGAAGAGCGAGCGCAGCTCCCCGCTCGTGCACGCGGCCGACACATTCCCCACGAAGATCTTGCAGGTGTTGGTGGGGCGCGGCCGGGAAGGCTCCACCACGATGCGGCGGCCGTGCAGCTGGTGCCCGTTGAGCTGCGAGATGGCGCGCGCGGCCGCCGCCTCGTCCCGCAGGTGCACGAAAGCGAACTGTTTCATGAGGGCGACGCCCAGCACCGGCCCCGCGGCGCCTGCGAACAGCTCGCTCAACTCCTCCGCCGTCGCCTCCTCGGGGACGTTCCCCACGAAGAGTTTGATGCCAGGACGCATCTCGGCGGGAATCGCTGGGGGGAGCGCGGCAGGGACAGAACCGGCAGCGGCGGCGGCGGCTTCAAAATGGCGGCGGTTCCTGAGGGCGGCGGGGGCGGTGCCACGCGCAGCGCGCCTGCGTGCCGTGCGCACCGCCCTCCCTCAGAGCGCCTGCGTGCCGTGCGCACCGCGCGTGCGAGCCCCGCCCACTCCTTTTCCCGCCGCGTTAGCACCGCCCATTTCTCATTTAAGCCACGCCTCCCCTTAAAGGAGCCGCAGCAGCTGCAGAGCGAGGGTCTCCCAACTCTTTATTCGGTCCTGGGGGTCTCCTAGAGGTGGGGGCTGGGGGTCTCCATGGCGGGGGTCTGCAGGGGAGCCCCACGGCTGCGGTCGCGCTCCTCCCAGAGGGTGACGCCATCGCAGGTACAGACGCGTTTGGGGTTCTGGAAGAGTCCGGCTGCACGCGCCACCACGCCACACGCCAGCCTGGGGACACGGGAGAATCAGTAGGGGTGACCCCGCAAAGACCCCTCCCCAAAATATCCCCCCCAAGTGCTCACCCTGGGCCTGAGTTGCCGGTGACACGGGACAGCGGGTGGGACCCCCGGCCCAGATCGTCCTCGCCCTCGGCCACCACCACGGAGCGGCCGATGATGTCCCACACCTGAGGAGGGGGATTTGGGGGGGTCAGAACCCCATAGAAACCCCCCAAATATAGGGACAGACCCTCCCTGGTGATGGGGCACAGCCTGGACCTCCCCCAGACCCCAATTCCCACCTTCAGCTTCGAGTCCTCGATTCGGAACCGCGCCTGGCCCTCGGCGTCCGCCCAGATGTTCCCCAGGTCCCCGACGTGCTGGGGGGGCGGGGGGGGGTCAGGAACCCCCCAAAACTCACAGGGCATCCCCCAACCCCACAGAGACCCCCCCAAATCCCCTCACTGCATCACAAAAGCCTCCAAAAATCCCACAGAGACCCCCCCAAACCTCTCATTGCCCCCCCAAACCCCTCCAAGACCACCCCAGATCCTCCAGAGATCCCCCAAATTCCCTCACTGCCCCCTCAAACCCCTCCAGGATCCCCCCCAAATCCTCCAGAATCCTCCCCAAATCCCCCCCAGCTCACCCTGTGCTGGTCCTGGGGTCCCCCGTGGATCTCCCCATCCGGGTTGAAGTGGCCCCCACAGCTGATTTTGGGGGAGGGGATGGGATATGGGGGTGAAATTGGGGGTCCCCACCTCCTGTACCCCCCATCAGCCCCCTCCCACCCCTCTCACCTGTTACAGGGGTCCGAGAGGTCCCCGAATTCGTGGATGTGGAGCCCGTGGGGGCCGGGGGGGAGCCCGGACACGGCTCCATCCACGAGGCAGCAGCTGGGGGAGAGCTGCAGGAAGCGGAGCAGCCCCCGGACCCCCCCGGGACCCCCCAGCGCCTGCCACTGCCGCCCCCCCGGGGGGAGCTGGAGGAGAGGACACGGCAGGGTCAGGCACCCCCGAAACCCCCCAGTACAAAAATAACATTAGGGAGATCAAAATGTCCCCCCAAAAGTGACCCTAAAACCCTACCAGGAGCAGCCAAACCCTGCCAGGAGCAGCCAAACCCCCCCTGGATACCCCAAAACCCCTCTCTGACCCCTCAAAACCCCCAGAGGACCCCCCAAAATCGTCTGTGACCCCCCAAAACCTTCTGTGACTCCCCAAAACCCCTCTGTGACCCTCCAAACCCTTCCAGAACCCCCCTAAACCCCTCTGTGACTCCCCAAACCCCCAGAGGACCCCCCAAAACCCCTCTGTGACCCCCCAAACCCTTCCAGAACCCCCCAAAACCCCTCTGTGACTCCCCAAACCCCTTCAGGACCCCCCAAAACCCCTCTGTGACCCCCCCAAACCCTTCCAGAACCCCCCAAAACCCCTCTGTGACCCCCCAAAACCTGCCAGGACCCCCCTAAACCCCTCTGTGACCCTCCAAACCCTTCCAGGACCCCCCTAAACCCCTCTGTGACCCCCCAAAACCTTCCAGGACCCCCCAAAACCCCTCTGTGATCCCCAAACCCTTCCAGGACCCCCAAAACCCCTCTGTGACCCCCCAAAACCTTCCAGGACCCCCCAAAACCCCTCTGTGACCCTCCAAACCCTTCCAGGACCCTCAAAACCCTCTGTGATTCCCCAAACCCTTCCAGGACCCCCCAAAACCCCTCTGTGACCCCATAAAACCTCTCTGTGACCCCCCAAACCCCTTCCAGGACCCCCCAAAACCCTTCTGTGACCCCCCAAAACCCCTCTGCGACCCCCCAAACCCTTCCAGGACCCCCCAAAACCCCTCTCACCCTCAGGGGAGCCCCCCCCAAACCCCCCAAATCCCTGACTGTGGTGGGTCCCAGCAGCACCCAGACCCCTCCAGGACCCCCCAAACCCCCTGAGGACTCCCCCAAACCCCCCACTGACCCTCGGAGGAGCCCCCCATGCCCTTGAGCACGGCCCTGCGCCCCGAACTCTCCAGCAGCTCCCGCACGCGCTCGGCCGCCGCCGTGGTCTCCACCAGCACCGACTGCTCCTGGGGCCGCAGCTCCAGCAGCTTCACCTCTGGGGGGGCACACACAGGCTCTTGGGGGTCCCCCAAAACCTTGGGGGGGGTCTGGGGGTCCGGGGATGGGGCGGGGGTCTCACCCGGGGCCGCCTCCAGCGCTGCCCGCACGGCATCGGCGCAGCCCTGGCAGCTCATCTGCACATCGAACTCCAGCTGGAGGGGGGGAAACGGGGGGGTTTGAACCCCAAAATTGTGGGGGGAAAGGGGAAAATGAGAGGGGAAGTGTCAGCAGCTCAAAAATGGGGGGTGAAAGGGGAGGTGGAGCCCCAAAAGTGGAGGGAAAAGGAGGCCTGAACCCACAGGGCTGCCCGGGAAGGGCTCTGAGTGCTGTGGATGGGATTGTGCGCCCCCAAAAAGTTGTTCCTGAAGCTCTGAACCCCCAAACCCGCCCTGCCAGGGGGTCCTGTACCCCTAAAAGGGCTTCTCATGGGGTCCCGAGCCCCCAAACCTCCCCGGGAGGGGTCCTGTACCTCCAAAACTGCCATGGATGAGGCTCTGAACCCCCAAATTCCCCCGGCGAGGGGGTCCTGCACCCCCCAAACCGCTCCTGAACCCCCAAACCCCCCTGGCCAGGGCTCCTGCACCCCAAAATCGCCGCGGGAGGGATTTGGCACCCCCAGATCTCCCCAAACAGGAGCGTTTCACCCCCAAACCACCCGTCCTCCGTTCCCCCGGCCCTCGAGCCGCTCCTTCCCCCACCCCCCGAGCCCCTCCGCCCCTCCGGTCCCGATCCCCCGGCCCGTCCCGGGGGTCCCGACCCGGCAGCTGCGCCCGCCGGCCTCCGGTGACGCCATGGCCGCGGACTCCGGACCCGGAACCGCTCTGGTGTCGCTGCGGCGCCACGGACCCGTTCTGGCGCCGGACCGGATACGCCCGTACAGGGGGAAGGGTTTGGAGGTTACGCCACTTCCGGCGTTCTGTCTCCATGGCAACGGCGCGGCACCCGGAATAGGCTCGGGGAAGATTTTGGGAGGTTTTGATGGGTTTTGGGGGGATTTTGGGGCTCCGGAAGGGTTTTGATGGCTATGGGGGGTTCTGAGAAGGTGACATTGGGAATGGCGGCGTCTTGTGGGGTGCAGGGGGGTTTTGGGGGTCCCCCGGGGGAGAAATTTGGGGTTTTCTGTGGGGGATGGGGGATGCAGGGGGCTCATCCCATCCACGGGGACACAGCAAGGACCCCCAAAATCCCCTTGGGGGTTCCCCAAAATGACCAGGACTTCCCCCCCGACACCCCTCCAAAACACTGTGGGGCAATAGTTGTAAAAAAAATCGTTTATTTGCCCCAAAATGAGCACGGACATGGTTAAAGGATGAAAATTTGGGGAAAATGGGTGGAAATGGGACACCCCCAAAATGATGGACCTGCCTATGGGGGGTTAGAGCCCCTCCAGAGGCTCAGAGCCCCCCAAAAGCAGGGGTCAGCCCCTCCCTAGGACCCAGAGCCCCCCAAAATCAGGGCTCAGGACCCCCTAAGGACCCAGAGCCCCCCAAAGCACTCAGAGCCCCCCCCAAATCAGGGGTTAGGACCCCCCAAATCAGGATTCGGGACCCCACAGCAGTCTCAGCACCTCCTAAGGACCTAGACCCCCCCAAATCAGGGCTCAGCACCCCTTTAGTGCTCAGAGCCCCCCAAAATTAGGGGTCAGGACCCCCCCAGAGCACTCAGCCCCCCCCCAAATCAGGGCTCAGCACCCCCAAAGTGCTCAGAGCCCCCCAGAATCAGGGGTCAGGACCCCCCAGAGCACTCAGCCCCCCCCAAATCCGGGCTCAGCACCCCCCCAGGACCCCAAACCCCCCCCAACCCCTCAGCCCAGCCCCTCCCTGACCTGCTGCACCACCCTGGCCCTCACCGCCCGCCCCTCTCGAGCCCCCGGCCCGGGGGGCGGCGGCGGCTGCGGGGGGGGCTCGGGGTGCCCGGGGGCGGGCGGGAGCCCCTCGGGGGGCTCCAGGGGGACGCGGCGTCGCAGGGCGATGTTGTGCAGGATGCAGCAGGCCAGGAAGATCTGGCAGACCTTGGGGGGGCTGTACTGGAGCCCCCCGCCCGCCAGGCAGCGGAAGCGGCGGCGCAGCAGCCCCAGCGTGCGGCGCAGCGGGGCCAGCGTGCGCGAGTGCAGCGCGTTGTAGCGCAGCTCGGCCGCGCCCCGCGGGCCCGCGATGGGCGTCAGCAGCCACGGCTTCAGCGGGTACGAGCCGTCACCTGCGGGGGGAGGGACACACCTGAGTGACACCTGGAGTGACGGGGATACACCTGAGTGACACCTGGGGTGGTGGGGACACACCTGAGTGACACCTGGGGTGACAGGGACACACCTGAGTGACACCTGGGGTGACAGGGATACACCTGAGTGACACCTGGAGCAGGAGGGGTACACCTGAGTGACACCTGGGGTGACGGGGATACACCTGAGGGACACCTGGAGTGACAGGGATACACCTGAGTGACACCTGGGGTGGTGGGGACACACCTGAGTGACACCTGGAGTGACAGGGATACACCTGAGTGACACCTGGAGTGACAGGGATACACCTGAGTGACACCTGGGGTGGTGGGGATACACCTGAGGGACACCTGGAGTGGTGGGGACACACCTGAGTGACACCTGGAGTGACAGGGACACACCTGAGTGACACCTGGAGTGACAGGGATACACCTGAGTGACACCTGGAGTGACAGGGATACACCTGAGTGACACCTGGAGTGACAGGGATACACCTGAGTGACACCTGGGGTGGTGGGGACACACCTGAGTGACACCCAGAGCTTCAGGGACACCCCTAAACCAACCCCAGGGCACCAGGGACACACCTGAGCCACACCCAGGCTACCAGGGACACCCCTACAGCACCAAGGGCCCTCCCCCATTTCCCACCCCCTATCTCCCACCCCAGACCCCCAGCCCCATTTCCCACCCCGAACCCTCTCCCCCAGCCCCATTTCCCACCCCAGACCCCCTCACTCAGCAGCCAGACCCCCTCCCCCATTTCCCACCCCGAACCCCCTCCCCTAGTCCCCAGCCCCATTTCCCCCCCCAAACCCCCTCACCCAGCAGCCATACCCCCTCCCCCATTTCCCACCCCAGACCCCCAGCCCCATTTCCCACCCCGAACCCTCTCCCCCAGCCCCATTTCCCACCCCAAACCCCCCTCACCCAGCAGCCAGACCCCTTCCCCAGCCCTCAGCCCCTCCATTTCCCACCCCAAACCCCCTCCCCTAGTCCCCAGCCCCATTTCCCCCCCCAATACCCCCCTCACCCAGCAGCCAGACCCCCTCCCCCATTTCCCACCGCCCCATTTCCCACCCCCTCCCCTAGCCCCCAGCCCCCATTTCCACCCCAAACCCCTCTCACCCAGCAGCCAGACCCCCTCCCCTAGCCCCCAGCCCCCATTTCCCACCCCAAAACCCCTCTCACCCAGCAGCCAGACCCCCTCCCCTAGCCCCCATTTCCACCCCAAACCCCCCTCACCCAGCAGCCAGACCCCCAGCCCCATTTCCCACCGCCCCATTTCCCACCCCCCATTTCCCACCCCAGACCCCCTCCCCTAGCCCCCAGCCCCCATTTTCCCCCCCCAAACCCCCCTCACCCAGCAGCCAGACCCCCTCGGGCCTGCTCCCCTCCATCAGCCGCGCCAGGGCCGAGTTCTCCAGCACGGTGGCGTTGGCACACGACCCGGGGAACTTGGCCACCACGTTGGTGATGTGCCCGCGGCGGTCGCACACCACCTGCATGTTGATGGAGTGGAAGTTGGCGGCGTTGCGGAACAAGGGCTCGTTGTCGGCCGGAGCCCTCAGCGCCACGTGCATGGCGCCCACCAGGCCCAACACCCCGGGCAGCGCCGGGGGGTCCCCGGGGGGCTCGGGCGGCGGCGGGAAGGCGATGTACCGGGCCGCCCGCCGCTGCAAGGCCGCCAGGAACTGCGCCAGGCAGTTGGACATGGCCGACTGACTGATGCCGGTGCTGAGGCGCGACGCCGTCTGGAAGGAGCCCGAGGCCAGGAAGGCCAAGGCCGAGGTGACCTTGACGGCCACGGGCAGAGCGTGGCTGCGGCCCGTGAGGCTCTGCAGGTCCGCACCGAGCTCCCGGCACAGCGCCGCGATGGCCGCCCGGTCCAGGCGGCAGCGCCGCAGCGCCTGCTCGTCGCTCAGCTCCAGGAAGGAGCAGCGCACCCGGTAAATGCGCTGTGCCGGGTACGGGCGGCGGCGGCGGCGGCCGCGGCGGGGGACCGGGGATAGGGGAGCGGGGAGGGAGATCCGGGATGGCGGGGGGGGTGTGGGGTGCCGGTCATGAGCGCGGCACTGATCGCGGGCCCGTTCGTGGGGTTCATCCCGGTCCCGTTCATGGAGTTCATCCCGGTCCCGGTGCTGCTCCCGGTCCCTCTCACAGTCCTGCTCCCGCTCCCAGTCCTGTTCCTCGTCGCTGTCTCGCTTCTGTGCCCGGTGCCGGTGCCGCTCCCGGAGCCGTCGCAGCAGCAGCACCGCGTGGGACATGGCGAGGGCGGGGCCACGGTTAAAGGGGCGGGGCCAGACACGGCCGGTCCCGGTGGCCGCTACACCCCGGTGAGAGCGGGCGGTCGCTGTTTCTGACCGGATCGATGCCGCCCCGGTTCCGGTGCCGATCGATCCCGATGGGAACGGTTGGTCCCGGTCTGTCCCAGTCGGTCCCGGTGCAGATGGGGGCAGTTGGTCGCTGTCCCTGTATCGGTGGATCCCGATGCCGGCAGCGATGGTCTGTCCGTGTCCCGGTACCGGTCCCAATTCCCCCGGCTCGGACCCGGTTCCCCGGCTCGGTCCCGGTTCCCCCGGCTTGGTCCCTGTTCCTGTCGGTCCTGGTTCCCCCGGCTCGGTCCCGGTTCTCCCGGCTCGGTCCCGGTTACCCCGGTTTGGTCCCTTTTCCTGTCGGTCGCAGTTCCCCCGGCTGGGTCCCGGTTCTCCCAGCTGGGTCCCCGTTTTTCCGGCTCGGTCCCTGTTCCTGTCGGTCCCGGTTCCCCGGCTCGGTCCGTCCTGGCTCCGCGGCGCCGCCAGGCCCCGCGCTCTGATTGGTCGTCACTGCCATCACGTGCACTGAAAGCTCCGCCTCCCTCCTCATTTCCGGCGCGCCGCCGCTCCCCATTGGCCGCCGTGAGGGCGGGAGCGCTTTGTGCAAGACTCTGTCCGGGCCGCCGCTGGGCGGGGCTTCACACCGTTTTGACCAATCGCGTCGCACCGTTCCGCCGCTCTCCGCCAATCAGAGCGCGCGGTGGGCGTGGCCCCGCGTGAGGCGGCCACCGCCATTTTGTTGCCGTCATCGAGCACCGGGCGAGGGGGGGGGCGCGGTGAGATGCGGGGGGCCCCGGGGCGGGCCCGGGAGGGGCTGAGGATGGGCAGGGAGGGACCGGGGCACTGCTGCCTGTGGGGGAGCTTTGCTGGGGTCCCGCGGCCTCGGGACGGCGCCTAGGAGGGGGCTCAGACCCGGGACGGGAGCGGGATGAGGTCCTGGGGAGACCCCGGTGTCCCTCCATGGGCTGGAGGTTCACGAAGCACAACCGGGGCTGAGACTCCGCTCGGAACCCTGAAGGTCTCCTGGCTCATTGTGAGGAGCTCGGGCCTGGGGAGGGTCTCTGCTTCAGGGTGCCCTGAGGGGGCTCTCTGCCTCTGGGGCTGAGGGGGGTCCCATCGGGAATCAGCCGGAGGAGGATCTATGAACAATGGAGGGAACCTTCCCCATCCCCTTCCCCCTCCCCGGAGAGGCTCCGACCCCACAGCAGGACCGGGGGTTGTGCGGGGAGGGTCTCACCGAGCCCCCCTCCCCTGGCACCCCTCAGGCGGGTCGCAATGGTGAAGCTGTTCATCGGGAACCTGCCGCGGGAGGCGACGGAGCAGGAGATCCGCTCCCTGTTCGAGCAGTACGGGAAGGTGCTGGAGTGCGACATCATCAAGAACTACGGCTTCGTGCACATCGAGGACAAGACGGCGGCCGAGGACGCCATCCGCAACCTGCACCACCACAAGCTGCATGGCGTCTGCATCAACGTGGAGGCCAGCAAGAACAAGAGCAAGGCCTCCACCAAGCTGCACGTGGGCAACATCAGCCCCGCCTGCACCAACCTAGAGCTGCGCGCCAAGTTCGAGGAGTACGGCCCCGTCATCGAATGTGACATCGTCAAGGACTACGCCTTTGTGCACATGGAGCGGGCCGAGGATGCCGTGGAGGCCATCCGGGGGCTGGACAACACCGAGTTCCAAGGTGAGCCGCGGAGCTGGGGGCACGGGGAGGTTCTGATCTGGGAGGATTTTGGCTGATTTTTGGTGTTACCCACCCCGCTCTGGGGTTGGTGCTGCATTTGGGGCCTCTTCTCATCCTGAAGCGCTGGAATTTGGCTCTGGGGATGGTGCCAAGTGCTGTCCCTGTGCCCTCCTCTGATGTCAGGGCTGGGGGCACTGTGGTGGCTCCGTGTCGAGGCCGAGTGGCTCCACAGCGCTGGAGTTTGTAGGAATTTTGGGGGATTTACCCCAGCCTGGTGTGTCAGGGTGAGTTCCGCCTCTGGGGCCGCCTCACAGGACTGGTGGTGTCCTGGTTCTGCTGGAATTTGGGGGAAAATGGGGCTGGGAGCCAGTGCCACGTCCCATTGGCTCCCATTGTCCCCAAGTCCTGCCTGGACCCACAGGGACCCCCCTTGTCTGCAGGGGCTGGTGCCCACCCCGGTGGCTCCTGTCACCCCCCACCCTCAGCGGTGCCAGGGGCGCCTTTCAGGGGTCCCATGGTGCCATGGCTTGCTCTCAGGGGTCTCCGTGGCTGCTGCCACCTCTCGGGGGTCCCACAGTGCCGGTGCCATTTCTGGGGGTCCCATGGACCACCAGCCCCAACCCAGCATGGCCACCACGGTCTCAGATGTTCTGATCCTTGACATCATTTAATCTCGGTGCGATAATTAAATAACTGAATAACAAATCAATGGCTGGAGTTTGTGCCTCTGACAGGGACCCCAAACAAAGCAGCTCCTGGGCTTTCATCTCCTCGGTCTGTGCACAGGAAGGTCTGAGGGTTGTCACCTCCTCCATGTCCCCAAATGTCCCTCACCTGGCTGGGCCACAGGTGGCTCTTAGGAGTCCCCAAGGGTTGGTGGCAGTTCTGGGGGACCCCATGGTGTGAGGCTGGCACTGGGAGGGATTCTGTGCCAGGGTGTCACAATCTGTCACACAGATTGCCAATGGCAGCGATGGCCCTTGGGGACCCCACAGTGCCAGAGCAGGGGGCGGCTCTGGGGGTCTCTGTGCCTGGGGCTGGTGTGGAGTGCAGCTCTGGGGGTCCCACGGCCTTGTGCCAGTGCTGGGATGGATTCTGGGGGATCCCATGGCATTGTGCCAGTGCTGGGATAGATTCTGAGGGATCCTATGGCCTTGTGCCAGTGCTGGGATCAATTCTGGGGGATCCCATGGCATTGTGCCAGTGCTGGGATCAATTCTGGGGGATCTCAAGGCCGTGTGCCAGTCCTGGGATCAATTCTGGGGGGTCCCATGGCCTTGTGCCAGTCCTGGGATGAATTCTGGGGGATCCTATGGCCTTGTGCCAGTGCCGGGATCAACTGTGGGGATCCAATGGCCTTGTGCCAGTGCCGGGATCAACTGTGGGGACCCCACAGCTTTGTGCCAGTGCCAGGATCAACAGTGGGGGATCCCATGGCCCGATGTCAGTGTCAAGGTGACTTTAGGGGATGCTGTGGCCCGATGCCCGAGGCTCCCGGGGATCCCATGGGCTGATGACAGCACTGGGGGATGCCATGGCCCGATTTCAGGGAGACTCCAGGGGATTCCGTGGCCCAATCCCCGTGGCACTGGGGGATCCCATGGCCCGATGTCACTGTCGGGGTGACGCCGGGTCTCCCTCTCCCCAAGGCAAGCGGATGCGCGTGCAGCTGTCCACCAGCCGGCTGCGGACGGCGCCCGGGATGGGAGACAAGAGCGGCTGCTACCGCTGCGGGAAGGAGGGGCACTGGTCTAAGGAGTGCCCGGTCGATCGCCCGGGGCAAGTGGCGGACTTTGCCGAGGCCTATAACGAGCAGTACGGAGCCGTGCGCACTCCCTACACCGCGGGCTATGGGGAGACCGTGTATTACGATGAGGCCTACGGCGGGATGGCCGACTACTACAAGCGCTACCGCGTCCGCTCCTACGCCACGGCCTCGGCGTACGACGCCTACGCGGAGCAGACCATGGCCCAGTACTCCCAGTACGCCCAGTACTCCCAGGTCCAGTCCTCGGCCATGGCCGCCACCACGGCCATGGCCGGCCGCATCCCCACCACCTTAGACGCGTACGACCGAGCGCTGCTGCCCACCCCGGGCGCGGCGGCCGCCGTCGCCGCCGCCGCCGCCACCGCCGCGGCCGCCGCCGCGTCCTCCACGTATTACACCCGGGACAGGAGCCCCCTGCGCCGCACGGCCGCCGCGGCCAGCACCGTCGGAGAGGCGTACACGTACGAGCGTGGGCAGCTGTCGCCCGTCTCCTCGGTGGCCCGGGCGTCCCTCTACGACCTGCAGCGCTTCGAGCGGGATCCCTACGGGGAGCGGGTGCGGTACTCCGCCTTTTGAGGTGAGCACCGGCGGCTCGGCCCTGCCAGGCGTCTCCGTGCCGCCAGCACCCGGTAACGGCCTTTCCTACCGCCCCCAGGATCGCCACGGACCCCCCGGGACTCGCCGCCGTTGCTGTGGCTCTGCAGCCCCCGGATGTCGCCGCCGTGCCAGGTCAGACGTGCCCCGGGTCGCCGCCGCCGCCGCGTCCCCTCCCCGTCACCGGCAGACCCCCTGTCCCCGCCGAAGCCACCGGAGCCGCCGCGTCCCAGCGCCCGCGTGTCCCTGTGGCCGGGTGTCCCCGAGTGTCCCCCGTGTCCCCTCACCTCTCTGCTCTCTTCCAGGTGCGGTGGCCTCCAGGATGGAGCCC
>NC_066338.1:13620649-13663500 GCF_022539315.1 Serinus canaria
GGGGGTCCCGGAAAGCGGAGCGAGGGGTCGGTGAGGGGATTTGAGGGTTCCGTGAGGCGCGGGAAGGGCCGTGAGGGGATTTGGGGGGTGTCCGTGAGGGGTTAAGGGGGGTCTGTGAGGGGTCCCGGAAAGGGGGAGGAGTGAGGGGAGTGAGGGGGTCCTACAGCGGAAAGGGGAGGGTCTGTGAGGGGATTTGGGGGTCCCGGAAAGGGGGAGAGGGTTTTGTGAGGGAATTTGGGGGTCCCGGGGCAGCGGGGGTGTCTTGTCAGGCACTAACGGGAGAGGGGTCCCGTGCGGGAATTTACGGGGTCCCGGAAATGGGGGGCGTCCCGTGAGGGGATTTTGGGGGGGGGGTCCCGAAAAAGAAAGGGTCCCGTGAGGGAGTTAAGGGGTCTTTGAGGTGATTTGGGGTGTTTGTGAGGGGAATTGGGGGTCTGTGAGGAAAAGGAGGTCCCAGAGGTCCCTTGAGGGGTCCATGGTGGGGGGGGAACCCCAAATCCTGAGGCGTGGAGTGGGAGATGCCCCCCCAAAAAAATCTAAAGGGAAAAGGGGGGGTCTTGGATGAGAGGAGACCCCCAAGGGGGGGAACCCCTAATTTTGGGGGGAGGGTCCTGCCCCCCCATCTGTGAGGGGAGAGTCTGTGCTGGGGGGGGGGACCCCAGGTTTGTAATGGGGGGCTTTGGGGGGGTCCTCTGGGATAACAACCCCCCACTCCCATGAGGGGAACATCTGGCTCTGAACCCCCCTCCCCCCAATTTTTTTGGGTTTTTGGAAGGAGAAAAGAGGAATCGTGCCATGTTCAAGAGAAAGGATTTTTGGGGAGGGGGTGAGGGGGTTTTCCCCTCACGCCCCCTCCTCATTTTTGTCCCCCTTTTTTCTCCCCAGACTACGTCTACTTCGAGAACTCCTCCAGCAACCCCTACCTGGTGCGGCGCATCGAGGAGCTCAACAAGGTGAGACCCCCACCCTGTTCCTGGGGGTGCCTCTGTTTCTGAGGGGGGGTCTCCAAGCCCAGGGACCCCCCCTGACCCCCTGTGCCCCCTCCCCAGACGGCCAATGGCAACGTGGAGGCCAAGGTGGTTTGTCTGTTCCGGCGGCGCGACATCTCCAGCAGCCTCAACAGCCTGGCCGACAGCAACGCCCGTGAGTGGGGGGCTTTTTGGGGGGATTTGGGGGTTTGGAGGCAGCCCTAAAAGCCAGGCCAACGGCAGTGCCTGTAGGTGGGGGGTTTTGGGGTTTTTGAGGGTTTTTTGGGGGTTTTGGGGTTTTTTGAGGGTTTTTTGGGGGGTTTTGGAGGGGGTGGGGGGCAGATCTCTCATTGCTGGTGCTCCCACTTTGGGGGTTCAGGAATTTTGAGGGGGGGGTCTGTGACTCACTCATCACAACGGGGCGCTCCCAAAATTTGGGGAGAGCTGTTTGACATTATTTGGGTAATTTGGGGGGGGGGTCCATGACCCCTTCTAAAGGGGGGCTCCTAATTTGAGGGGCGGGTTGGAGTTGTTTGACAAGCTTTGGGCTGATTTTGGGGGGGCTTTCTCAATTTTGGGGGGGGGTCACAAGTAAAGGACTGAACCCCAAACCCTCCCCCCTCCCATCAAACTGGGGGGGGTCCCTGCCCTTTCTGAGGGGGGGTCCTGCCCTTCCTGGGGGGTCCCACCCCTTCCTGGTGTGTCCCTACCCTCCCACAGCCCCTCCCCCTTTTTCCCCTCCCCCTCCTCGGGGCCATTGCCAAAAGCCCAGAGGGGGTTTTTGGGAGAACAATGGCCCTCCCAGCTGGATTTTGGGGAGGGGGGCACAGCCCGGTGTGACCCCCCCCCGCGGCCCCCCCAGGCGAGTTCGAGGAGGAGTCGAAGCAGCCGCCGATGACGGAGCAGCAGCGGCACCAGCTCAAGCACCGGGAGCTGTTCCTGTCCCGCCAGTTCGAGTCCCTGCCGGCCACCCACATCCGGTACCGGGGGCAAAAACCCCTCTGGGGGGCTGGGAAAAGGGTCTGGGGGTGTTTCCCCTGCACGGGGAGGGGCTTTGGGGTGACCCCCTCCTCAATTTTTCCTTCTAGGGGGAAGTGCAGCGTGACGCTGCTGAACGAGACTGACATCCTGGGGCAGTACCTGGAGAAGGAGGTGAGCTCTGTGCGCCCCAAAATGGGTCTGGGGGGGGATTTTGGGGGTGTCCCCACCCTGCTGAGACCCCTCCTCACCCCGCTGAGCCTCCCCCGTGTGCCCCCTCCCCACAGGATTGCTTCTTCTACTCCCTGGTGTTCGACCCCGTGCAGAAAACGCTGCTGGCCGACCAGGGCGAGATCAGGGTGGGCTGCAAGTACCAGGCCGAGATCCCCGAGCGCCTGGCCGAAGGTTTGGGGGGTTCAGGGGGGGCTCTAGAGGCTGGAGGATGGGGGGCTCACCCTGAGAGCCCCCCCAAACCCCCACCAGGTGAGTCAGACAATCGGAACCAGCAGAAGATGGAGATGAAGGTGTGGGACCCCGACAACCCCCTGACGGACCGACAGATCGACCAGTTCCTGGTGGTGGCTCGGTGAGGGGAGGACTGGGAGAGCTGGGGGGTGGTCAGGGGGATTGGGGGGACCCCTCTGACCCCCCCGTGTCCCCCCCCAGGGCCGTGGGGACGTTTGCTCGGGCGCTGGACTGCAGCAGCTCCATCCGCCAGCCCAGCCTGCACATGAGCGCGGCCGCGGCCTCGCGGGACATCACCCTGGTGAGGGGGGAACCCAGACCCCCCAGGCACCCCAAAATACCCTTGGAGCCCTCAGTTCCCACTGGGAGACCCCAAAACTTCCTTAGAACCCCCCTATTTCCCACTGGGACACCCCAAAACTTCCTTAGGACTTTTTATGTTCCATTGGGACACCCAAAAATCTCTTTAGATCTCTTATTTTCTAACTGAGGCACCCTAAAACTCCTTAGAACTCCCTATTTTCTACTGAGACACCCCAAAAGCTTTTCAGAACTTTTTACTTTCAACTAGAACACCCCAAAAGCTTCTTTAGAGCTTTTCACTTTCCACTGGAACACCCCAAAACTTCCTTAGAACATCTCAAAGACTTTCCATACTTTCCTTAAATGCTTCCCATCACTTTTCTAGGATATCCCAAATCATCCTTAGGGGCCCCAAAACCCCCCAGACCTGCCCCAAATCCCCTGTTAGAGCCCTCCCAGTGCCTCCCAGTTCCCCCAGTAGCCCCATTGTTCCCAGTTCCACGCCATGGACACGCTGCAGAGGAACGGCTACGACCTGGCCCGGGCCATGGCCACGCTGGTGCCGCAGTGGGGCCCTGAATCCCCCCAAACCTGCCCCAAACCTGCCCCAAATCCCCTCCCAGTGCCTCCCAGTGCTCCCAGTACCCCCGTTGTCCCCAGTTCCACGCCATGGACACGCTGCAGAGGAATGGCTACGACCTGGCCCGGGCCATGGCCACGCTGGTGCCGCAGGGGGGGCCGGTGCTGTGCCGGGATGAGATGGAGGAGTGGTCGGCCTCCGAGGCCATGCTCTTCGAGGAGGCCCTGGAGAAGTACGGCAAAGACTTCAATGACATCAGGCAGGACTTTGTGAGTGGTGGGGAGCCCCATTTTGGGGGGTTTTGGGGGGTCCTGGGGGGGCTCAGGGACCCTCTCTGAGCTCAGGGTCGGGTGCCCACAGCTGCCCTGGAAGTCACTGGCCAGCATTGTGCAGTTCTACTACATGTGGAAAACCACTGACCGCTACATCCAGCAGGTATGGGCTGGGGAGGGGGCTGGGGAGGCTGGGGAGGGGGTTTGGGGGGCTGATATGGGGGTTTGGGGGCTGGGGAGGGGGTTTGGGGTTGGGGAGGGGGTTTGAGGGGCTGATATGGGGGTTTGGGGGGCTGATATGGGGGTTTTGAGGGGCTGGGGAGGGGGTTTGGGGGGTGGGTATGGGGGTTTGAGGGGCTGGGGAGGGGGTTTGGGGGCTGATATGGGGGTTGAGGGGCTGGGGAGGGGTTTGGGGGCTGATATGGGGGTTTGAGGGCTGGGGAGGGGTTGGGGGGTTATCTGGGGGTTTGAGGGGCTGGGGAGGGGGCTTGGGGGGTGGGTATGGGGGTTTGAGGGGCTTGGAGGACTGGGCTTGGGGTCTGTGGTCCTTCTAGGGGTGTGAGGGGGCTGAAATGGGGGTTTTGGGGGGCTGATATGGGGGTGTGGAGTTGTCATAGGGTTTAGGGGGGCTGAAATGGGGGTATGGGGGCTGATATGGGAGGTTTTGGGGGGCTCTGGGGTGTGGGGGGGCTGATCTGGGAGGTTTTGGGGAGTGGGTATGGGGGTTTGGGGGGCTGATCTGGGGGGTTTTGGGGGGCTGATCTGAGGGTTTTGGGGGCTGATCTGGGGGGTTTTTGGGGGGCTGATCTGGGGGTTTTGGGGGGCTGATCTGGGGGTTTCTGGGGGGCTGATCTGGGGGGTTTTTGGGGGGCTGATCTGGGGGTTTTGGGGGGCTGATCTGGGGGTTTTTGGGGGGCTCAGTGCCCCCTGTGACCCCCTCCCTGCTCGCAGAAGAGGCTGAAGGCAGCGGAGGCCGACAGCAAACTGAAGCAAGTCTACATCCCCACCTAGTGAGTTGGGGGGGCTTTGGGGACCCCCTGCTGGGCCTGGGGGGGGCACAGGAGACCCCCCTGGAATCCCCCCAAAATCCTCTGAGCCCTCCTCTCCTTTTCCCACAGCACCAAACCCAACCCCAACCAGATCATCTCGGTGGGCTCCAAACCCGGCGTCAACGGGGCCGGCTTCCAGAAAGGGCTGAGCTGCGAGAGCTGCCACAGTCAGTGGGGGCTGGGGGCTCTGGGGGGGGCCCAAAAGGGTCTGGGGGGGGTCTGGGGAGGTTTGGGGGGGGTCCCAGGGGGTTTAGGGGGTCCTGAGGTCATGAGGGGTCTCTGGGGTTTGGGGAACAGGGGTTTGGGGCTTCCAGAAAGGGCTGAGCTGCGAGAGCTGCCACAGTCAGTGGGGGCTGGGGGGGCTGGGGGGGGGGTCCCAGAAGGGTTTGGGGGGGGTCCCAGGGGGTTTGGGGGAGTCCTGGGGAATTTAGGGGGAGGGTCCCATGGAGTTTGGGGGAGTCCTGAGGTCATGGGAGGGTTTGGGGAGCAGGGATTTGGCTGTTCCAGAAGGAGCTCTCTGGCATTTGAGGGGATCCTGGGGTGGGGTTTGGGTGGTCTTGGAATTTGGGGGGGATCCCTGGGTCCCCCCCAGGCTCCCAGTGCCCCCAGTAACCCCCAGTTACCCCCCCCTCAGCCTCCCAGTCCCCCCAGTGGTACGCCTGGGGCCCCCCCAACATGCAGTGCCGCCTCTGCGCCTCCTGCTGGATCTACTGGAAGAAATACGGGGGGCTCAAGACCCCCACCCAGCTGGAGGGGGTGACCCGCAGCGCCTCGGTGAGCCCCCAGACCCAAACCCCACCGAGGGACCCCCAACATCCCAATGAGGGACTCCCAAAACCTCCTGGGACCCCCAAAACCTCCTGGGACTCCCAGAAACTCCTGGGATCCCCAAATTTCACTTAAGGACACCTGATATCTGTCCAAATACCCCAAACTCCCTTTGGAGCCCCCCAAATCTCCCTGAGAGCCCCCTAAAACCCCTCTTAGAACCCCCTAAATCCCCTGTAGAGACCCCAACCCCCCTTAGAACCCCCTAACCCCCCTAGAGACCCCAACCCCCCCTTAGAAACCCCTAAATCCCCTGTAGAGACCCCAAACCCCCCTTAGAACCCCCTAAACCCCCTGTAGAGACCCCAAACTCCCCTCAGAGTCCCCTAAATCCCCTGTAGAGACCCCAAACTCCCCTCAGAGTCCCCTAAATCCCCTGTAGAGACCCCAACCCCCCCTTAGAACCCCTAAATCCCCTCTAGAGACCCCAACCCCCCCTTAGAACCCCCTAAATCCCCTGTAGAGACCCCAACCCCCCCTTAGAACCCCCTAAACCCCTGTAGAGACCCCAAACCCCCTTTAGACCCCTAACCCCCTGTAGAGACCCCACCCCCCCTTAGACCCCCTAAATCCCCTGTAGAGACCCCAAACCCCCCTCAGAGTCCCCTAAATCCCCTGTAGAGACCCTAACCCCCTTAGAACCCCCTAAATCCCCTGTAGAGACCCAAACCCCCTGTAGAGAGCCCTAAATCCCCTTTAGAACCTCCTAAATCCCCTTTAAAGATTCAAAGCTCACTTTAGAGTCCCCTAAACCCTTTTAGAAGTCCCTAAATCACTTTTAGAGACCCCAAACTCCCTTTAGAGTCCTCTGAGCTCCCTTTGGAGCACCCCAAAGTCCCTTTGGAGCACCCCAAAGTCCCTTTAGAGTCCCCAAACCCCTCTGAGAGCCCCGGAATTTCTTTTGGGACCTCCCCTCTCCCCCCCCCCCCCCCCCAAATCCCATCATGGGTGATTTTTGGGGGGATTTTGGGGTTTTTTAACCCTTTCTAATCCCGCTCCTGGGGTCACCTGTCCTATATATCACAGTAGGTGATTTTTGGGGGGATTTGGGGTTTTTAACCCTTTCTAACCCCACTCCTGGGGTCACCTGTCCCTGTACACCACCCTGAGTGTTTTTGGGAGAATTTTGGGGTTTTTAACCCTTTCTAACCCCGCTCCTAGGGTCACCTGTCCCATATATCACTGTAGGTGATTTTAGGGTGTATTTGGGGTTTTTAACCCTTTCTGCCCCGCAGGAGCCCCACTCCCGGGGTCACCTGTCCCTGTACACCACCCTGAGTGTTTTGGGGGGATTTTGGGATTTTTTAACCCTTTCTGCCCCGCAGGAGCCCCACTCCCGGGGTCACCTGTCCCTGTACACCCCTATAGGTGATTTTGGGGGGATTTTGGGTTTTTTAACCCTTTCTGCCCTGCAGGAGCCCCACTCCCGGGGTCACCTGTCGCGGCCCGAGGCGCAGTCGCTGTCCCCGTACACCACGAGTGCCAGCCGTGCCAAGCTGCTGGCCAAGAACCGCCAGACCTTCCTGCTGCAGACCACGCGGCTGACGCGGCTCTCGCGCCGCCTGTGCCGCGACGTGCTGCAGCCACGGCGGGCGGCGCGCCGGCCCTACGCCCCCATCAACGCCAACGCCATCAAGGCCGAGTGTGAGAGGGAAAAATGGGGAAAAATGGGGAAAAAATGGGGGTTTGGGGGCCCTTTGGGGGGTATTGGGGTGTGTGGGATCACTGAGCCCCCATCAACGCCAACGCCATCAAGGCTGAGTGTGAGAGGGAAAAATGGGGAAAAAATGGGGAAAAAATGGGGGTTTGGGGGCCCTTTGGGGGGTATTGGGGTGTGTGGGATCCCTACGTCTCCATCAATGCCAACGCCATCAAGGCTGAGTGTGAGAGGGGCAGAGTGGGGAAAAAATGGGGCAAAAAACGGGGTTTGGGGGAAAAAAAATGTGGTTTGGGGGGGTTTGGGATCTCCTCAGGGGGTATTGGGGTGTGTGGGATCACTGAGCCCCCATCAACACCAACGCCATCAAGGCCGAGTGTGAGAGGGGCAGAGTGGGGAAAAATGGGGAAAAAATGGGGTTTTGGGGGGAGGAAAAATGGGGGTTTGGGGGAAAAAAGGGGAGGGAAAAAATGGGGGTTTGGGTGGGGTTTGGGATCATCAGTGCCAATGTCATCAAAGCTGAGTGTGAGTTTGAGAAATGGGGGAAAAAATGGTGAGAAATGGGGATTTGGGGTCCCCATCAGGGGGGATTTGAGACACCCACCCAAGGGGATTTGGGGTCCCCATCAGGGGGGATTTGAGACACCCACCCAAGGGGATTTGGGGTCCCCATCAGGGGGGATTTGGGGTCCCCACCCAAGGGGATTTGGGGGTCCCCATCAGGGGGATTTGAGACCCCCACCCAAGGGGAGTTGGGATCCCCATCAGGGGGGATTTGGGGGTCCCCACCCAAGGGGATTTGGGATCCCCATCAGGGGGATTTGTGGCCTCCATCAAGGCCAAGTGTGGGTGTTGGGTCTGGGGGGGAAGGGGGGTTTGGGACCCTTCTCAGGGACTGCAGGGGGGGGTCTGAGCCCCCCCTGAGCCCCCCGTGCCCCCCCAGGCTCCATCCGGCTGCCCAAGGCCGCCAAGGCCCCCCTGAAGATCCACCCACTGACCCGGCTGCCCCTGGCCGCCATCGTCAAGGAGCTGGGTGAGGCCTGGGGGGGATCTGGGGGGGTGGGAGAGGGGGATTTGGGGGGTGGGAGAGGGGATTGGGGGTGGGAGAGAGGATTTGGGGGTGGGAGAGAGGATTTGGGGGCTTCCTGGGGGTGTGGGAGGGGTTTGGGGGATCCCTGGGGGGTTGGGGAGGGGTTTGGGGGGTGGTCCTGGGGGGTGGGGGATACAAGAGGGGGTGGTCCAGGTGGAGCTGGGGGTCTCCAGGGGGGACTGGGGGAGGTCCAGGTTGGTCTGGGGGTGTCCCAGAGGGGATTGTGAGGGGTTCCAGGGCTTTTGGACCCCACCTGGGGCTGATTTGAGGGTCCCCAGGAGTGGTGGGTGCACCCCCCCCATGTTGGGGGGGTTTCAGGGCTGGATGTGAGGATTTTTGGGATTGGGGGGCACCCCCTGACCCCCTCCTGCCCCCCTCCCCAGCTGCCCAAGCCCCCCTGAAGCCGAAGACCCCCCGAGGCACCAAGACCCCGATCAACCGGAACCAGCTGAGCCAGAGCCGGGGGCTGGCGGGGCTGGGGGGCAAGAGGGGCTACGAGGGGGGGGGAGACGGGCACAGACCCCCCCGCATGAGGGTACGGACGGGGGGGGGGGAGTGATTGATTGACAGGGGGAAATGATTGACAGGTCTGGGGGAAGGGCAGTTTGGGGGTGATTGACAGGGGGAAATGGGAATGATTGACAGGTCTGGAGGAGGGGGAGGGGCAGTTTGGGGTGATTGATGGGAGGTGGGGCCTGCGGGCAGTGGGAGGGGCGGAGCCTGCGGGTTATTGACAGTGCTTGTGGGGGTGATTGACGGGTGGAACACGTGGGGGGTGTGGCTTGCGGGATGATTGACAGTGGGCGGGGCCGTTAAAAATGGAACCGGATTGGTGCAGTGAGGGTTTGTGGGCGGGGCTGGAGCTGGGATTGATTGACAGGGCTGTTGTAGGATTAGGGCGTGGTTAAGAGTGACCGACAGCCTCAGGGCGGGCGGGGATTGGCCGAGCAACGCGCGCGCATGAGGGCTGGCTGTGATTGGCTGGGTAGCGCGCGCGCGCGCACGGGGAGGCGGGCGGTGATTGGTTGGCGGGCGCGCGCGGCGCGCTCTGATTGGTCGGGGGGCGGAGCTGACGCTCCTTCCCGCGCAGGTCGGGACGGCGGCGCTGCCGTTCTCCGCCAACGGGCGCCCCCTGGCGGCCGCGCTGCGCCCCGCGCCTCCCCCGGGCACCAAACGGCAGAAACTGAACCCGGCGGACGCGCCCAACCCCGTGGTGTTCGTGGCCACCAAGGACACCCGGTACGGGGGGCCCGGGGGGTCCTGAGGGGGTTGAGGGGCTCCTGAGGGGATTGAGGGGGGTCCTGAAGGGGTTCTGAGGGGGTTTGAGGAGCCCTGAAAGAATATGGGGGGGGCCTGAGGGAATCTGGGGGGTGCTGTGGCTAATTGAGGGGGTCCTGAGGGGGGTTGAGAGGTCCTGAAGGATTTTGGGGGGGTCCTAAGGGGGTTTAAGAGATCCTGAGAGGATCTGGGGAGTCCTGAGAGGGATTTGAGGGATCCTGAAGAGATTTGAGGGGATTCTGAGGGGATCCTGAAGGGATTTGGGGAATCCTGAGGGGGTTGGAAGGGGTCCTGAGGGGCTCTGAAGGATCCTGAGGGGGGTCTGGGAGGGTCCCGGGGTGCCCAGGCAGGGTGTGGGAAGGTTTGAGGTGTCCCAAACCCTTCCACACACCACGGGGGGGGGCTCCCACGGAGGTTTTGGGGTTCCCTGAGGTGACCCCCCCGCCCCCTCCCCAGGGCGCTGCGGAAGGCTCTGACCCACCTGGAGCTCCGCCGAGCCGCCCGGCGCCCCAACCTCCCCCTGAAGGTGAAATCGGGGGGGCTCCCCCTGCGCCCGGGGGGGGCCCTGGCGCCCCCCCCCCCCCCCCACCCCTCCAGCACCTCCGAGCCCATCGTGCTCGAGGACTGACCCCCCCCTCCCCCAGCCCCCCCACCCTTTTGTATTTTTTTTATTTCCATAGGAAAAACCTCGCGGGGGGGGTTGGGGGGTGGGGAAGGGGGTCCTGTGCCCCTCCCCCCGCTGTCCTTTCTGCCCCTCCCCCCCTCCAAACCCCCTCCCCCTCTCAAACCCCCCCCCCGCGGGCCCCTTTTGTACGTGCAGCGACGCCCCCGGTTTTGTATCTCGGGCTGTCCCGGTTCTGTAGCGACAGGAAATAAACGCGATGAGTTTTTTCTTCAGTGAGAGCCAAAAAACGGCGGCGCGGGGGGGGTGGGAACGGGGATACCGGGGGGGCACCGGGCGGAACGGTTGTGTTGGGGCGCGTTTCGGGGGGAAAGGGTGAGGGACGGACCGCGCGTGGGGGATTGGGGAGGAACGGACCACTTCCGGCGGAAGTGGCTGAGGGACGGGCGCGGGAAGAGCGGCTCGCCATGGAACCGGAGCCGGGACCGGGCCCTGATCCCGACCCGGGCCTTGATCCCGACATGGATCCGGGCCCCGACCTTGTAGCGGGCCCCGGCCACGATCCGGGAACGGGCCCGGTGCCGGTAGCGGAGCCGGTAACGGACCCGGCAAACGATCCCGACGTGGAGCCGCTGCACCGGGGCGGCTTCCGCTGCCGCCTGTGCCAGATCACCACGGCCAACCGTGAGTGATCCCGGGGGCTGAGGGGGCGGTGGTTACCGGCACCGGGGAGGGCTCTACGGTCCCGGTTAACGGGGTTGGGGGCTCCGGGACCCCGTGACCCTCCTGTGACTCCCCGGTTCCCGTGTCCGGGGGGGGGCTCCGGGATCCCGTTAACCAGAACAGAGAGGGCTTCCAAACTCCGTTTTAACGGGGATCGGGGAGTCTCTATTGCCTCAATTCCCGGTCCCGTGCCCCCCGTTCCCGTGGGTGCTTCCCAGTCCCGGTGACTCCGTTCCCGGTACCCCCAGTTCCCGTTGGTCCCGCTGTTCCCGTTATCCCCGTTCTCCGCACAGTCCCCAATTCCCTTTAATCCCCGTTAAACCCCGTTGTTCTCCACGTTATCCCCGTTATCTTTTATCCCCGTTATCCCAGTTGATCCCCGTTAATCCCCGTTATTCTCCCCGTTATTCTCCCCGTTAATCCCCGTTGTTCTCCCCGCTGTCCCCGTTAATCCCCGTTTTTATTCCCGTTAACCCCGTTATTCTCCCCGTGATCCCAGTTAATCCCCGCTCCTCCGGTTAATCCCCGTTACTACCGTTAATCTCCCTGTTATTCTCCCCGTTAATCCCCGTTATTCTCCCCGTTAATCTCCCCGTTATTCTCCCCGTTAATCTCCCCGTTATTCTCCCCGTTATTCTCCCCGTTAATCTCCCCGTTGTTCTCCCCGTTAATTCCCGTTGTTCTCCCCGTTATTCTCTCCCCGTTATTCTCCCCGTTATTCCCCGTTATTCCCCGTTATTCTCCCCGTTGTTCTCCCCGTTGTCCCCGTTAATCCCCGTTTTTATTCCCGTTAATCCCCGTTGTCCCCGTGATCCCAGTTAATCCCCGTTCCTCCGGTTAATCCCCGTTATTCTCCCCGTTGTTCTCCCCGTTGTCCCCGTTAATCCCCGTTTTTATCCCGTTAATCCCCGTTATTCTCCCCGTTATTCCCCCCGCAGTTCCCAGCCTGCTCTCGCACCTCTCCGGGAAGCGCCACCGGCGGCTCCGGTGTCTCCGGGCCGAGCGCCGCGCGCAGGCGCAGCGGAGCCTCTTCGTCAGCGGCTTCGCCCGGGGCACCGCGCCCGAGCGCCTGCGCCGCCACTTCCGCGCCTTCGGGCCTGTCGCGACAGTCGTGATGGACAAGGAGAAGGTGCGGCGGGAGGGGACACCGGCACCCCGCCACTGTCGCGATAGTCGGGGAGGAACGGGCGGGAGGGGACACCGGCACCCCGCCACTGTCGCGATAGTCGGGGAGGAAGCACTGGGAGGGGACACCGGCACCCCGCCACTGTCGCGATAGTCGGGGAGGAACGGGCGGGAGGGGACACCAGCACCCCGCCACTGTCGCGATAGTTAAAGAGGAACGGGCGGGAGGGGACACCAGCACCCCCGGCACTGTCGCGATAGTTAAAGAGGAACGGGCGGGAGGGGACACCGGCACCCCGCCACTGTCGCGATAGTTGGGGAGGAAGCACTGGGAGGGGACACCGGCACCCCGCCACTGTCGCGATAGTTAAGGAGGAAGCACTGGGAGGGTTGAGAACACGCGGTTCCTCCCCCCCAGGACCTCGGAGGGACTCTCGGGAATGTCGCGATTGTCGCGATAGTGATGGACAAAGTGGGGGAGGGATGTCCTGAGTGCCCTCCGGGGGGGTTTGGTGGCCTTGGGAGGGTCTCGTGTCCCCTCCCCGCGGTGAGGCGATATCGCGCCTATCGCGATAGCCCCTCCCTCTCCCCCTCCCCCCCCCCCCAGGGCGCGTTCGCCATCGTGGAGCTGCGGGACCCCGCGGGGCGGCAGCGGGCGCTGGAGGAGCCCCGGCACCTCCTGGGGGGGCGGCGGCTGCGGGTGCGGCCCCGGGAGCACCGGGACTGGCCCCGGGACCCCCCCCGGGACCCCCCCGGGACCCCCCCGGCACCCCCGGGGCTGCTGCAGGCGCTGGGCCGGGCCCAGGACGTGAGTGGGGGGCTCGGCCGGGGGGATCGGGGGGGTCCCAAAGCTCTCCCGGGGGGGATTGGGGGGCTCGAGGGGTTTTTGGGGGGCTTTAGGGGGTCCCAAAGCTCTCCTGGGGGGGCCTTGGGGGGCTCTTAGGGGGGGTTTAGGGGGGTCCCAAAGCTCTCCCGGGGGGATTGGGGGGCTCGAGGGGTTTTTGGGGGGGTTTAGGGGGGTCCCAAAGCTCTCCTGGGGGGGCCTTGGGGGGCTCTTATGGGGGGTTTAGGGTGGTCCCGAGGTTTGCCTGGGGGTTTGGGTGGGGGTCCCAAAGCTCTCCTGGGGCATTGAGGGGGTTCCCAGTGCTCCCAGTTTGCCCGCTATGGCCAGGGGGGACTCCCAGTTTGCCCAGCAGGGCTGCGGGTTGCTGCTCCCAGTTTGCCTAGTAAGGGGGAAGTGGTACTCCCAGTTTGCCCAGTTTGTCCCTCCCAGTTTGCCCAGTTTGGCCCTCTCAGTTTGCCCAGTTTGGCCCTCCCAGTTTGGCCCTCCCAGTTTGCCCAGTTTGGCCCTCTCAGTTTGCCCAGTTTGGCCCTCCCAGTTTGCCCAGTTTGGCCTTCCCAGTTTAGCCCTCTCAGTTTGCCCAGTTTGGCCCTCCCAGTTTGCCCAGTTTGGCTGGGGTTGGCACTCCCAGTTTGCCCCTCCCAGTTTGCCCAGTTTGCCCCTCCCATTTAGCCCAGTTTGCCCTTCCCAGTTAGCCCAGTTTGCCCCTCCCAGTTAGCCCAGTTTGCCCCTCCCAGTTTGCCCAGTTTGCCCAGTTTGCCCGCAGGTGGCGGCGCAGCTGCAGCTGCTGGTGGCGGCGCTGGAGCTGAGCGCGGCCGAGCGGCGCCTGCGGGAGCTGCTGGTGAGCCTGGTCCGGGAGGTGTTCACAGAGTTCTTCCCAGGTGAGCACACCTGGACACACCTGGGCACACACCTGGCACACCTGGGCACACCTGGCACACCTGGGCACGCCCCACACACCTGGGCACACACCTGGGCACCTGGGACACCTGAGCACACCTGGGCACACCTGGCACACCTGGGCACGCCCCACACACCTGGCACACCTGGGCACACCTGGGCACACACCTGGCACACCTGAGCACACCTGGGACACCTGGGCACACACCTGGGCACACCTGGGCACACACCTGAGACACACCTGGGCACACACCTGGCACACCTGGGCACGCCTGGGACACCTGAGCACACCTGAGCACACCTGGGCACACCTGGGACACCTGGGCACACCTGGGCGCACACCTGGGCACACCTGGCACACCTGAGCACGCCTGGGCACACCTGGCACACCTGGGCACACCTGGGCACACCTGGCACACCTGGGCACACCTGGCATAGGGGTGGGACAGGGCTGTGGTGTGCCCCAGGTATGCCCCAGGTGTCTGACATGCCCCAGGAGTGTCCCACACTTGTCCCCACACCTGTCTCACATGTTCTGCACCTGTCCCACCCTTGTGCCCTTACCTGTCCCCACCTGTCTCACCTGTCCCACACGTGTCCACAACTGTGCCCTCACCTGTCACACCTGTCCCCACCTGTGCCACACCTGTCTCACCTGTCACACCTGTCCACAACTGTGCCCTCACCTGTCCCCAGCTGTCCCCACACCTGTGCCACACCTGTCCCCACCTGTGTCCCCCCAGGCTGCTCCGTTGTCCCCTACGGCTCCTCTGTCAACGGCTTCGACGTCCACGGCTGCGACCTGGACCTGCACCTGGAGCTGGGGGACCCCCAGGGCCAGGAGACCCCAAACGGGGACCCCCAAATCCCAGAGACCCCAAACGGGGACCCCCAAATCCCAACGACCCGAAATGAGGACCCCCAGAGTCTGAGAACCCCAAACGGGGACCCCCAAATCCCAGAGACCCCAAATGAGGACCCCCAAATCCCAGAGACCCCAAATGGGGACCCCCAGATCCCAGCGACCCCAAACGGGGACCCCCAAATCCCAGAGACCCCAAATGAGGACCCCCAAATCCAGAGACCCCAAACGGGGACCCCCAGAGTCTGAGAACCCCAAACGGGGACCCCCAGATCCCAGAGACCCCAAACAGGGACCCCCAAATCCCAGCGACCCCAAATGGGGACCCCCAAATCCTAGAGACCCCAAACAGGGACCCCCAGATCCCAGAGACCCCAAATGGGGACCCCCAGAGTCTGGGGGCACTGCTGGGGGATGGGGACGCCCCTCCCCAAGGGTCCCCTTTGGGGGACAGAGGGGACCCCCCTTCCAGGGGGTCCCTTTTGGGGTCCCTTTCAGGTGACCAAGACCCCTCCCTCGAAGGGTCCCTTGTGGGGTCCGAGGGGTCCCTTTTGGGGTGCGGAGGGTCCCTTTTGGGGTCTCCTCTGGGTACCCCAGACCCCCTTTGTGGTTCCGAGCCCGCCTCTCCCGCGGGGTCCTCGTGTGGCTCTGAGGGGGGGTCCCTGTCGGGGGATGAGTCCCAGGGGTCCCTTTGGGGTCCGAGGGGTCCCTTTTGGGGGGCGGGGGGTCCCTTTTGGGGCGGGGGGCTCCCCCGGAGCAGGTGCTGGCTCTGGTGGGCGCGGTGCTGCGGCGCTGCGTGCCGGGGGTCCGGCGGGTCCGGGCCGTGCCCGGGGCTCGGCGCCCCGTGGTCAAATTCAGCCACAAACAGTCGGGGCTGGCCGGGGACGTGTGCCTGGACAACCGGTACGGACTGGGAGGGACTGGGAGGGACTGGGGGGGGGATGGGGGGACTGGGAGGGACTGGGATGGACTGGGAGGGGATTGGGAGGGGACTGGGAGGGGACTGGGAGGGACTGGGGGGGGGATGGGAGTGACTGGGGGGGGGACTGGGAGGGACTGGGGGGGGGATGGGAGTGACTGGGAGGGACTGGGAGGGACTGGGGAGGGGGGTTGGGAGGGACTTGGGAGGGGACTGGGAGCGACTGGGGAGGAATTGGGGGGGACTGGGGGGGGATTGGGAGTGACTGGGGGGGACTGGGAGGGGATTGGGAGGGGACTGGGAGGGATGGGAGGTGACTGGGGGGGATGGGGGCACTGGGAGGGACTGGGGAGGGAATTGGGGGGGACTGGGAGAGACTGGGAGGGGGGACTGGGAGGGACTGGGAGGAATGGGGGGGACTGGGGGGAATGGGAGCACTGGGTGGGGCTAGGAGGGACTGGGAGGGGACTGGGATGGATTGGGAGAGGAGTGGGAGGAACTGGGGGTGGGACTGGGGAGGGAATTGGGAGAGACTGGGAGGGAATGAGGGGCACTGGGGGTAACTGGGAGGGCACTGGGGGTAACTGGGAGGGCACTGGGGGTAACTGGGAGGGCACTGGGAGTGACTGGGAGGGCACTGGGGGCACCTTCTCATTTCCCTTCTCCATTCTCTTTCTCCCCCTTTCCCTCCTCCATTTTCCCCCTATTTTCCCCCATTTCCCTGCCCGTTTCCCCCCCTTTTCCCTGCCCGTTTTTTGCCCGTTTTTGCCGGTTTTGGCCCCAAACCCGCCCCAGCCTGGCCCTGTTCAACACGCGCTTCCTGCGCCTCTGCGCCGATGCCGACCCGCGGGTGCGGCCCCTGGGCTACGCCCTGCGCCTCTGGGCGGGGCGGCAGCGGCTGGCAGGTGAGGAGGGGGCCGGGACCCCTCCCCAAAATGGGATGGGACCCCCCAAAAGGGGCTGGGACCCCCAAAAATGGGCTGGGACCTCCCAAAAATGGGATGGGACCTCCCGAAAATGGGATGGGACCCCCCCCATAACAGCCCATTCTTCTCTTCTGTGGCTCTGGGGGAGGGGGCAGCACCTGGCAGGTGAGGGTGGGGCCGGGACCCCTCCCCAAAATGGGCTGGGACCCCCAAAAATGGGCTGGGACCCCCCAAAATGGGCTGGGACCCCCTTAAAATGGGATGGGACCCCTCAAAATGGGATGGGAGCCCCCTAAAAGGGGCTGGGACCTCCCAAAAATGGGATGGGACTCCCCTAAAATGGGATGGGACACCCTAAAATGGGATGGGACATCCCAAAAATGGGATGGGACCCCCCCCATAACAGCCCATTCTTCTCTTCTGTGGCTCTGGGGGAGGGGGCAGCACCTGGCAGGTGAGGGGGAGGCCGGGACCACTCCCCAAAATGGGATGGGACCCCCAAAAATGGGCTGGGACCCCCAAAATGGGCTGGGACCCCCAAAATGGGCTGGGACCTCCCAAAAATGGGCTGGGACCCCCTAAAAGGGGATGGGAGCCCCCTAAAAGGGGCTGGGACCTCCCAAAAATGGGATGGGACCCCTCAAAATGGGATGGGACACCCTAAAAGGGGCTGGGACCCCCCTAAAATGGGATGGGACCCCTCAAAATGGGCTGGGACCCCCCCCATAACAGCCCGTTCTGCTCCTCTGTGGCTCTGGGGGGAGGGGGCAGCACCTGGCAGGTGAGGGGGAGGCTGGGACCACTCCCCAAAATGGGATGGGACCTCCAGAAAGGGACTGAGACCCCCAAAAATGGGCTTAGACCCCCAAAAGGGACTGAAACCCCCAAAAAGGGGCTGGGACCCCCCCAAAAAAGGGTTGAGACCCCTCCCAGGACAGCCCCCACCCCATTATTCCCACCGGGAATTTTCTCCACACAGGTGAGGGGGATTGGGGACAGGCAGGGGGGGGAAAGAGACCTGACCCCCCCCCCCAAAAGGGGCTGAGACCCTCAGAAAGGGTCTGGAGACCCCCCTAAAGAGACTGAGACCCCCAAAAGGGGCAGCCCCCCCCAAAGGGGAAAGGAACCCTAAAAATTCCCTGAGGGGGCTTCACCTCTGAGCCCCCCCCACCTCCAAACTCCTCCAGGCAGCCAAGGGGGTCATGGCCAATTGAGGGGGGGGGTCGCAGCTCCCTGAGGACCCCCGGCACGACCCCTCCCCGCCGTTATTCCCGCAGGGAACCGGGCGGGGGGCGGCCCCCTCCTCACCAACTACGCGCTGACGCTGCTGCTGGTGCTGTTCCTGCAGAGCCGCAGCCCCCCCGTGCTGCCCTCGGTGCGGCGCCTCCGCCTCCTCGCAGGTGCCCTGACCCCCCCCCCGCCCCTTTCCGAGGGACCCCCGACCCATTTCGGGGGTCTCTGACCTCCCCCCGTGTTCTTGCAGGGCCCCAGGACCGTGCCCAGGTTGGGGGGTGGGATTGCAGCTTCCCCCGGGATGTGGCGGCGCTGGAGCCCAGCGGGAACGGGCAGAGCGCCGGTGAGGGGGGGTCCTAAATGGGGAAGGGGCTCCAAACCAGGGGGGGGCGATTGGGGGGTCCAAAGGGCACCCACTGGGGGGGTCCAACTACTGGGGGGGCAGGTTTGGGGGGGTTCTAAGGGGAGGGCTCCAAACTGAGGGCAGGTTGGGGGGGTCTAAAGGGAGGGACCCCACTGGGGGGGCAGGTTTGGGGGGGCTCCAAACCTACTGGGGGGGGCAGGTTTGGGGGGGTTCTAAATGGGGAAGGGTCTCCAAACTCACTGGGTGGGCACATTTGGGGGGTCCTAAATGGGGGAGGGGGCTCCACACCCATTGGGGGGGCTCCAAACCTACTGGGGGGGGGCAGGTTTGGGGGGGTTCTAAATGGGGAGGGGGCTCCAAACCCACTGTGGGTGGTGCAGATTTGGGGGGGGGGGGTCCCTAAATCCGAGGGGCTCAAACCCCACTTGGTTTTGGGGTTGGTTTTGGGGGGTTTCTGTGTGGTTTTGGGGGTTTCTGGGTAATTTTGAGGTGGTTTTAGGGGTGATTTTGGGGTGGTTTTAGGGTTTTTTCTGGACGTTTTTAGGGCAGTTTCTGGCTGGTTTTTGAGGCTATTTTTGGGTTTATTTCTGGCTGATTTTGGGGGTCTCCTGGATATTTTCGGGGGTCTCTCTCTGACCACCCCCTCCCCTCCCATCCCAGCCTCCCTCCTGGCCGAATTCTTCTCCTATTTCGGGACCCTGGATCTGGGGGGGCTCCTCCTGTCCCCCCTGGAGGGCCGAGCTCTGCCGCGCCCCCCCCCCGAGAGCCTCGGGGGTCTCCGCCCGGGCCCCCTGACCCTGCAGGACCCCTTCGAGCTCAGCCACAACGTGGCCGCCAATGTCACGGCGCGCACGGTGTCGCGATTCGTGCGCTGCTGTCGCGACGCCGCCCGCCTCTGTCGCGGCCCCGAGTTCCTGCAGAAGTCGCGCCGGGGCCGCCCCTGGGGGGTGATGCGGCTGCTCCAGCCCGGGAATGCCGAGGGTTCCCCCGGGAAATTCCTGATCCCGGTCCCGCTGCGACCCCCGGTGGGGATCGGGGGGGTCCCGCAGCGCCAGGTGAGCGCGGCCCTGGGGTTCGTGCTCCGGGAGGTGCTGGGGTGCGGCTGCGAGCCCGAGGGGGCGGCTGGGGACACGGGGACAGCGGAGGAGCCACCCCCGGGAGCCCAGTGTCACCTGGGGAGGGGGACAGGAGGGTCTCGGGGGGAGTTTGGGGACACGGGGACAGCGGGGGGGCCACCCCCGGGAGCCCAGTGTCACCTGGGGAGGGGGACAGGAGGGTCTCGGGGGGAATTTGGGGACGCGGGGACACCGGGGCCGGGCTCGAAGCGTCGCCTCTCCGAGGGGGTCCCGGATGGGGCGGGGGTCCCGCCCGCCAAGCGGCCCCGGGGCCCCGCGAGCCCCTCCCGGTGGAGCTGCTGCGTCTGGTACCGGGTGTGGCGGGGCCGCCGCCGCCTCCGCCGCCGCCTCCGGTCCCGGGGGGGCTCCGGGGGTGCTCCGGGGACCGGAGAGAACCGGGGGGATCAAGGGCTTGAGGGTCCCGGGGGGGCTCCGGATCCCGGGGGCGCTCAGGGTCCCGGTGGTCCCGGGGGGGTTCAGGATTTCGGGGGGTCCCCCCTGGCCCTGGAACGAGCCGTGACCGAGGCCATTGTCCGAGGGGACACCGGGACCCCCCCAGGGCCCCCCCCGGAGCCGCTGCTGCGTTTCCAGCTCAGCGCCCGCCCGGGGGGGTCGCGCCGGGACCCCCAAATGTTGCTGCAGCTCCAGCCCGACCCCCCCTCGCCGCTTTTCCAGGAGTTTTTCCACTTTTTGCGGAGTTTCCTGCCCGAAATGGTGCGGCAGCGGCTGGGCTGGGGGCGGGCGGGGGGCGCGGAGCCCCCCGGGGAGGGGGAGTTTGTAAATCCTGAGGTTTTGCAGTAAAATCCGTTCTGCAGCCTGGCCGGGGGTGTCACTGGGGGGGGGGGGGGAAGGAATTGGGGGAGAAAATGGAAAAATGAGATTTTATTGAGTAGGGAGCAGCACTGAGTGACCACTGGGGCCGGGCACTGACCCAGGCCAGGCACTGACCACTCAACTGACCACTGGGGCCACACACTGACCACTCAACACTGACCACTGGATACACACACTGACCACTCAACACTGACCACTGGGGCCACACACTGACCACTGGGGCCATGGACTGACCACTCAACTGACCACTGGAGACACACACTGACCACTCAGCTGACCACTCAACACTGACCCAGGCCAGGCACTGACCACTCAACTGACCAGTGGAGCCATGCACTGACCACTCAACATTGACCCCACACCAGGCACTGACCACTCAACACTGACCACTGAAGCTATGCACTGACCACTCAACTGACCATTGGAGACACAGACTGACCACTCAACTGACCACTGGAGACACACACTGACCACTCAACTGACCACTGGAGACACACACTGACCACTCAACTGAGCACTGGAGCCATGCACTGATGCCAGTGGGCACTGACCACTCAACAGTGACCCAGGCCAGGCACTGACCACTCAATTTTGGCATGCACTGACCCACACTGGGCACTGACCACTGGAGCCACGCACTGACCCCAGACCGGACACTGACCACTCAACACTGACCCAGGCTGGGCACTGACCACTGGAGCCACACACTGACCACTCAACTGACCACTCAACAATGACCCAGACCAAGCACTGACCACTGGAGCCACACACTGACCACTCAACTGACCACTCAACAATGACCCAACCAAGCACTGACCACTCAACTGACCACTGGAGCCATGCACTGACCTACACTGGGCACTGACCACTCACCACTGACCCCACACCAAGCACTGACCACCAAACCCTCTCTACTGGACACCCTTTAATGACCACACCCCTTTTAATGACCATCCCATGCCACTCACTGACCCCTCCCCTCCCCTCGCTGACCATTTCACACGCCCCCCGCCCCTGTCGCAGCCCCTCGGGCTCAGAGCAGCAGCAGCAGCGAGTACTCGGCCCGGGGCCAGCGCCGCGGGGCCCGCGCGGTTCTCCCGATCATCGGCAGCCGCTGCGCGTACCGGGAACCGAGCGCGGCCCCGGGCGGCTGCGGGAAGCTCGTCTGGAACCTTCTACCGGGGCAGCGCCGCCCGGTCTGCCGGCCCGCGATCACGAAGCTGAATCGGGGAGGTCCCCGAGGGGCGAAGCGACATTTCTGGAAGACGTCCCGAGCGCCGGGCCGGTGGGTGGAGGGGGTGCGGGGGGTCCCGCGGGGCCGGGGCGGGGGTCCCGGGGCTCGGTGCAGCGGGGGCCGTGCCGGGGGCGGCTCCTCGTCCCTCGGGCTCACCGTGGCGTTGGTCAGCTGCGGCATCTTACGGGCGGCTCCTTCGGCCGGGGGCTCTTTGCGGGCACCCTCGGCCGCTCCCGGAGGGCTCGGGGGGTCGGTGGGGGCGCCGGTACCGAAACGGGCGGCGAGGCTGTCGCCGAAGAAGTCGTAGAGCTCGCGGTACATGTCCCGCAGCGACGGCGGCGAGGAGGAGGAGGAGGAGGAAGAGGCGGTGCCGGCCCCCGGTAACACCGGGCGGCCCAAGCCCAGCTCGGGGGAGGGGTCCTGGCTGGGGGGGCTGTGCCGGGGGGACCCCTCGGGACCCCCAAATCCCGGAGCTTGCTGAGCCTTGGCCTTCAGCAGCCGCTCCACGGCGACCTGGGGGACACGGGGGGTGCGGTGGGGGGGGGGTCAGAGGGAGTTAAGGGGGGATTAAGGGGTGCGGGACCCCCTCCCCAAAACGCCCCCCCCGACCCTCACCAGGATGGCACCGTAGACTTTGTGACCGTCAGCCTTGACCTGGGCGTTGGACACGGAGTAATCGTCCAGCACGGCCTGGAGGTTGGGCCAGTAGGTGGGGAGGTGGGGGTACAGCACCCGCTCCACTGCCTGGGGGACACGGGGGGGCACGGGCTGAGACCCCCCCCTGAACCCCCAAACCCCCCCTGAACCCCCAAACCCCGCCATGGACCCCCAGACCTGCCCAGGACCCCCTGAACCCCCCCATGGCACCCCCAGACCAGTACCTGGGGAGGTGGGGGTACAGCACCCACTCCACTGCCTGGGGGACGTGGGGGGGCACACGGGCTGAGACCCCCCCCGAACCCCCAGACCTGCCCAAGACCCCCAGACCTGCCCAGGAGCCCCCAAACCCCCTCGAGATGCCCCCAAATCCCCTCAAAGCTCCCCAAAACCCCCTTGTAGCTCCCTCAAACCCCCTTAGAACCCTCCCCCAAATCCCCTCATGACCCCCCCAAACCCTCTTGAGATCCCCCCAAGCCCTCTTAGGACCCTCCCAAACCCCCTCAGGACCTCCCAAATCCCCTCAGCATCCCCACAAACCCCCTGGGAACCCTCCCAAACCCCCTCAGGGACCCCCCAAACGCCCTCAGGACCCCCCTAAACCCCCTGTAGCCCATCCAAACCTTCTCTCAGCCCCCCCCAAACCCCCTCATGACCCTCCCCCAAATCCCCTCAGGACCTCCCAAACCCCCTTAGGACTCCCCAGACCCCCCGGGGACCCCCCAAACCCTCTTGAGACCCCCCCCAAATCCCCTCAGGACACCCCAAACCCCCTCAGGACCCCCCGGGGACCCCCAGACCTTCCAGCCCAGCGCGTGCAGCCCCACCACGGCCCCGTAGTGGGAGCAGAGCGGCCTCACGGGATCGGCCAGAACCTTCTGGAGCGAGAGCAGGATCTGCTGGTAGAGGCCCCTGACCAGCTCCCCGTGGCTCCTGCGGGCACAGCGGGCATGGACTGAGCTGGCACCGAGGGGTTCCAGGAACAATCCTTGGGCTGGGATTTGTTTTCTCCCGAGGAGCCTCAGAGGGAAAGGGAACCCAGGGATTCTCTGCTGCTGGGGAGCGCAGTGGGGGCAGATTGGATTTTATAATTCATGGGCAGCCACAGGAGCAGCTGTGCTGGGGCTCGGCTCAGTCACGAAATCTCCTCCCTTTTTCCTTCTCCTTCTCCTTCCTTCCCCTTTCCCTTTTTCCTTCTCTTTTCCTGTCGTGTTTTTCTTCCCTTCCCTTTTCGTTTTCCTTCCACTTTCTTTTGGTTTTTACCTTTTCTTTTTCCTTGCTTCCTTCTCCTTCATCTTCCCCTTCTGCCTTCCTTTCCGTTTCCTCTTTCTTCCTTCCCGTCCCGTTCCTTCCCTGCCCGTGCCCTTTCTTTTCCTTCCCTTCCCTTCCCTTTCCCTTTCTTTTTTCCTTCCCTTCCCTTTCCTTTTTCTCTTCCCTTCCATTTCCCTTTTTTCCTTCTCCTTTTCCTTTTTCCTTTCCTTTCTTCTTTTCCTTCCCTTCCTTCTTTTTCCTTTCCCCTTTCCCTTTCATTTCCCTTTTACCTTTTTTTTCCCTTCCCTTTCCCTTTTTTCCTTTCCCTTTTTTCCTTTCCCCCTTTTCTTCCCTTCTCTTTTTCCCTTTCCTTTTTCCCTTTTTCCCTCCCTTCCTTCCTCTTCCCTTCCCTTCCCCCTTTTTCCTTTCCGCTTCCCTTCCCTCCTTTCCTGACAAAACCCTTTTTCCTCTCTTTTTACCCCAATTCTAACACATCGCTTCCTTTCAAAACACCACAAACCACCAAACCCCCTCCTAACCCACACACCCAACACCCCCCTCGCCCCTCCCCTCCCCCCGGGACCCCCCAGGAGCCCCCTGGGACCCCCCAGGAGCCCTCCAGACCCCCCCAGGACCCCCCCAGGAACCCCCCCAGGACCCCCTAGACCCCTCCAGACCCCCCAGGATCCCCCCAGGAGCCCCTGGGACTCCCCCAGGCCCCCCCCAGAACCCCCCTGGGGACCCCCCAGGACCCCCCAGAACCCCCCAGTAACCCCTCCAGGACCCCCCAGACCCCCCCCAGGAGCCCCCCGAACCCCTAGTACCCCCCCCCAGGAGCCCCCTAGGATCCCCCAGACCCCCACCGGAGCCCCAGACCCCCCCCAGTACCCCCACAGGATCCCCAGGAGCCCCCTGGGACCCCCGACCCCCCCAGAGCCCTGGACCCCCAGACCCCCCCAGGAGCCCCCTGGGCCCCCCAGGACTCCCCCCAGGCCCCCCCCAGGACCCCCCAGGAGCCCCCCCAGGTCCCTCAGAACCCCCCAGACCACCCCAGGACCCCCCGGGAACCGCTGGACCCCTCCAGGACCCCCTAGACCCCCCCAGACCCCCCCCAGGAGCCCCCCACCCACCAGAAGATGCGGCCCAGCAGCATGGCCGCGTAGTCCCGCAGGGTCCAGTGGTCGTTCAGGGGGTTGATGGAGGCTGCCAGGGGCTCCAGCACGCAGTAGAGCACCGAGCCCATCAGGCTGCCCACGTAGGAGCCCAGGCACAGGAAGGGGTTCTGCAGCAGGCTCCGGGCCAGGTGCAGCAGCCGGCTCAGCTGCTCCAGGTCGTGGCTGACGGATTTCACCTGGCACCAGGTGAGGGGGAACGTTTGGGGGGGCTCCAGGGACAATTTGGGACAGCCCAGCCCTGCCCAGCCCAGCTCGGCCCAATCCAGCTCAGCCCAATCCAGCTTGGCCCAGTCTGGCCCAGCTCAGCTGCTCCAGGTTGTGGCTGACGGATTTCAGCTGCACCAGGTGGGAGAGACGGTTTGGGGGGGCTCCTGGGACAGCCCAGCCCAGCCCAGCTCAGCCCAGCCCAGCCCTGCCCAGCCTGGCCCAGCCCTGCCCAGCTCAGCTCAGCCTGGCCCAGCCCAGCCCAGCTCAGCCCAGCTCAGCCCTGCCCAGTCTGGCCCAGCTCAGCTGCTCCAGGTCGTGGCTGATGGATTTCAGCTGCACCAGGTGGGAGAGAGGGTTTGGGGGGGCTCCTGGCCCAGCCCAGCCCAGCCCAGCCCAGCTCAGCCCGGCCCAGTCCTGCCCAGCCTGGCCCAGCCCAGCCCTGCCCAGCTCAGCCTGGCCCAGCCCAGCCTGGCTCAGCTCAGCTGCTCCAGGTCGTGGCTGACGGATTTCACCTGCACCAGGTGGGAGAAAGGGTTTGGGGGGGCTCCAGGGACAATTTGGGACAGCCCAGCTTGGCCCAGCCCAGCTTGGCTCAGCTCAGCTCAGCCCATCTCAGCTGCTCCAGGTTGTGGCTGACGGATTTCACCTGGCCCAGGTGAGGGGGACGGTTTGGGGGGGCTCCAGGGACAATTTGGGACAGCCCAGCCCAGCCCTGCCCAACCCGGCTCAGCTCAGTCCAGCTTGGCCCAACCCAAAGACCCCCAAACTCACCCTAGAACCCCCCCAGGACCCCCAAACTCATCCCAAACCCCCCCAGGACCCTCCAAACCCCCCCAAACTCACATCAAAAGCCCCCAGGACCCCCCAGAACCTCCCAAACCCCCACAAACTCACCCCAAACCCTCTCCAGGAAGCCCAGAACCCCCCAGGACCCCCCAAACTCACCCCAAACCCCCCCAGGACCCCCCAAACCCCCACAAACTCACCCCAACACCCCCTCCAGGATGCCCAGACCCCCCAGGACCCCCAAAACTCATCCCAAACCTCCCCAGGACCCCCCCAAGACCCCCCAAACTCACCCCAAACCCCCCAAATTCCCCCCCAAAGACCCCCAAACTCACCCTAGAACCCCCCCAGGACCCCCAAACTCATCCCAAACCCCCTCAGGACCCTCCAAACCCCCCCTAAACTCACATCAAAACCCCCCAGGACCCCCCAGACTCCCCCCAGGACCTCCAAACCCCCACAAACTCACCCCAAACCCCTCCAGGATGCCCAGAACCCCCTCCCATGACCCCCCAAACTCACCCCAAACCCCCCCAGGACCCCCACTCACCCCGCTGACCACGTAGACGAAGTAGGGCAGCAGCGCCGCGATCTTGGGGTTGCTCTGGAGATCCTGCAGAGCCACCTGGGGAGGGGAGGGGGCTCAGGGGGGGTCAGCCCAGCTCGGGGAGACCCCCCAGAGGGTCCCCAGCCCCCCACCCACCTTCATCAGCTGGGGGTCGTCGCCCAGCACGGCGCGGGTGACGTGTTGGTAGTACTTGAGGAGGTCATCGCTGAGCGAGGAGACGGCGCTGGGCACTGCCAGGGGGCACCCCCAAAGTGAGAGACCCCCTCTGGGGGGGGTATGGGGGTCTGGGGAGGGGTTTGGGGAGGGGTTTGGGGGGTCCTGAGGGGATCTGGGGGGTTAGGAGGAGGAGGATCCTTGAGGAGGTCATCGCTGAGCGAGGAGACGGCGCTGGGCACTGCCAGGGGGCACCCCCAAAATGAGAGAGACCCCCATTGGGGGGGCTTGGGGAGGGGTCTGGGGGATTTTGGGGGATTTCAGGGGGTCCTGAGGGGGTCTGGGGGCTTAGGAGGAGGAGGAGTCCTTGAGGAGGTCATCGCTGAGCGAGGAGACAGCGCTGGGCACTGCCAGGGGGCACCCCCAAAATGAGACCCCCATTGGGGGAGGTCTGGGGGGGCTTGGGGAGGGGTCTGGGAATGAGTTTGGGGGATTTCAGGGGGTCCTGAGGGGGTCTGGGGGGCTTGAGAGGGCTTGGGAAGAGGAGAAAAGGGGTCCCTGAGAGGGGCTGGGGAGGGGTCTGGGGGATTTTGGGGGGTCCTAGGGAGGTTTGGGGGTCTTGGGGGGCATCTGGGGGGGTTTGGGAGGAGGAGAAAAGGGGTCTGGGGAGGGGTCTGGGGGATTTGGGGGGTCCTGGAGGTCTAGGAGGGGTCTGGGGGGTCTTGGTGGGGGGGGGGGTCTGGGAGATTTCAAGGGGTCTTAGGGTCTGAGGGGGGGGGGGGTCCCAGGGAGGTCCTGAAGGTTTTGGGGGTCTTTGGGGGGTCCCGGGGGTCTCTGGGGGGGTCGTTCCTCACCTGCTCCCTGCGGCTCCAGGTTCCCTTTGCCATCCAGGTAGGACACGTGCACTGCAGGAGAGGGGGGGGGGGTGAGACCAGAGACCCCCGCCCACCTGGGAGGGCTGGGGAGGGGTCCCAGGGTAATTTTGGGTTCCCTGAGGACATTTTGGGGTTCCCATGGTGATTTTGGGGGGGGGGGGGGGTCCCAGGAGGTTTTTGGGTGCCGGGGACATTCTGGGGGGTCCCAGGGATGTTCTGGGGGGGTCCCAGGGGACATTTTGGGGTCCCAGGGGGTTCTGGGGGTTCCCATGGTGATTTTGGGGGGTCCCTGGGGGTTTTGGGGTGCCACCTCTGATGGCAGTGTCAGCGCAGCCCTTGGGGGTTCCCAGGTGTGATTTTGGGGTTCCCAGGGGACATTTCAGGGTTCCCATGGTGATTTTGGGGTCCCAGCGGGTTTTGGGGGCTCCCAGAGGACATTTTGGGGTACCAGGAGGTTTTGGGGGATCCCAGGGATATTTTTGGGGTTCCCAGGAGGTTTTGGGGGGGGTCCCAGGGGGTTTTGGGGTGCCAGCTCTGATGGCAGTGTCAGCGCAGCCCTTGAGGGTTCCCAGGTGTGGTTTTGGGGTTCTCAGGGACATTTTGGGGTTCCCAGGGGACATTTTGGGGTCCCAGGGGACATTTTGGGGTGTCCCAGGGGGTTTTGGGGTGCCACCTCTGATGGCAGTGTCAGCGCAGCCCTTGGGGGTTCCCTGGTGTGATTTTGGGGTTCTCAGGGGACATTTTGGGGTCCCAGGGGACATTTCAGGGTTCCCATGGTGATTTTGGGGTTCCCAGGGGACATTTTGGGGTGTCCCAGGGGGTTTTGGGGTGTCCCAGGGGGTTTTGGGGTGCCACCTCTGACGGTGGTCTCAGCGCAGCCCTTGGGGATGTTGGTGGCCAGCGCCAGCTCCAGCAGATTGACCTCGCGATCCTCGGGGAAAAACAGATCCGAGTCCCGGAGGGGCCGGAACGGGAGCGAGTCCTGGGAGCCACAGCCACACACGGCCTGGGGACAGTGGGGACATCACTGGGGACACATTGGGGACATTGGGGACAGCCCTGAACTGTCCTCTGGAATGGGAGCGAGTCCTGGGAGCCACAGCCACACACGGCCTGGGGACAGTGGGGACACATTGGGGACACATTGGGGACAGCCAGGGACAGCACTGGGGACAGAGTCCCGGGAGCCACAGCCACACACGGCCTGGGGACACATTGGGGACATCACTGGGGACAGCCAGGGGACAGCATGGGGACATTGGGGACAGCCCTGAACTGTCCTCTGGAATGGGAGCGAGTCCTGGGAGCCACAGCCACACACGGCCTGGGGGGACAGTGGGGACACATTGGGGACACATGGGGACATTGGGGACAGCCCTGAACTGCCTCTGGAACGGGACTGAGTCCTGGGAGCCGCAGCCACACACGGCCTGGGGACACATTGGGGACATTGGGGACAGCTAGGGGACAGCCAGGGACAGCAATGGGGACATTGGGGACAGCATTGGGGACATTGGGGAAGAGTTCTGAGAGCCACAGCCACACACGGCCTGGGGGGACAGTAGGGACACATTGGGGACATTGGGGACAGCCCTGAACTGCGCTATGGAACGGGAGCGAGTCCTGGGAGCCGCAGCCACACACGGCCTGGGGACACATTGGGGACATTGGGGACAGCACTGGGGACACCTCGGGGGATTTGGGGACCCTGCAGGGATTGGGCACAGCTCCGGTGCCACCAGTGTCCCCAACTCAGCCCTGCCTGTGTCCCCAGTGTCCCCCCTGTCCCCTCTGTCCGTCTATCCCTCTGTCCCCACAGTGTCCCCTCTGTCCCCTCTGTCCCCTCTGTCCGTCTGTCCCTCTGTCCCCACAGTGTCCCCTCTGTCCCCCCTGTCCCCTCTGTCCGTCTGTCCCTCTGTCCCCACAGTGTCCCCTCTGTCCCCTCTGTCCCCTCTGTCCCCACCTCGACGTTGCTCCAGCGCAGGGCTCGGTTGAAATCCTCCACGGTGAGGCGGCGCCGCCGGGTGTGCTTGAGGAACTGGGAGCTGTTCTGGGAAAAACCGGGAAAAAACCGGGAAAAACCGGGAATGGAACGGGAAAAACCGGGAAAAACGGGGAGTGAGGAACGGGGAACGGGAACAACGGGAATGGGGAAACGGGACCGGGAACGGGATCGTCGCCAAGAGCGACACCGGGATCGGTGCTGGCTTCAGCACCGGGGAAGCGCTCCCGGGACGGCACCGGAACCGCTGGGCAGGAGCGGGGCCGGGACTGCCCGAGAGTCTCCCCGGTATCCCCGGTACCTGCGTGGCCTCCCGCAGCCGGTAACCCCGGTAACCCCCGGTATCCCCGGTAACCCCGGTAACCCCCGGTATCCCCGGTCCCCCCGGTACCTGCGTGGCCTCCCGCAGCCGGTAGCACACGTCCTCGGCCAGCAGCGCCGCCACCTCGTCGCTGAGCTCGACACCGGCGCTCTCGGCCATGAGCCGCACCGAGTCCCGGGGCAGCTCCACGAACCGGCGCTCCTCCCGCTCCGCCATGGCGGGACCGGTCACGCCCACGAGGGGCGGGGTTATGCAAATGAGAGCGGCGCGGGGGATGCCGGGAGCTCCCCGGAACTATTCTGCCCGGAACGTTCCGGCCGCGCTCGCGGTTCTCACGCCGGAAGGGTCGGGAGGGGCTCCCAAGATGGCGGCGCCCACGCGGTTGTGTCACGTTTGGGTGGGGGCCGAGACCGGAGCTCTTAAAGGTGGGGAGGGGTCGTGAGGGCCCTGAGGGGGTCCTGGGAGGGTTGGGGGGGCCCTCGGGGGGGGATCTGGGGGCGTTCCGAGGCAGTTCTGGGGGTCGGGACGGGCCTTTGGGGGCTCCTGGAAAGGCCCCGGGGGTTTGGGGGGACTTTGGGGGTCGCGGGGGGGTTCCCGGGGGGGTCTTGGAACGCTCGGGGTGGTCTTGAGGGGGTCCCGAGGCGACCCTGAAGTCTCTGGGGGGGTGCTGGTGGTTTTGGGTGGTCCTGAGGTCCCGGGGGGGGGGGTGTTGGGGGGGGGGTCGCAGGAGGGCTCTGGGCATTTTTGGGGGGTCCCGGGGGGGGTTTGGGGGTCCTGTGGGTTTTGGGGGGGGGGGTCCCGGGGGGGGTTCCTGACTCTCCCCTCCCCCCCAGGGGTGAACCTGCAGCGCCGAGAGGCCTCGAACCACGCGGGGGGGGAGGGGCTGAGCCGGGCCCGGGGGGTCTCGGCGCTCACCTGGGCGGACCCCGCCCAGAGCCAGGTGAGTCGGGGGTCCCTGAGGGGGGGTCTGGGGGTATCCTGACCCCTTCCCTCACCTCGTTTTCCCTCTCCCCAGGTGCTCGTGGCCTCCCTGGATCGATCCGTGAGCGTTTTCAGCACCGAGAAGGGAAAATTCACCGGGGGGCGGCGCTGCCCGGGGGGGGGCGGGGCCTTCTGCGGGCTGGGGGTGCTCAGCAGGTAAAGGGGGGGGGGGTCCTGGGATGGGTCTGGGGGCATCTCAGGGGGTCCTGGAGGGGTTGGGGGGGTTCTGAGGGGTTTGGGGGGGGGTTCTCAGGGGGTCCTGAGGGGTCTGGGGTGGTTTCAGGGGTATCTGTGGGGGTCTCGGGGGGTCCTAGTGTGGTCTGTGGGGGTCTGGGGGCATCTCAGGGGGTTCCTGAGGGGTCGGGGGGGGTCTCAAGGGGTTCTGAGGGTCTGGGGGGTCTCAGAGGGTCCTGGGGGAGTCTCAGAGGGTCCTACAGGGTTCTGGGGGGGTCTGGGGGCATCTCAGGGGGTCCTGAGGGGTCTGGGGGAGGGTCTCAGGGGGATCTCTGGGGTCTTAGGGGGTTTCTAGGGGGTCTGGGGGGGTTTTCAGGGGGTCCTGGGGAGTCTCAAGGGGTCCTAGGGTGGTCTGGGGGCATCTCAGGGGGTTCTGAGGGGTTGGGGGGGGGGTCCCAGGGGGTCCTGGGGGGGGGTCTCAGGGGTTCTGAGGGGTCTCGGGGGGTCCTAGGAGGTCCTGGGGGGTCTGGGGGTGCTCAACAGGTAAAGGTGGGAGGTCCTGGGGGGGGTCCTGGCTGATCCAGGTGGAGTTTTGGGGGGGGTCCCAAAGGGTCTGGGGGGGTGCTGCCATTCCTTGAAGGGTTTTTTTTGGGGGGGAGGGGTCTTGAGGGGTGGGGGATGGGTCAGAGCAGCTGAGGGGGGGTCCCCAAACCCCCCCTGACCCCCCCCTGCCCCCCCCCCCCAGCTCGGTGGTCACCGCGGTGGAGTCGGGGCTGGTTCGGGTCTGGGGGGAGCAGGAGGCTGAGGAGGTGAGTGGGGGGCTCGGGGGGGCTCGGGGGGGGGGGCTGGGGGGGTTTTGGGGTCACCCCCAGACCCCTCCCCAATCCCAGCCCCTTCTGGGGTCTCTGGGTGGGGTTGGATGGGCCAGAATTGGGGATTTTGGGGGGTTTTGGGGTGGTTTTAGGAGGATTTGGGGTGAATTTGTGGTTTGGGTTTTTTTTAGGGGTTTTTGGGGTGACCCCTCCCCAATTCCTGCAGGAGCTGCAGGTGGGGCTGGGCCTGTGCCAGAATTGGGAATTTTTGGGTTTTTTTGGGGGGAATTTTTGGGTTTTTTTAATGGGGGTTTTGAGCAGGGTTTGGGGTGGTTTTGGGGGGGTTCTTTAAGGGATTTTGGGGTGACCCCTTCCCAATTCCAGCCCCTTCAGGAGCCGGGGCTGTGCCAGAATTGGGGATTTTTGGGGTTTTTTTTTGAGGAATTTTGGGGTTTTTTTAATGGGGGTTTTGAGCAGGGTTTGGGGTGGTTTTGGGGGGGTTCTTTAAGGGATTTTGGGGTGACCCCCGTGCCCCCCCAGCCCCTGCAGGAGCTGCAGGCGGGGCCGGGGCTGTGCCGGATGCGCCAGGACCCCTCCAGGCCTCACCTGGTGGGGACGGGGGGGAAGGAGAACGGCCTCAAGGTGTGGGACCTGCAGCGCCCCCAGGAGCCCCTGTTCCGGGCCAAGAACGTGAGTGAGCACCCCAAAAACACCCCCAAAAACACCTCGGAACAACCTCAAAAATATCCCAGAAATGCCCCCAAAATAACCCCAAAAATATCCTACAAATACCTAAAAAAATACCCTAAAACAGCCTCAAAAAAACCCCAAAATCGTCTCAGAACAACCCCAAAAAATCCCAGAACCAAAGCCAGAAACGCCCCAAAAACGTCTCAAAAAGACCCAAAAACTATCCTGGAAATACCCCAAAACCAACCCCTAAAATACCCCCAAAACAACCCCAAAAACGTCCTAAAAGTACCCTAAAAGTACCCTAAAACAGCCCCAAAACAAGTCCCAAAAACATCCCAAAAATACCCAAAAGTTGTCCTGGAAATACCCTGAAATCAATCCCCAAAACACCCCAGAAATACCCCCAAAACCAGCCCCAAAAATATCCCAAAAAATACCCCAAAACAACCTAAAATCAGCACAAAAAATATCCCAAAAATGCCCTAAAACAACCCCAAAACTAGCCCCAAAAATATCCCAAAAAATACCCCAAAACAATCCCAAAACCAGCCCCAAAAATATCCCAAAAAATACCCCAAAACAATCCCAAAACCAGCCCAAAAATATCCCAAAAAATGCCCCAAAACAACCCCAAAACCAGCCCCAAAAATATCCCAAAAAATGCCCCAAAACAACCCCAAAAATAGCTTAAAACAAGCCCAAAACTACCTCAAAACAACCCCAAAAACCGTCCCCAAACTGTCCCCAAACTGTCCCTAAATTGTCCCCACCTGTGCCCACCTGTCCCAGGTGAGGAACGATTGGCTGGATCTGCGCGTGCCCGTCTGGGAGCGGGACCTGCAGTTCCTGCCGGGGTCACAGCGCGTGGTCACCTGCACGGGGCATGGCCAGGTGAGGGCACATCTGGGGTCACCTGGGGTCACTTGGGGTCATTTAGGGTCACCTGCACAGGGCACGGGAATGTGAGGGCACCTGGGCACACTTGGGGGCACCTGGGCACACCTGGGGTCATTTGGGGTCATTTGGGGTCACCTGCACGGGGCACGGCCAGGTGAGAGCACCTGGGCACACCTGGGGTCACCTGGGGTCAGTTGGGGTCACCTGCACGGGGCATGGACAGGTGAGGGCACCTGGGCACACCTGGGGGCACCTGGGGTCACCTGGGGTCATTTGGGGTCACCTGCACGGGGCACGGCCAGGTGAGGGCACCTGGGGTCGTTTGGGGTCACCTGGGGTCATTTGGGGTCACCTGCACGGGGCACGGCCAGGTGAGGGCACCTGGGCACACCTGGGGTCACTTGGGGTCATTTGGGGTCACCTGCACGGGGCATGGACAGGTGAGGTCACTTGGGGTCATTTAGGGTCACCTGCACAGGGCACGGGAATGTGAGGGCACCTGGGCACACCTGGGGGCACCTGGGGTCATTTAGGGTCACCTGCACGGGGCACGTCCAGGTGAGGGCACCTGGGCACACCTGGGGTCATTTGGGGTCACCTGGGGTCATTTGGGGTCACTTGGGGTCACCTGGGGTCATTTGGGGTCACCTGCACAGGGCACGGCCAGGTGAGGCCACCTGGGCACACCTGGGGTCACTTGGGGTCATTTGGGGTCACCTGCGGTCACCTGCATGGAGCATGGCCAGGTGAGGGCACCTGGGCACACCTGAGGTCATTTGGGGTCATTTAGGGTCACCTGCATGGAGCATGGACAGGTGAGGGCATAGGGGGCACCTGAGGTCACCTTGTGGGGACACCTGAGCACACCTGGGGGTCACCGGGGCACACCTGAGGTCATTTAGGGTCACCTGCACAGGTCATAGACAGGTGAGAGCACCTGGACACACCTTGGGGGGGGCACCTGGGGGTACCTGCATGAGGCACAACCAGGTGAAGGCACCTGAGGTCACCTGCTGTGCCCCCCCCCTTGTCCCCTGTCCCTCACCTGTGCCCTCACCTGTGCCAGGTGCGTGTCTACGACCCCTCCTCGCCCCAGCGCCGCCCGGTGCTCGATGCCACCTTCGGGGAGGCGCCGCTGACGGCGCTGGCACTGCCCGCGGGGGACACGTCAGTGCTGGGGGGTTCCTGGGGGGGTTTGGGGGGGTCTTGGAGGATTTGGGGGGTCTAGGGGGGTTTTGGGGGGATTTTAGGGGGTGCTTAGGGGATTTGGGGGTCCTGGGGGATTTGGACGGCCCTGAGGGATTTGGTGGAGGATTTGGGGGGTCCTAAATGAGTTGGGGGGGGGTCCTGGAGGGTTTGGGGGGGATTTTTGGGGGTCCTAAATGGGTTTGGGGAGGTCCTGAGGGATTTGAGGGGATTTTTTGGGGGTCCTGAGGAGGATTCTAGGGGGGTCCTAGGGGGGTTTCAGGGGGATTTTAAGGGGGGCTAAGGGGGTCCTGGGGAGGTTTTAGGGGGTCCTTGGGGGGATCTTGGGGGGTCCTGGGGGGATTTGGGGTATTTGGGGGGGGGGGATTTTGGGGGGGTCTTGGGAGGGTTTGAGGGGTCCTGGGGTGCCTGGGAGGGTTTTGGGGAGGAATTTGGGGGTCCCAGAGGGCTCTGAGAAGCCTCCAAGTGACCCTGGGAGGGTTTTGGGGTACCCGGGGTGAATTTGGGGTGCCCTGGGGAGGGGTCCCACTGCCACCCCCAGCCCCATTTCCCCCCTCCCCAGCTCGGTGGTCGTGGGCAGCGCCCGGGGGGACGTGGCCGTGATCGACCTGCGCAAAGGTGAGGGGGGGTCCCGGGGGGTGGTGGGGGGATTTTGGGGTCCTGGGGGGATTTTGGGTGGTCCCAGAGGGATTTCGGGGGATCCTGGGGGATCTTGGGGGTCTGGGGGGAATTTTTAGGGGGTCCCGGGGTTGGGGGGGGTCTGGGGTCTGTCCCTCTGCCCCCCGGCCCCCAGGGGAGTGTGGGCACTGAAGGGTTGCAGTGGATTTGGGGGGTCCGGGGGTTTTTTGGGGTCAGTGGATTTTGGGGTCTCGGGGTTTGTGCCCCTCTGACCCCCCCCGTGCCCCCCAGGGCGAGTGCTGTGGGCACTGAAGGGTTGGCAGGGGGGATTTTGGGGGGGTCCTGGGGGGTTTTTAGGGGGTCCCAGGTGGATTTTGGGGGGGTCTCGGGGGTCTGTGCCCCCTGACCCCCCCGTGCCCCCCAGGGCGGGTGCTGCGGGCACTGAAGGGGTTGGCAGGGGGGGTCCGGGGGCTGCAGTGCCACCCCCACCTGCCCCTGGTGGCCTCCGTGGGCCTCGATCGCTTCCTGCGCCTGCACCGGCTGGACGGGCACCTGTGCCACAAGGTGGGCACCCCAAAACACCTGGGGACACCCCAAAAATACCCCAAAAACACCTGGGACACCCCAAAAACCCCCCAAAATACCCCAGAAACACCTGGGACAACCCTGGGACACCCCAAAAACACCTGGGACACCTCAAAAACACCTGGGGAGACCCCAAAACCACCCCGACACACCTGGAACACCCCAAAACAACCCCAAAACACCTGGGGACACCCCAAAATCATCCCAAAATCATCCCAAAACACCTGGGAACACCCCAAAACCACCTGGGGACACCCCTGGGACACCCCAAAACACCCTGGGACACCCCTGGGACCCTTCAAAACCACCCCAAAAACTCCTGGGATACCCCAAAGCCATCCCTAAAACACCTGGGGACACCCCAAAATCATCCCAAAATAATCCCTAAAACATCTGGGGACACCCCTGGGACACCCCAAAAACACCTCGGAAACCCCTGAGACACCCCAAAATCACTCCAAAAACACCTGGGGACACCCCAAGATCATCCCAAAACCCTGGGATACCCCAAAATGATCCCAAAACCACCTGGGACACCCCAAAGCCCCCCAAAATCATCCCAAACCACCCCAAGAACACCTGGGGACACCCCAAAATCACCCCAAAAACACCTGGGACACCCCAAAACCACCCCAGAACCTCTGGGACCCCCTAAAACCATCCCCAAATTCCTGGGTTCCCCCAAAACCAACCCAGTCCTCCTGGGAACTCTGGGACCCCCCCCCCAAAATCATCCAGAGCTCCCCCTTAGAACACCCCAAAACCCTGAGACCCCCCCGAGGACCTCCCCAAATTCCTGGATTGACCCAAAATCCCCCCAGGACCTCCCCAAATTCCTGGAATTGACCCAAAATCCCCCCAGGAGCTCCCCAAATTCCTGGAATTGACCCAAAATCCCCCCAGGACCTCCCCAAATTTCCTGGAATTGACCCAAAACGCCCCCAGGAGGACAGGGAGGTCCCCAAATTCCTGGAATTGACCCAAAAGCCCCCAGGAGCTCCCCAAATTCCTGGAATTGACCCAAAATCCCCCCAGGACCCCCCAAACCTCCCCTCTCCCCCCAGGTGTACCTGAAGTCGCGCCTCACCTGCCTCCTGCTGAACACACACCTGGACTGGGAGGTGAGACCCCCCACCCCAAATGGATTTTGGGGGGTCTGGGGGTGCCCCCCACCCCTGTGACCCCCCCCCCCATTTCCCCCTCCCCCAGGCCCAGGAGGAGCCCCCTCCCCAAAAAGGGGTGAAGGACGAGGAGGGGGACGAGCTGTGGGACGCCCTGGAGTCCATCCCCACCCCCAAAAAAGGCAAAAAAAGGAAAATTTCGGAGCTTTGAGGGGTCCCAGGACCCCCCAGGACCCCCCCCCCGCTGTACAGAACGTCCAAAATGAGGGAAATAAACGGAATTTTGGGGTTTTTGGAGAAAAATTTGGGAATTTTGTGTGAAATTTGGGGCTGGGGTGGGCTGGGAGAGCACAAAGGGATTTGGGGGGTGCGGCCCCTTTAAATCTTTAGCTCCGCCCCTCAAGGGGTTTAGCCCCGCCCCCTGGGGCTAATTAATTTTGTTAATTAGCACCTGAACAATTAGCAGGATGGCAAATTTGGGGAGGGGGCCCTGCCTGAGTTTGGAGGCGACGTCAATGACGTCACCGAATCGCGATAGAGCGACGATAATTATTAACGATCGATTAATTTAACCTGGGGTTGAATAATTAATTTGGGGGGGGGGTTAATTAAATTAGGGTGACTAATTAAACTGGGGTGACTAATTAAACTGGGATGATGCACGGAGCAGAAAGAGGAGGCTCCAGGAGCGACGGCAGTGTGGCTGCTATCGCGATATAATCACGATTTAATCTGGTTTTCATCATTGAATGTCCCCCGTGTGGGGGTGCACCCTTCCAGAAGCACTGCTATACCGGGACCATGGGTTTATATCGCGATATAATCACGATAGACTCGCAATTTAATCTGTTTTTCACCATGCATAGGTCCCCGTGCTCCCGGAGGCACTGCAGTACTGGGACGATGGGGTTCATATCGCGATATAGTCACGACTTAATCTATCTCTCAGCATGCATAAGTCCCCTGCTGCTATCGCGATATAATCACGATAGAAGCAGTTTTGAATCTATTTTTCACCATTTTAGGTCTCCGTGGGGGGTGCACCATTCCCGGAGGCACCGCAATATTGGGACCATGAGGTTCATATCGCGATATAATCACGATTTAAGGAGTTTCCAATCTCTCTTTCACCATTTCAGGTCCCCGCGGGGGGTGCAGCGTTCCCGGAGGCACCGCAATACCGGGAAAGTGCGGCTGCTATTCGCGATTATAATCACGATTGAAGGAGTTTTTCAGTCTGTTTTTAACCACACAAAGGTCCCCGGTGGGGGTGCACCGTTCCCGGAGGCACTGCAATACCGGGACAGGGTGGCTGCTATCGCGATAGAATCACGATTGAAGGACTTTCAGATCTATCTTTCACCACTTAAGGTCCCCGTGGGGAGTGCACCGTTCCCGGAGGCGCTGCAATATCGGGACAGTGCGGCTGCTATCGCGATATAATCACGATTTAGGCAGTTTTGAATCTATTTTTCACCAAGCAAAGGTCCCCGGTGGAGGTGCAGCGTTCCCGGAGGCACCGCAATACCGGGACAGTGCGGCTGCTATCGCGATATTATCACGATTTAAGGAGTTTCCATCTATTTTTCACCATTTCAGGTTCCCGTGGGGGGTGCAGCGTTCCCGGAGGCACCGCAATACCGGGACGATGAGCACAGCACGAAATAAGCGAGCTGTAAAATGTTAAGGAGAGGCAGAACCGTGGCTGCTATCGCGATATAATCACGATTGAAGGAGTTTTTCAGTCTGTTTTTCACCAAGCAAAGGTCCCCGGTGGGGGTGCACCGTTCCCGGAGGCACTGCAATACCGGGACGATGCGTGGAGCGGAGGGAGCAAGCTCCGGATCCAACTCCCGAACCCAAAAATCCGTTTAATATAAAGTCCTCTCATCGAGGACGTATCAGATATTAAACTGATAAGAACAGATACTACACTTGATCTTAGCCAAAAGGCCGAGAAGCGATACCGGACACTGCCCTGCTGCCGGGACCCCAACGCGCCCGGCCCGCCCGCACCTCACGGCCACCCCCGCCCCGCGCTTGCACCCCTCGCATCCCGGTCCCGGCCTCTTTCCCCGGCTCATCCCGCTTTTTCCTCCCGCCTCCCGCACATTTGGACCCCAAAAATCTCGAAATTCTCCCCAAAAACTATCCCAGGATGCCTTTCGCGCTCGGTAGCAAGCTAAATCTGCATAACCCCGCCCCTTTATGCAAACATCCGTCCGCTTAGCTATCCTACCCCGCCCACCGGTTATTTATCCCGCCTCGCGTTGTGATTGGTGAACTGACCACCTTCATTTGCATTGGCCGCGCCCATTGAGACAGCAGTTGATTAGCATAACCCCGCCTCTCGCCGCACAAGCCCCGCCCCTCAATGATAGTATGTTTTTTACCCTCCAGCTCATTTGCATTCGCCCTGCCCCGCCCCATTGGGGTCCCACCTTCCCCCTCAAAGGGTCGAGGGGGGAGCTCAGGGACCCCCAAAAAACCCGAAAATCCCCCAAAATCCCCGCTCCGAGCTCGCATCCCTCCCATCCCGCTCCCGGCCTCTTTCCCGCTCATCCCACACGATCCGAACCCAAAAATCCCGAAATTCTCCCTAAATTTTCGCTCCCTTGATGCTTTTGGCGACGTGGTGGTGCTCATTTGCATATTATTTACTTTTATTTGCATAGCTCCGCCCATCTCGCGACACTGCCCACTACTTGAAAGCTCCGCCCCTCAGCGAACAGCGCGTTATCTGATTGGAGGAGCGGCCACTTTAATTTGCATTCGCCACGCTGACGTAAGTTAACCCCTTAGGGCACCTCATTAGCATAACCACGCCCCCCGCAAATTGATTACAACTCGACCCGGGGTTTTCCCCTCCCAAAAAAACCACAAATTCCATGTTTTTAACAAAAACAGCGATTTTTATTTGCAATATTGACACTTTTCATTATCCAAGAGCTGGAAAAAGGAAATTGAAGGAAGTTTTGAGTCTTGAAATTTTTGTAGGATCCTTAAACTTTTATTTGTGCCCCCCCTCCGCAAAGCCTCGACGCCCCCCATGGACCCCCCAAAACCCCCCCGGGTCCCCCCAGAGCCTCAGAGGGAACCGACCAATCACAGGGCTCAGTCTGGGGCGGTATCGCTTCATCCTCGGCAGGGGGACCCCAAAACACCCCCAAAATCCCCTCCCTAAATCCCAAAATTCCCTCTGAAACCCTCAAATTCCCCCCCATACCCCAAAATCCCCTCTGAAACCCTCAAATAATCCCCCCAAACCCCAAAATTCTTTTTCCTAAACTCTAAAACTCCCAAAACCCAAAATCTTTTCTCAAAACCCAAAACCTCCTTTCCAAAAAACCCAAAATCCCCTCCCCGCACCCCAAAACTCAAATCCCCAAACTTTACAAACCCTCTCCCTAAACTGCAAATTCCTTTTCTAAACCTTTAAACTCCCCTCCCCCAAAACCCCCCAGACTCACCTGAGCCTCTGTTCACCTGCAGCACCTGTGGGCAGAAGAGGGGGGAGGGGTTTTAGGGCGTCCCCTCCTCCCCAAGACCCCCCCCAGGGACCCCCACCCCAATTTTTCAGGTGTTCGGGTGTTTTCAGGGGGGTCAAAGTGAGCTAGAGACATCATCACCAAAACTGGGGGGGGCTCTCTGTGAGGATGACATCACCTATGATGTCATCAGTTAGGCCACACCTCCTCATTTACATACCTGGCCTTAAGGTGTGTTCCTGGATGGAATCACCTGGAATGAGGGGACACAAGGGGAGGGTCAGGGGGGTCTCTGAGGAATTTGAGGACCCCAAAAAGGGGGGGAAGCCCCCCTGGGTCAGTCCTTGGGTTGTCAGCAGCAGCTTCAGCCGAACGAGATTCATTGAGGTCATCACCCCTGGGGGGCCCAAGCCCACCCCAAAACCCCCCCAAATTTACCTCAAAACCCCCAAATTCACCCAAAAGTGGGGGTCACCCCAATTGGGGGTGCAAATCCCACCCAAGGGACCCCCCCCAAGTGAACAATTCCCTCGGGATAAGAATTTACCTTGAATTTTCCCCAGATTAAGAATTGGAATCAAACCCCCCAAAATCCTCCATGGGGGTTGGGGTCACCCCGTTCAGGACCCTGCAATGGAATTGAGGAGGGGTCAGCGTGAGCCCTGGACACCCCAAAGCCCCCCCCTGGAGCCCCCCAGGCCCCCTCAGACCGTCCCCTCTGGGACTGCTCGGCCTCCTCTCCCCCCGGGGGCTCCAGGGGGTTCCACCTTTGCAGGTCCTGGGCCCTCCGGGGGGGTCAGACACGTGGGGGTTTCCTCATGGGGGGCCTGGCACCTCAAATCCCACCCCAGGACCCCCAAACCCCACCCTACGACCCCTAAACCCACCTTAGGACCTCTAAATTTTACACTAGGACCCCCAAATCCCACCCTAGGACCCCCCAACACTCACCAGGCCCCATGGAACCCGCAGCTCCCGTGGCCATGATGGAAACTGGGGGGGTCAGGGGGGGTCCCGTGGCTGTGGAGGAAATTGGGAGCTCAGGGAGGGCTCAGGGGGGCTTAGGCCCCCACAGAGGGGTGCAGCCCCCTCCCCAAATCCGATCAGGGCTTTGGTAACTCTGCTGCCATCGGACTCATCCTCCAGCTCTGGGTGTCATCGCTTCGGAATGGGGGGGGGCTGGGGAGGGGGTTTGGGGGGGTTCAGGGGGGGCTCTGACCTGAGGGGGGTCACTGTTGTCACTTCATGGTGGCCTGAGGGTCACCCCGGGCTCAGACATCTCCCACTGCAAAATATAAATTAATTATGTTTACTTAAATTCCTATGAAGTAGTAAATTATTCACCATTAAATTCCTATTAATTAGGTAATTAATAGCTGCTCTCAGCGGTCATGTGGCATCAGGGACCCTCAGCCATATGCTTGTCATTGTCACTCCTCACTGAACAGCCAGAAATGTGGGGGGACCCCAAAATCTTCACCTTGGGAGGGCTCTTAGGGAGGAGAAAATTCAGCATTTTTACCCAAAAAAGAGGAGCTCACCTGGGGAGGGGCCATGGTGAACCCACAGATGGGGACTCCATGATCCGAGAGCTGGAGAAAAGAATTAAAATAATTTAAGAGTCTTGAAACTCTTTTAAAACCCGCAAAAATTCCCTTCACAAGTCAAGAGTCACACCGAGACCCCACCCAAACTTTTATTTGTGATCCCATTAAAGCCTCAACCCCCTCACCATGGACCCCCAAAACCCCCGGGTCCCCCCAGAGCCTCAGAGGGAATTGATCAATCACAGGGCTCAGTCTGGGGCGATAACGCCTCATCCTCGGCAGGGGGACCCCAAAAAAAGCTCCAAAATCCCCTCCCAAATCCTCTCCTCAAACCCCCTGACTCACCTGAGGCCCCACGGCTCGCTCTCGCCTTAAAAGCAAGAAAAACACGGTTAAGATACCGATTTTAACAAAGCAGGGCCTAAGGAAACTAAATTTCACATGAGTTTAAAGCTCTTCACGAGCACTTGAACGTCCACACGTGGTTTAAGTCCCTCAGAAAGATTTAACTCTTTTCCACGTGGATCTGATTCCCTCCACGAGGGTCCTAAACCTCCCCCCCAAGGCATCTGGAGCCCCCTCCTGGGTCAGTGCCACTCAGATTATTCCAGAAGCTTCTCCACTGACCCATCAGCAAGAGAGAGTTCAGGGTGATCATCCCCGCAGCACTGCTGCCCTAAAATCTGGTTTATAAGCCCAAAATGACTCACCTCGGACAGGAGGAGCATTTCCTCAGCAAAAACACTTAAAAAGGGAACAAAAGAAAGAAATAAATTAGAGACACACGATATGAAAATACAGGACAGCCAACCCCCAGGCCGGGGCAGGACGAGCCCTCAGAGAACTGTTAAATTCTTCACGGCACCATCAGCACAGGTCTGTGAGAAACTCATCCCCGAGCAGCCCCTGGGGAAGGCGCGGACCCCTCACGGAACCCCTTAGGGACGGACACAATGACTGCACCGTGAGGGGAACTGCACCCGGAAGGCTCCAGACTGCTCCCCATCAGCCAGGAGACAGGGAACAAAATTATGGAGGCACCCCCCTCCTCGATATCCACCCTTATTCCCCACTGAGACACAGCCCAAAAGAAACCGTGACGAACCTCCTTCAACCGGTGCTGGGACAAAATGGCCGCCGCGCTCCCTCACGGGCCTTTAAATAGCGCGCGGGGCATGCCGGGAAAGGGGGCGGGGCGCGAGCGCTGAGGGAGGAGAAAAGGCGGGAAAGGCGCCAGGGATGTGGGGCGCCCCCTGGCGGGTGAGGCCGTCAGGGGAATCATCGGGTTTTTTTGGGTTTTTTTTCGGAATTCCACCCGAATTCGCTCGGCAATTCCCGGCATCGCTCGGAAAGGTTCGGAGCCATCAATTAATTCTCTTGATGGTTTTTCAGCTCCCTCCTCCACCAATCGGGTGTTTCCGCTACTTTCCGCGCGTCCCTCGGCTTCACTCGGGTATTTCCGTCGTCGTTCGGCTCTCTCAGCCCCGCCCACCGCAACGCTCGGGTATTTCCGGCACCGCTCGGCTCTCTAAGCCCCGCCCACCGCAACGCTCGGGTATTTCCGGCA
>NC_066338.1:13664000-13702498 GCF_022539315.1 Serinus canaria
TTCTTCCTGGCCAGCCTGGCCGCAGCTGGCAGTGGCACCGATGCCCAGGTGGCCCTGGTCAACGAGGTCAAGGCCGCCCTCGGCCGCGCCCTGGCCATGGCCGAGAGCACTGAGAAACACGCCAGGTGTGGGGACAGCTGGGGACAATGTGGGGCAGCATGGGGACAGCTCAGGACAGTATGTGGACAACGTGGGGACAATGTGGGACAGTGTGGGGATGGTGTGGGGACAGCGTGGGGACACTGCAGTGATGGCCTGGGGATGATATTGGATAGTATGGGGACAGTGGAGGGTCACTGCAGAGAGCCTGGGAACAACGTGAGGATGGTTGGGGACAGTGTGGAGCCGCTGCAGAGACAGCCTCGAGTGTGTCTCATCCTCTGTCCCCCCAACATGACCAGTGTCCCTTGTCCCCCTGGAGTGACCAGTGTTGCCCAGAGTATCCCCTATCCCCCCAAGTGACCGGTGTCTCTCGTCCTCTGTCCCCCCACAACATGACCGGTGTCCCTTGTCCCCCTGGAGTCAACGGTGTTGGTGTCCACCCGGAATGACCGGTGTCCCCCTGGAGTGACGGTGTCCCCTTGGAGTGACCGGTGTCCCCCTGGAGTGATCTCTGTGCTGTCCCCACAGGCTCCAGGCCGTCATGTGCATCATCAGCACCATCATGGAGTCGTGCCCGTCCACCTCAAGCTTCTACAGCAGCGCGGCCAAGCCGCCCCACAACGGCATGAACAACATCATCCGCCTGTTCCTCAAGAAGGGGCTGGTCAACGACCTGGCCCGCGTGCCCCACAGCCTCGACCTGTCCAGGTGAGGGCCACCTGGGGGTGAGGGGACATCTGGAGGGGGTTGGGGGGGTGTCTTCAGGGGTTTGGGGGGGTCTTGAAGGGTTTTCAGAGGTCTTCAGAGGAGCTTTGTTGGGGTCTTGAGGGGGTTTGGGGCAGTTTTGTTGTGGTTTTGGGGTATCTTGAAGAGAACCACAGTGGATTTGGGGTCCTGTCTGGGTTTTGGGGGGGGGTCCCTGTTGGGTTCTGGGTCCCTGTTGGGTTCTGGGTCCTTGCTTGGTTCTGGGTCCCTGCTTGATTCTGGGTCCATCCTGGGTTTTGGGGAGGTTCCCACTGGGTTTGGGGTCAGTGCTGGGTTTGGGGAGGGGTCCATGCTGGATTTGGGGTCCCTGCTGGATTTTGGGGGGGGTCCCTGCTGGTTTTGGGGGGTGTCCCCTGTGGGTTGGGGTCCCTGCCAGTTGGGGTGCCAGCCCTGCTCCCCCAGCCCCAACATGGCCAACACGGTGAACGCGGCGCTGAAGCCGCTGGAGACGCTGTCGCGAATCGTGAACCAGCCCAGCGGGCTCTTCGGGGCCAAGGGCTCCTCCAGCAAGAGCAAGGCCGAGGGCAACGGGGGCGCCCGCGAGGCGGGGGCTGCACCCCCCGATGGAGGTACCCCCCTGGGATCACCCCCGTGTCACCCCACAGCCCCCAGTGTCACCCCATGGCCACAGCCCCAGTGTCACCTACAGCCTCCAGTGTCACCCCATGGTCACACCCCTGGTGTCATCCCGTGGCTACAGCCCCAGTGTCACCTACAGCCTCAGGGTCACCCCATAGCCACACCCACAGCCCCCCCAGTGCCCTCCAGGGTCACCCACGGCCCCTTGGACCCCCCAGTTTCACCCCCGGCCCTCGCAGTCCATCCTTGGTCACCCCAGGTCACCCACAGCCCCAGGGTTACCCCATGGCCATACCCACAGCCCCCCCCCCACCCAGGGTCACCCACGGCCCCCTGGACCCCCCAGTGTCACCCCCGGCCCTCCCAGTCCATCCTTGGTCACCCCAGGTCACCCCACTGCCCCCTCATCTCTGCTGCCCCCCAATTTTCCCCCATCTCCCACCCCTCCTTTACCTGCCCCCTGTCCCCCTGTGATTCCCCCATCCCCCACACCCCATGACCCCCCTGAGGACCCCCCTGTGACCCCCAGGGGACCCCGGGACCCTGAGCCCCCCGAGGAGGACGCGGAGGCGGCGCAGGCCGAGGCGGCCGACGGGGACATGGACGGCGAGGCCGAGGGGGACACGGTGGTTCTGGCCGGGCAGCCTGAGGGGCTCACCACCCAGGAGATGCAGGTCAGGGACCCCTCCCCAAATCCTCCGAGACCCCCGAGTTCCCCCCAGCACCCCCAAACCCCCCCTGTGCCCCCCCCTCAGGTGGAGAATGAGCTGGAGGATCTGATTGATGAGCTGCTGGAGAGGGACGGCGCCGACGGCAACAGCACCATCATCGGTGAGGGACAGCAGGGTGACCTCTGGGCAGCAGAGTGACCACTGGGCAGCAGAGTGACCTCTGGGCAGCAGAGTGACCTCTGGGCAGCAGGGTGACCTCTGGGCAGCAGAGTGACCTCTGGGCATTGGGGTGACCACTGGGCAGCAGGGTGACCACTGGGCATTGGGGTGACACCCTGGACAGCAGAGTGACCACTGGACAGCGGGGGGGACCACTAGGCATCAGGGTGACCACTGGGCAGTGGAGTGACCACTGGGCATTGGGGTGACCCCTGTACATCAGGCTGACCCCCTGACCATCAGAGTGACCCCCTGGCCATCAGGGTGACCCCCTGACCATCAGAGTGACCCCCTGGCCATCAGGGTGACCCCTGGCCATCAGAGTGACCCCTGGCCATAAAGGTGACCCCCTGGCCATCAGGCTGACCCCCAGCCATGTCCCCTGTCCCCAGTGAGCCGCTCGGCCGAGGACGAATCTCAGGAGGACGTTCTGATGGACGAGGCTCCCTCTAACCTCAGCCAGGCCTCCACACTGCAGGCCAACCGTGAAGGTGGGCACGGGGTTTGGGGGGCACTGGGAGGGACTGGGAGGTCCCCAGGGCTCTGGGGGGGGCCACAGGGCTGGAGTGACCTGGGGCCTCCTTATGGTATCGGAGGGAAAATTTGGGTTGGGGCTTTGGGGGTGTCCCCGGGGGGGGGTCTCAGGGTCCTACAGACCCCCCCCAATCCCTCCCCACAGATTCCATGAACATCCTGGACCCTGAGGATGAGGAGGAGCACACGCAGGAGGAGGACAGCAGCGGCAGCAACGAAGATGAAGATGACAGCCAGGATGAGGAGGAGGAGGAGGAGGAGGAGGATGAGGATGATCAGGTGGGGTTAAGGCGCTGAAGGCCCCCCCCAAAACTCAGGCGTGCCCCCAAGACATCGGGGTCACCCTCAAAGGTTGGGGTTCCCCTAAGTAATTGGGTTTTCTCTATAGCTGTGCCCCTGTTTTGGGTCAAGCTGCCCCCAGTTTAGGGTCAGGGGGTGCTGTTTTGGATCAGAGTACCCCCAGTTTTGGGTCAGGAGTTCTGTTTTGGGGCAAAATGCCCCAATTTTGGATCAGGGGGAGCTATTTTGGGGTGAAATGCCTCAGTTTTGGATTGGGGGAGTGGGGGGGGCTGGCTATTTTGGGTCAAAACCTCCCAATTTGGGGCCTGCTGACCCCCTGGTGGGCCATGCCAGGACGATGAGGAGGGTGAGGAAGGTGAGGAGGAGGAGGATGATGATGATGGCTCGGAGATGGAGCTGGATGAGGATTACCCCGACATGAACGCCTCGCCCCTCGTGCGCTTCGAGCGCTTCGACCGCGACGACGACCTCATCATCGAGTTTGACAACATGTTCTCCAGCCCCAGTACGGCACTGGGAGGGACTGGGAGAGACTGGGAGGCACTGGGAAGGACTGGGAGAGACTGGGGGGCACTGGGAGAGACTGGGAGGGGACTGGGAGGCACTGGGAAGGACTGGGAGCGGATCTGGGGATGCTGAGACAGGACTGGGAGGGAATTGGGAGGCACTGGGAGGGACTGGAGGGCACTGGGAGGCACTGAGAGGAAAAAAATGGGGGGTCCCCATCCCGTTAGTCACATGGAGGGGGTCAGGAAAGGGTCACACCCTCCTCCCAGCCCCCCAGTTTTGTCTCCCCAGTTTTGTTTCCCTCTTCCCTGTGGTTTTTGGGGTGTTTCCCCTAATTCCTCCCTGTGTTTTTTGGGGTGTCTGACCCCCCATTTCTGCCCTCCCAGTGGTTTTTAGGGTGTTTCCCCCAATTCCTCCCATGGTTTTTGGGGTGTCTGACCCCTATTCCTCCCCGTGGTTTTTGGGGTGTCTGACCCCCTATTTCCCTCTTCCCTGTGGTTTTTGGGGTGTCTGACCCCCCATTTCTGCCCTCCCAGTGGTTTTTGGGGTGTCTGACCCCCCATTTCTCCCCGTGATTTTTGGGGTGTCTGACCCCCTATTTCTCCCCTCTCTGTGGTTTTTGGGGTGTCTGACCCCCCATTTCCCCCATTCCAGCTGACATCCCGCCATCCCCTGGGAACATCCCTGCCAGCCACCCTCTGCTGGTGCGGCACGCAGAGCACGGGGGGCTGGGGCTGGGGGCCGGCCCGGGGGGTGCCCGCCTGGCCCAGGGGCTGGGCCGGAGCCAGCGCACGCTGCGGCAGCTCACGGCCAACGCCGGCCACACCATCCACGTCCACTACCCGGGGGCACGGCAGCCAAACCCCCCCCTGATCCTGCAGAGGTGAGTGACCACTGCTGGCAGTGGCCAGAGACCCTTTGGGGTCACCCAGACCTCCTTGGGTCACCTAAACCCCCCTGGGGACACCCAAACCTCCATGGGGTCATCCAAACCCCCCTGGAACACCCCCAAACCCTTCCCTGATCCTGCAGCGGTGAGTGACCACTGCTGGCAGTGGCCAGAGACCCTTTGGGGTCACCCAAACCTCCTTGGGGTCACCCAGATCTCCTTGGGGTCACCCAAACCCTGCTGGGAACACCCAAACCTCCTTGGGGTCACCCAGAACCCCTTTGGGGTCACCCAAACTTCCTTGGGGTCACCTAAACCCTGCTGGGAACACCCAAACCCCCTTGGGGTCATCCAGACCCCCTTAGGAACACCCAAAACCCCCTTGGGATCACCCAAACCCCCCTGGGAACACGCAGATCTCCTTGGGGTCATCCAAACCCTCCCCTGATCCTGAGTGGCCACTGCCAGCAGTGGCCAGAGACCCCTTGGGGGTCACCCAAACCCCCTTGTGGTCACCCAACCTCCCCATTGTCCTCCAGCAGTGAGTGACCACTCCTGGCAGTGTCCAGAGACCCCTTGAGGGTCACCCAAACCCCCTTGGGAATCCCTACCCACTACCTGGGCTTGTGCCACAGCCCCAACTGGGGGTCCCACAACCCCACCCTGGGGTCTGACACCCCCCTGAGCCCCCCAACACCTCCATGAATGCCCCCTGTGCCCCCTCCCCAGGCTCCTGGGCCCCTCAGCGGCCGTAGCCATCCTGCAGCTGAGCAGCAGCCAGGCTGTGCCCCCAGCTGGGGGTCCCACACCCCCCTCAGCCCCCCAACACCCCCATTAACACCCCCTGACCCCTCTGTGCCCCCTCCCCAGGCTCCTGGGCCCCTCGGCGGCCGCAGACATCCTGCAGCTGAGCAGCAGCCTCCCGCTGCAGAGCCGGGGCCGGGCACGGCTGCTGGTGGGCAACGAGGACGTGCACATCATCGCCCGCTCCGACGACGAGCTGCTGGATGACTTCTTCCACGAGCAGGGCAGCGCGGGCAGCCAGGCAGGCGAGTGGGCACACCTGGGCACACCTGGGGACACCTGGGGACATGGGGGGGCGTTCACACAGCCAGGCAGGCGAGTGGGCACACCTGAGGGTCACCTGGGGACACAGGGGGACAGGGAGAGACCCCCAAAACACGGCACAGACATGGGGACACAGCAGGGGCGGGGCCTGAAGAGGAGGTGGGCCTAAGGGGGTGTGGTCTGTTGGGAAAGGGGTGGGGCTTAATGGGGTGTGGTTTGGGGGAAGTGGGCTTGGCTGATTGACAGTCTTGGGGTGGGTGGGCTAAGATGGGCGTGGTCCCACTTGGGGCGTGGCCTCTGCAGCCTCCAAAGCTCCCATCTCTCCCCAGGGACCCTGTCCAGCATCCCCACGGCCCTGACACGCTGGACCGAGGAGTGCAAGGTCCTGGACGCTGAGAGCATGCACGACTGCGTGTCTGGTGAGACCCCCGGGACCCCCTTGGACAACCCCCAGACCCCTGGGAGCCCCTCAGGACCCCTTCTGGGCAGCCCCCAGACCTTTGAGCCTCACCCTTCCTTCCCCTACAGTGGTCAAGGTGCCCATCCTGGGGGACCCACACACCCCAAACCCCCCATTTCCCCCCACAGTGGTCAAATTGCCCATCCTGGGGGTCCCACACACCCCTAACCCCCCATTTCCCCCCTCAGTGGTCAAGGTGCCCATCCTGGCCCGGCTGGAAGCGCTGCGGGACGAGGAGCTGGACGAGCGGCGCGAGAAGCGCCGGCGCCAGGCGGCCGAGGACGAGGCCAAAGGCGCCGAGCGCGGCGCCGAGGACAAGGACGGGGCGGAGACCCAGGTGAGAGACCCCCAAAAAACCCCCCCAAAACCTCCCTGGGATGTGGGGAAGGGTCCCTCCTTTATTCCCCACCTTCCCATCTCCCGCAGGATGCGGCGTCCAAAGCCGGCCCCGCTTCGGCCGACGTCACCCCCCCAGGTAAATCCCCCCAGCTCACCTGGATGCCCCCAAAACCTTTCAACGGCCGGACCCCTCACCCCCAAAAAAAACCCCCGAATCCCCCCCTGGAGCTGGCGCCGCGCGGGCTGAGGTAGTAGATTGTATAGTTGGAGGGTCACACCCCCGTCTCGGAGATAACTATACATTCTACTGTCTTCCTCGCGCGGCGCGCGCCGCCGGAGCCGGGGGGTCCCGGGGGGCTTAGACATCCCCTCACCCCACCAGCACATCCAGGATGGGGGCGGAGTGGGGTTAAAATGGGGAAATCTGGTGGTTTGGGGGGGGTTTTAAGGGTTTTTTTTTTGAGGGTTTTTATGGAGGGGTTGAATGGGGAGGTTTAAGGGGTTTGGAGGGGGTGGTTTAGCTTTAGGGGTGGGATGTGGCCTGCCCTCAGTTGTTTCCTCCCCTCTCCAAAATGGTCTCCACCCCTACATTGTCTCCTCCCCCCAAATTTTATCATCCCTGTAAATTGTTTCCTCCCCCACCCCAGAATTGTCTTCTTCCCCCCCAAACCCTCTCCTATCCCCACTAGGGACCCCCTCTCATTTTAGGGCACATCTGGATGTCTGGGATTCCCCAAAATGGGGAAAAAAGGGAGGTTTTGAGGGGCGGGGTGGGGCGGGGGGGGCTCCCAAATTTCTGGGTCCCCTCCAATGTTGATCCCTACGTGTGTCCCACCCCCCCTCCCAGAACACAGCGGGACCCCGGGAGAGACCCCCCCTCCCGGTCCCCACCGGACACTGGTGATGCTGGAACCGACACCGACCACCCCAGACACCCCCCCAGGAGCCCCCCAAATCCCTGCTCGCCCCCCGCAGCCCCCTGAACACGAAGAGGGGGGGCCTGGACGACCCCCCCAAGATGCTGAGGCCACTCAAATGGAGCTGTCACCTGCCCCCACCATCAGTAAGTGCTTGGTTTTGGGGGAATCCCTTGAGTTTTTGGGGTTTTTCTCCTTTTTGGGGTGGGGGGAAGCCTCCCCAGGTTTGGGGGGGCTCCAGTGTGCTGTCCCCCCTGCCAGCGTCGCTGTCGCCGGAGCGGGCGGAGGACTCGGACGCGCTGACGGCCGTGAGCAGCCAGCTGGAGGGGTCCCCCATGGACACCTCGAGTTTGGCCTCCTGCACCTTGGAAGAGTCTGGGGGGGCTCCCTCCGCCCCCACAGCCCCCCAGAACCCCCCTGGAACCCCCCAAGGACCCCCTCCCGCTCCCCCCGACACCGCTCAGCCTCCGGACGATAGGTGAGAGCCTCCCCTTCCCCCTGCTCTCAGTGGGAAATGGGGAGAGGTCGTGGTTTTGGGGAGGGGTCGTGGTTTTGGGGTGTCCCCTCCTTGCTGACGTCACAGCTCTGTGATGTCACCCCCAGCTCCCCCCCAGCCTCATCCTCGGAGAGTTCGTCCACCCGTGACTCGGCCGGGGCCATTTCCGGGGCCGACTCTCGGGGGATCCTGGAGGAGCCGCTGCCGTCCACCAGCAGCGAGGAGGAGGATCCGCTGGCCGGTCAGTGACACCCCTGTGTCCCCTGTCACCGGCCAGTGACACCCCTGTGTCCCCTGTCACCGGTCAGTGACACCCTTGTGTCCCCTGTCACTGGCCAGTGACACCCCTGTGTCCCCTGTCACCGGCCAGTGCCACCCTTGTGTCCCCTGTCACCGGTCAGTGAGACCTCTGTGTCCCCTCTGGCTGGTCAGTAACACCCTTGTGTCCCCTCTCACTGGTCAGTGCCACCCTTGTTCCCCCTCTGGCCAGTCCTGTGACCCCTCTGGCTGGTCAGTGCCACCCCCCCTGCCGCTCCATGTCCCCTCTGTCACCTTCCAGAATCCCCTGTCCCCCTGGGAGTTTTTAGTGGTGTCCCTGGGTGATTTCAGGGTGTCCTCAGGTTTTTAGTGCTGTCCCTGATGGTTTTGAGGTGACCCTGAGAGATTTCAGCCCAAAGGCTTTTAGGGACATCCTGGGAGGTTCCAATCCATTCCCGGGGTGTCCCCAACATGTCCCCGATGTGTCACAGGGATCAGCCTCCCTGAGGGCGTGGACCCGTCCTTCCTGGCGGCGTTACCCGATGACATCAGGCGGGAGGTGCTGCAGAACCAGCTGGGGATCCGCCCACCTGCGCGGGCCCCGCCCACCGCCAGCCCCGCCCCACCCGTGGTGGCCAATCCCGGCCTCACCGAGGTCAGCCCCGAGTTCCTGGCGGCGCTGCCCCCGGCCATCCAGGAGGAGGTGGGTGTGGCCATAGTGTGGGTGGGGCTATGGATTGGGTGTGGTCTTTGGGCAGGGCTAAGGGAGGGGTGTGGTCTCTGGATAGGATTAGAGGGTAAGTGTGGTCTCTTTGGGGTGTGTCCACATGGAGGTGTGGCCTTTTTGGGTGTGTCCCCATGGGGGTGTGGCCTCTTTGGGGTGTGTCCACATAGGGACATGGTCTCTCAGGGTGTGCCCTCTTTGGGATGTGTCCACTTGGGGGTGTGGCTTCTTTGGGGCACATCCCTATAGGGGTGTGGCCTCTAAAGTGTGGTCTCTCAGGGTGTGGCCTCTTTGGGGCATGGTCTTTCGGGTTGTGGTCCTTCAGGGTGTGGCCTATTAGGGGCGTGGCCTCTCAGTGTGTGCCCTCTTTGGTACATGTCCCCATAGGGGTGTGGCCTCTTTGGGGCGTGGTCTCTCAGGGTGTGGCCTCTGGGACATGTCCCCATAGGGGTGTGGCTTCTTTGGGGCCGCGGCCCCGTCCGGTCGGGCCGTGTCCCAGCGCTGTCCCCCACAGGTGCTGGCGCAGCAGCGGGCGGAGCAGCAGCGGCGGGAGCTGGCTCAGGCCACGGGCTCGGACGCGCCCATGGACCCGGTGACGTTCATCCAGACGCTGCCGTCCGAGCTGCGGCGCTCGGTGCTGGAGGACATGGAGGACTCGGTGCTGGCCGTGATGCCGCCGGACATCGCGGCCGAGGCGCAGGCGCTGCGGCGCGAGCAGGAGGCGCGGCAGCGGCAGCTCATGCACGAGCGCCTCTTCGGCCACTCCAGCACCTCGGCGCTCTCGGCCATCCTGCGCAGCCCCGGTGAGGGGGGACCTGTCCTGCTGCCCCCCGAATCCTTCTGTGTCCCCCCAAATCCCTCTGTGTCCCCCAAATCCCTCTGTGTCCCCAATTCATCTGTGTCCCCCCCAGTTCTCTCTGCATCTCCAGCTCCCTTTGCCTCCCCCAGTTCTCTCTGCCCTCTCCAGTTCTTTCTGTGTCCCCCCAAATTCTCTCTGTCCCCTGAATCCCTCTGTGTCCCCCCCAGTTCTTTCATCCTCCCCCCACTTCCCTCTTCTCCCCATTCCCTGTGTGTCCACCCTGATTCCCTCAGTTTCCCCCTGTCCCCAGTATGTGACATGTCCCCTCTGTGTGACAAATCCCTGGGGTCCTCAGTGGGTGATACATCCCCAGTGTCCCTGCTGTATGACACGTCCCCAGTGTCCCCAGTCCATGCTGTGTCCCCTCTGTGTGACAAATCCCTGGTGTCCCCAGTCCCTGGTGTCCCTCCTGTATGACACACCCCCCAGCGTCCCCAGTGTGTGACACGTCCCTGGTGTCCCCAGTCCGTACCATGTCCCTTCTGTATGACACGTCCCCAGTGTTTGACACACCCCCAGTGTCCCCAGTCCATACCATGTCCCTCCTGTATGACACACCCCCCAGTGTCCCCAGTGTGTGACACACCCCTGGTGTCCCCAGTCCATGCCGTGTCCCCTCTGTGTGACAGCCCTGTCCCTGTCCCCGCAGCGTTCACCAGCCGGCTCAGCGGGAACCGGGGCGTTCAGTACACGCGGCTGGCGGTGCAGAGGGGGGGCACCTTCCACATGGGGGGCACCGGCACCCACAGCAGGTCAGTGGGGCGGGGGCACGGCTGTGGGGCACGGCTGTGGGGTGGGGGTGACAGTCTGAGAGGGGAGGGGGTGTCAGGGTCTCTTTGGGCTTGGTTTAGGGGTCATTTTGGGGTTGGTTTGGGGACAGTTTTGGATCAGTTGGGGTGTAACCATGTCCCCAGATCAGCAGGCAGCAGAGTGGTCAGGGCAGTTTGGGGTGGGTTTTGGTCAGTTTGGGGTCAGTCTCAGCTGTCCCCCCAGGCTGGCGGGCAGCAGCGTGGACAGGGCAGTTTGGGGTTGGTTTAGATCACTTTGGGGTTGTTTTTTGGGTCACTTTGGGTCACTCCTGGCTATCCCCCATCCCCAGGCCGGCGGGCAGCAGCGTGGACAGGGCAGTTTGGGGTTGGTTTAGGTAACTTTGGGGTTGTTTTTTGGGTCACTTTGGGTCACTCCTGGCTATCCCCCATCCCCAGACTGGCGTGCAGCAGTGTGGACAGGGCAGTTTGGGGTTGGTTTAGATCACTTTGGGGTTGTTTTTTGGGTCACTTTGGGTCACTCCTGGCTATCCCCCATCCCCAGGCCGGCGGGCAGCAGCGTGGACAGCCTGCTGCGCCTGCGGGGGCGGCTGCTGCTGGACCACGAGGCTCTGTCCTGCCTGCTGGTGCTGCTCTTCGTGGACGAGCCCAAGCTGAACACCAGCCGCCTGCACCGCGTCCTGCGCAACCTCTGCTACCACGCTCCCACGCGGGGCTGGGTGGTCCGCAGCCTGCTGTCCATCCTGCAGCGCAGCAGTGAGAGCGAGCTGTGCCTCGAGACCCCCCGCGGGACCCCCGGGCCGGGCACCGAGGAGCGGCCGCGGGGCCGCGGGGGCGGGAGCCGCTCCGGGCCCGGCTCTGCCGCGGAGCCGCGCGGGCTGGACCTGCTGCACCGCATGGAATCGCGCAGCTCCGGGCAGCTCTCCTGGCTCTCCGTGTCCATGGACGCGGCCTTGGGCTGCAGGACCAACATCTTCCAGATCCAGCGCGTGCCCGGCCGCAAGCACACGGAGAAACACGCGGCGGCCGCCGGCTCCGCCGTGCACATTCACCCCCAGGCCGCGCCCGTGGTGTGCCGGCACGTGCTGGACACCCTCATCCAGCTGGCCAAGGTGGGGCTGCTGCAGCGGGTTTGGGGCTCTTTGGGGGGAATTGGGGAATGTTATTGGGTTTTTGGGAGGTTTGTTGGAGGTTTTTGGTGTGTGTTAAAGGGTGATTTGGGGGAAACTGGGGAGTATTAGAGCCCGTTGTTGGGTTTCTGGAAGGTTCCTGGAGGGTGTTGTGGCATGTTAAGGAGTGGTTTGGGGAAAATTGGGGACATAATTGGGTTATTGGGAGGTTTCTGGAAGGTTTTTGGCACGTTAAGGGGTGGTTTGGGGCTCTTTGGGGGGAATTGGGGAATGTTATTGGGTTTTTGGGAGGTTTGTTGGAGGTTTTTGGTGTGTGTTAAAGGGTGATTTGGGGGAAACTGGGGAGTATTAGAGCCCGTTGTTGGGTTTCTGGAAGGTTCCTGGAGGGTGTTGTGGCAAGTTAAGGAGTGGTTTGGGGAAAATTGGGGACATAATTGGGTTATTGGGAGGTTTCTGGAAGGTTTTTGGCACGTTAAGGGGTGGTTTGGGGCTCTTTTGGGGGAATTGGGGAATGTTATTGGGTTTTTGGGAGGTTTGTTGAGGGTTTTTGGGGTGTTAAAGGGTTCTTTGGGGGAAATTGGGGAGCACTAGAGCCCATTGTTGGGTTTCTGGAAGGTTCCTGGAGGGTGTTTTGCCATGTTAAGGAGTGGTTTGGGGCTCTTTGGGGGAAATTGGGAAATGTTTTGGGGGTTTTGGGAGATTTCTGGAAGGTTTTTGGCACGTTAAGGGGTGGTTTGGGGCTCTTTGGGGAACATAGAGGAAATTCAGAGGTGTTACTGGGTTTCTGGGATGTTCCTCGAGGGTTTTTTGGCAGGTTAAGGGGTGGTTTGGGGATCTCCAGGTGAATGCTAGATGCCATTCTTGGGTTTCTGGGAGGTTCCTTGAGGGTTTTGGGGGGCAGTGGGACATTTTGGGGTGCACCAGGGCACATACGGGGTATCTGGAGGGTTCTGGGGGTCAGTGGAGAAAGCTGTGGGGGGCACTGGAACATTCCATAGGGCAATTGAGGGCCCCCCAACACCTTGGGGGCACAACTGGGGGACCCTCCCCACACTTGGGGTCCCTCCCAGTGGCACAGGGAGCATCACTTGGGCAGGGGGGGAGGATCCCCAAAACCTGTGTGGGGTCTGGGGGTCACTGAGGCTTCCTGGGATGGGGGCGCATAGGGGACTCTGGGTTGGTTTTGGGGTGGTTTTGGGATGGTTTTGGGGTCATCAGTACCCCCCTGTCCCCCCCCCCCCCTCCAGGTCTTCCCCAGCCACTTCACCCAACAACGAGGCCGAGACCCCGCCACCGACCCGGAGCGTGACCGCGGCCCCCCCAAATCGGGGGGCAGCCCTTGCCCTCCCCCACCCCCCCAAACCCCACCAGCACCCCCACCCCCTCCCCCTCCCACCGGCGCCCCCTCCCAAACCCTGCCCCCCCAATCCCAATCCGGCTCGCTGTCCACGGATTTCTGGGACCTGCTGGTCAAGCTGGACAACATGAACGTGAGCCGGAAGGGGAAGGGGTCGGCGCGGGCGGGGGGCGGCGGGGGGGGCCCCGAGCCCGAGGCGGCCGGGGGGGGCCTGGAGGCGTCGCCGCTGGGACAGCTGATGAACATGCTGTCGCACGGCGTCATCCGCCGCAGCCCCCTCCTCACCGAGAAGCTGCTGCGCCTCCTGTCCCTCATCTCCATCGCCCTCCCCGAGGGGGGCAAGGCCGGCGAGGGGGGGGCAGCGCCCCAGAACGGAGCCCCCGCCCCCCCCGCGCCCGCCCCGCCCGCTGCAGGGGGTGGCACAGGGACGGGGACGGGGGCGGCCGCAGCGCCCGGGAGCCCCCCGGGACAGGGGGGCAACGGAGGAGGAGGAGGAGGAGGAGCGGGCACGGCTGGAGGAACTGCGGGTGAGTGTGGGGACGGGGACAGGGGTGGGAACATGGGGACAGGGATGGGGACAAGGAGATGGGGATGGGGACAGGGGGATGGGGATGGAGAGAGGGAGAGGAGTGGGGACAGGGGGATGGGGACATGGGGATGGGGACAGGGGGACAGGGACAAAGGGATGGCCACAGGGGTGGAGATAGGTGTGGGGACAGGGATGGGGACACGGGGATAGGGTTGAGGTTGGGGACAGGGGGAAGGGGACAGGGACGGGGACAGGAAGATAGGGATGGAGAGAGGGAGAGGGGTGGGGACAGGGATGGGGACAGGGTACATGGACAGGGTGGGGACATGGGGACAGAGATGTGGGTATTGGAATGTGGAGGGAGACATGGAGAAGGAGATGGGGACATGGGAACAGGGATAGGATACGAGGATAGGGACAGAGACAAGACATGAAGGGGATGCAGTGACAGGGATGGCACATGGGGACAGGACACAGTGGGTCACAACAGGCACAGGGAGCAGCCTGGGCAGGGTGGCGGTGGCATTTCCCACCCACTGCCACCACCCCAACCGCTGTGTCCCTGCTGTCCCCAGCCCCTGCCAAGAGCTCCAAGTCCCCTGCCAAGGTCCCCGAGGGTGGTCCCGACCCCCGGCTGGCAGCCACAGGCCTGACCGAGAGCCAGCTCCAGCTCTCCGTGGAGGTACCGGGGGGGGGGCTGGGCTGGGCAGGGGGGTGTCCCTGCTGCCCCCTGCTGTCCTCAGGTGTCCCCAACCTGCCCTGTGCCACCCCCAGGTGCTGACGTCACACTCGTGCTCGGAGGAGGGGCTGGAGGACGCAGCCAATGTCCTGCTGCAGCTGTCCCGGGGGGACGCGGGGACAAGGGACACGGTGCTGCGGCTGCTGCTCAGCGGGGCCCGGCAGCTGGGGGGCGCCCTGTGCCGCCAGATCGGTGAGGGGGGGTCCTGGGAGGGGCTCTGTGTCACCAAATTGGTGAGGGGGGGGTCCAAAGGGGCATCTCTGTGTCACCAGATTGGTGAGCCAAGGTTCTGGGGAGGGGTCCTGTGTGAGAGGGGGTCCTGTAGGGGTCCTTGTCTCACCAGATCCATGAGGGGGGGTCCCGGGGAGGGGTTCTGAGCCACCAGAATGGTGAGGGAGGGTCCTGTGGGGGTCCCTGTGTCACCAGATCAGTGAGAGGGATCCTGGGGGGAGAATCTGAGCCACCAGAGTGGGGAGGGGTGCTCTTGGGTTGGGGGGCTCTGTGTGAGAGCGGGTCTTGGAGAAGGTCTGGGCCACCAGACCGGTTGGGGGGGGGGGTATCCTGTGGTCAGTGGGGGTGGTCAGTGGGGCTCAGCGGGGTCCCAGCCCGTGCCACCCCCCACCCAGGGACGCTGCTGGCCGAGCTCCGTGAGTACAACCTGGAGCAGCAGCGGCGGGCGCAGCTCGAGGCCCCGTCCCCCGAGGGGCTCCCCGAGGAGCAGCCCCCCAGCGCCAAGCTCAAGGGCAAAATGCAGAGCCGGTGAGTGCCCGCTCACCCTGGGGCCTGGCATGGCTGCTGTCCCTGTCCTGGGCATGGTGGCACCTCCTGTCCCTGTCCAGGGCGTGGTGGCACCTCCTGTCCCTGTCCAGGGCACCAGCAACACCTCCTGTCCCTGTCCTGGGCATGGTGGCATCTCCTGTGCCTGTCCAGGGCATGGTGGCACCTCCTGTGCCTGTCCTGGGCATGGTGACGCTTCCTGTGCCTGTCCTGGGCATAGTGACGCTTCCTGTGCCTGTCCTGGGCATGGTGGCACCTCCTGAGCATGGTGGCACCTCCTGTCCCTGTCCTGGGCAGCAGCAACACCTCCTGTCCCTGTCCTGGGCATGGTGACACCTGTCCCTCATCCTGGGGCATGGTGGCACCTATCGCTGTCCAGGGCACAGTGACACCTCCTGTCCCTGTCTGGGGTCCCTGGTGATGACCGCTGTCCTTGCCATTGTCCCTTGTCCCCACTGCTGACCACTGCCCACTCCCTGTTGCCCCACTGATGACCACTGCCCATCACCCTTCATCCCCTCTGCTGACCGCTGTCCCTCCCATTCCTCTGCTCCCCCCTGTCACCCCTGACCCCTGTCCCCGTCCCCCCCAGCTTCGACACGGCCGAGAGCGTGGTCATCGTGGCGTCTCAGAAGCGCGCTCTGGGCGGCCGCGAGCTGCAGCTGCCCTCCATGTCCGTGCTGACCTCCAAGACGTCCACGCAGCGCTTCTTCCTGCGCGTGCTGCAGGTCATCATCCAGCTGCGCGACGACACGCGCCGGGCGCACCGCAAGGCCAAGCAGCCCGGCCGGCTGGGTAAGGACTGCTCCGGCCACTGTGCTGAGCGCTGGCCGTGCTGAGCACTGACCACTGGCCGTGCTGACCACTGGCCGTGCTGAGCACTGACCACTGAGCGCTGGCCGTGCTGAGCGCTGGCTGTGCTGAGCGCTGAGCGCTGGCCGTGCTGAGCGCTGGCCGTGCTGAGCACTGACCACTGGCCGTGCTGAGCGCTGGCCGTGCTGAGCACTGACCACTGGCCGTGCTGAGCGCTGGCCGTGCTGAGCACTGACCACTGGCCGTGCTGACCGCTGGCCATGCTGAGCATTGAGCACTGGCCGTGCTGGCCACTGGCCGTGCTGAGCACTGACCACTGGCCGTGCTGAGCGCTGGCCGTGCTGAGCATTGACCACTGGCCGTGCTGAGCACTGACCACTGGCCGTGCTGACCACTGGCCGTGCTGAGCACTGACCACTGGCCGTGCTGACCACTGGCCGTGCTGAGCACTGACCACTGGCCGTGCTGAGCACTGGCCGTTGTCCGTGCTGAGCGCTGGCCGTGCTGACCGCTGGCCATGCTGAGCACTGACCACTGGCCATGCTGAGCGCTGGCCGTGCTGAGCGCTGAGCGCTGGCCGTGCTGACACTGGCCGTTGTCCGTGCTGAGCGCTGGCCGTGCTGACTGCTGGTCATGCTGAGCACTGAGCACTGGCCATGCTGAGCGCTGGCCGTGCTGAGCGCTGACCACTGGCCGTGCTGACCACTGGCCGTTGTCCGTGCTGAGCGCTGGCCGTGCTGACTGCTGGTCATGCTGAGCACTGACCACTGGCCGTGCTGAGCACTGGCCATGCTGAGCGCTGAGCGCTGGCCGTGCTGAGCGCTGAGCGCTGGCTGTGCTGAGCACTGACTGCTATCCGTGCTGAGCACTGACCACTGGCCGTGCTGACCGCTGGCCGTGCTGAGCGCTGACCACTGGCCGTGCTGAGCACTGACCGCTGTCCGTGCCCGCAGGCGCCGCGGGGCTGGGGGCGGCTGGCAGCATCCAGGCCGCCGTCCGGCAGCTGGAGGCCGAGGCCGACGCCATCATACAAATGGTACGTGAGGGCCAGAGGGCCCGGAGGCGGCAGCAGGGAGACACGGTTAGCACGGCCGCCTTCCTCCACCCTGCCCCTGCTCTTCCTCCCGCTTCTGTCTTGCCCTGTCCTGGCCTCTTCAGCCTCCTCCTCGTCATCCTTGGCCTCCCCGGCCCTCCCCTCCTCATAATCCTCGCTCCCTCCTCATCATCCCCATCATCCTCAACCCCTTATTGTCATCCTCAACCCCTCCTCATCATCCTCACCCCCTCCTCATCATCCTCATCCTTGTCCTGCCCCTTCCTCCTCCCCTGCTCTTCCTCCTGTTCCTGTGCCCCCTCATCCTCCCATCCCTGACCCTCCTCAGCCTCCTCATCCTCCTTCTCCCATCCCCTCCTCCTCCTGCTTGTCCCCTCCTCTCCTGCCCCCACTCCCCCACAGCCTTCCTCCCACTCGTCCCCATCATCATCCTCCTCCTTCATCCTCTTCCATCTTCATCATCCTCCCCCTCCTTCCCCCCTCCCTTCTCCTCCTCTTCCTTCCTCTCCCCATCACCCTCCCCCCATGGCTCCCAGCCCCCTTTCCCCCCAGTTTCGGGGTCCCCCCAGCCCGGGGGGGGGCTCTGGGGGCTCCCCTGGGGGGGTCCCGGCCCCCTAAAGCCACCGCCGTCCCCCCCAGTCGGAGGCCGGGCCCGCGGATGCCGTCCCCCGGCGCGAGGAGTCACCCATGGACGTGGACCAGCCCTCGCCCGCCCCTCAGGACGTGGGTGAGAACCCCCCCAGTCACCCTCCAGTACAGCCCAGTGCCGCCCAGTGTCACCCAGTGCTGCCCAGTCACCTCCCAGTGCCACCCAGTCACCTCCCAGTGCCACCCAGTCAACCTCCAGTACAGCCCAGTACCACCCAGTCACCCTCCAGTGTATCCCAGTCACCTCCCAGTGTCCCCCCAGTGTCACCACTTGGGGTCATCCCCCCTCCCGGGCTGGTGCTGGTTCAGGGCCATCCCAGTATCACTGCAGGGCCTGGTACTGGTGGGGTTGGGTGGTACTGGCCAGGCTGGGTGGCTCTGGTTACATTGGGTGTCACTGGTGGGGTGGCATTGGTTGGGTGGGTGTCACTGGTGGGGTGGCACTGGTGGGACGGTACTGGTCATGTTAGGTGTCCCTGGTGGGATGGCACTGGCCAGGTTGGGTGGCATTGGTGGGGTGGGTGTCACTAGTGGGGTGGCACTGGTGAGGTGTCATTGGTCAGGTTGGGTGTCACTGTTGGGGTGTCACTGCTCACACGGCGATGTCCTGACCATGTCCCCTCCCCCCCAGGCCCCGAGGCGGCGCAGGGCGGGGACCGGGACAGGGACAGGGAGGAGCGGCCCCCGGAGCTGCCCCTGCTGAGCGAGCAGCTGAGCCTGGACGAGCTGTGGGACATGCTGGGAGAGTGCCTCAAGGAGCTCGAGGAGTCCCACGACCAGCACGCCGTGCTCGGTGCGTCACCCCAAATCCTGGGGGGCCCCAAAAACTATGGGCTGACCCTAAATCCCGGGGTGGTGGGCTGGAATCTGTAGAGGGACCCCAAAATCACAGGGGTGACCCTAAATTCTCACGAGAAGGGCTGGAACTTCTGTCCCAGGCTGTTCTCCCCCCATCAAGGGGTGTCCCCACCCAGTTCTGGAATGTTCCCTTCCCCAGTTCCAGGGTATCCCCCTCCCCATCCTGGGGTGTTCCCTTCCACCTCCATCCCACTGTGTCCTATTCCTCTGCCACTGATGCAGCACTGTCCCCGTGTTGTCCCCATGATGTCCCCACGCTGTCCCCATACTTTCTCCCTGCCCCATGCCACCCGCTGACCCTACACTGACCCCACCCTGTCCCCGTGCCCCACGCCACCTGCTGTCCCCACCCTGTCCCCACGCCGTCCCCCTGCTGTCCCCATGCCATCCCTGTGCTGTCCCCACGCTGTCCCCATGCTGTCCCCATGCCCCACGCCACCTGCTGACCCCACCCTGTCCCCACGCCGTCCCCACCCTTTCCCCCTGCTGTCCCCACACTGTCCCTGTGCTGTCCCCACCCTGTCCCCCTGCTGTCCCCACTCTGTCCCTGTGCTGTCCCCCACCCTGTCCCCACGCTGTCCCCACACTGTCCCCATGCTGTCCCTGTGTCTCACACTGCCTGCTGACCCCACCCTGTCCCCACACCATCCCCCTGCTGTCCCTGTGCCGTCCCCATGCCGTCCCCACCTTGTCCCCCTGCTGTCCCCACTCTGTCCCTGTGCTGTCCCCACCCTGTCCCCCTGCTGTCCCCCCTGTCCCCACGCCACCGCTGACCCCTGTCCCGCAGTGCTGCAGCCGGCCGTCGAGGCGTTTTTCCTGGTGCACGCCACGGAGCGCGAGAGCCGCCCCCCGGTGCGGGACACGCGGGAGAGCCAGCTGGCACACATCAAGGACGAGCCACCCCCGCTGTCCCCTGCGCCCCTCACCCCCGCCACCCCCTCCGCCCTGGACCCCTTCTTCTCCCGGGAGCCCTCGGCCATGCACATCTCGGCCAGCCTGCCCCCGGACACGCAGAAATTCCTGCGCTTCGCCGGTGAGCCGGGGGGGCTTTGGGGTTTGGGAGTGTGGGGAGGGGGTTTGGGGGGGCTGGAAGGGTCTGGGAGAGGGACTTGGGGACATTGGAGGGAGATTTGGGGGAGCTTAGGTGTGGAGAAGGGATTGGGAGGGTGGGAGGGGGTTTGGGGGGAGCTGGAAAGGTCTGGGTGGGGGAGTGGGGGTATTGAAGGGAGATTTGGAGGAGGTTAGGATGTGGGGAATGGGATTAGGAGTGTGGGGAGGGGGTTTGGGGGGGCTGGAAGGGTCTGGGAGAGGGACTTGGGGACATTGGAGGGAGATTTGGGGGAGCTTAGGGTGTGGAGAAGGGGATTGGGAGAGTGGGGAGGGGGTTTGGGTGGAGTGGAAGGCAGCTTGGAGGGTGTTTGGGGGCTTTGTGGGGAGTTTTGGGGCCGGTTAGGGTGTGGGGAAGGGGATTAGGAGTGTGGGCAGGGCGTTTGGAAGGGTTTTGGGGGGGCTGAAGGCAGCTTGGAGGGTGTTTGGGGGCTTTGGGGGGAGCTTCTAGGGGAGCTTAAGGCATTGGGGAAGAGGTTAGGAAGGGTTTTGGGGGGCTGAAAAAACTTGGAGGGTGTTTAGGGGCTTTTGGGGAGCTTAGGGTGTGGGGAAGGGGATTTGGAGTGTGGGGAAGGCTTTTGGGGGGATTTGAGAGGGGTTTTGGGAAACCCCAAGGCTTTGGGAAGGGGTCTGGAGGGACCCCAAGGCTTTGAGACTGTGAATTAGGGGGGGAACCCCAGAGCTTTAGAAAGGGGGAATTGGAGGGAACCCCAAGGCTTTGGGGAGGGGGAATTGGAGGGAACCCCAAGGCTTTGGGGAGGGGGAATTGAGGGGAACCCCAAGGCTTTGGGAAAGGAAAATTTGGAGAATTTTTGGGCTCCTCAAGTCTTTGGAAAGGGTGAATTTGAAGAGGGCAAATTTAGGGGATTTTTGACCCCCTCAACACTCAGTGTGAGCTAAGAACGAGGCTGCTCCAAACACTGATGGGGACAAACCACAACCACAGGACATTTTGAGGACGGGGTTCCCCTATTTGAGGACACCCCCAAACCCTTTTTTCCCCCCCTCCTCAGAGACCCACCGGACGGTGCTGAACCAGATCCTGCGGCAATCCACCACCCACCTGGCCGACGGCCCCTTCGCCGTGCTGGTCGACTACATCCGCGTGCTGGACTTCGACGTCAAGCGCAAGTGCGTGGCCAGGAGGGGCTCCCAGGATGATTGGGGGGGGTCCCACAACACCCTGACACCCCCTTTATTTTTGTCCTGGCCAGGTATTTCAGGCAGGAGCTGGAGCGCCTGGACGAGGGGCTGCGCAAGGAGGACATGGCCGTGCACGTGCGGCGCGATCACGTCTTCGAGGACTCGTACCGGGAGCTGCACCGCAAATCCCCCGAGGAGATGAAGAATCGCCTGTGAGACACCCCAAAATATTCCCTGGGAACCTCAAAATATCCCTGTGCTATCCAAAATATTCCTTGGGACACTGAAAATATACCTGGGATACCCTAAAATACACCCAGATCCTCCCCATGTCCCCTAAATCCTCCAAGTCCCCCAAAAAAGACTCTTCTGGCCCCACAAACGTCCCCTGACCTTCCCAAAATACCCTTCCGCCCTCCTCCAATGCCTCCAAACCCCTCGATTTCCCCTAAAAACGCCTCCATCCTTCCCACACCTCCCCAAAATCCCCTCTCCTGATCCCCCTAACATCCTTATTTCCCCCCAAAACCGCCTCTACCCTCCCCAAACCCCCTGTCCCACCCAAATTAACCCCCAATTCCCCCCAAAACCGACTGCAAACCCCCCAGTTACCCTCAAAACCACCTCCATCCTCCCCAGTTCCCCCAAAACCACTTCCAGGCTCTCCAATTCTTTCCAAAACCACTTCCATCCTTTCCAAATCATCCCCTCAAAACCAACTCCAAACCCCCCATCTCCCTCCAAAACCACCTCCACCCTCCCCAAACCCCCTCTCCCACCCCACTTAACCCCCAATTCCCCCCAAAACCACCTCCACCCTCCCCAATTCCCCCCAAAACCACTTCCACCCTCCCCAAATCCCCTTAAAAGCCACCTCCATCCCCCTGTGATCCTTCCAAGACCACCTCCACCCCTCCCTACTCCCCCGAAACCACTTCCATCATCCCCAAATCCCCCTTAAAAAAACCGCCTCCACATCCCCCTGAGATCCCCCAAACCCACCTCCACCCTCCACCATTCCCCCCCAACCACCCCACAACCACTCCACCCTCCCCAACTCCTCCCAAAACCACCCTCACCCTCCCCAAACCCCCTCTCCCACCCCCCTAACCCCCCAGTTTCCCCCTCCCCAGGTACATCGTGTTCGAGGGCGAGGAGGGCCAGGACGCCGGGGGGCTGCTGCGGGAGTGGTACATGATCATCTCCCGCGAGATGTTCAACCCCATGTACGCCCTGTTCCGCACCTCGCCCGGCGACCGCGTCACCTACACCATCAACCCCTCGTCCCACTGCAACCCCAACCACCTGAGCTACTTCAAGTTCGTGGGCAGGATCGTGGCCAAGGCCGTCTACGACAACCGGCTGCTGGAGTGCTACTTCACCCGCTCCTTCTACAAACACATCCTGGGCAAGTCCGTGCGGTAAGGGGCGAGCCACGGCGCCCAGGGGGTCGGGGAGGGGGTTTGTGGGGGTGGGAGTGGGTTTGTGGGGGGATGGAGCCCCTCAGAGGGGGATGGGATTGCGTTTGTGGGGGTGGGAGTGGGTTTGTGGGGGGATGGAGCCCCTCAGAGGGGGATGGGATTGTGTTTGTGGGGGTGGGAGTGGGTTTGTGGGGGGATGGAGCCTCTCAGAGGGGGATGGGATTGTGTTTGTGGGGGTGGGAGTGGGTTTGTGGGGGGATGGAGCCTCTCAGAGGAGGGTGGGATTGTGTTTGTGGGGGTGGGAGTGGGTTTGTGGGGGGATGGAGCCTCTCAGAGGAGGGTGGGATTGCATTTGGGGGGGGGTTGGATTGTGTTTATGGGGTGTAGGGGGTGTTTCTGGGGTGTGGGGGGGTGTTTATGGAGTGTGGGGGGATGTTTGTGGGGGGTGGGAATGGGTTTGTGGGGGGTGGGAGTGGCTTTGTGGGGTGTGGGAGCTGTTTATGGGGTGCTGGACCCCCTCAGAGGAGGGTGGGGTTGCATTTATGGGGGTTGGGATTGTGTTGGTGGGGTGGGGGTCCTGGTTTTGGGGTGTGGGACTGCATTTAGGGGGTGATGGAGCCTCTCAGAGGAGGGTGGGATTGCATTTATGGGGTGTAGGGGGGTGTTTGTGGGGTGTGGGGATGTTTGTGGGGTGTGGGGGTGTTCATGGGGTGCTGGAGCCCTTCTGAGGGGTGTGAGCCTGCATTTGTGAGGTGCTGGAGTCATTGATAAGGAGCTGGAGCTATTTGTGGGGTGCTGGACCCCTTCAAGGTTTGGAGTAATTTATGGGGTGCTGGAGCCCCTCAGAGGGATGAGACTGCATGTGTGGCATGTGGGACTGTGTTTAGGGGGGTGCTGGATCCCCTTGGAGTGAATTTGAGCCATTTATGGGATGTTGGACCCCATCAGAGGGGGTGGGACTGTATTGATCGAGTTCCAGACCCCTGGCAGGATCTGATCTTGTTTTGGAGCTCTCCACCAGGCTCTGACCCTGTTTTGGGGCTCCCAATGGTTTCTGACCCCATTTTTGGGGTGTTACCCCCCGTTTTTGGCCCCCCAGGTACACGGACATGGAGAGCGAGGACTATCACTTCTACCAGGGCCTCGTGTACCTGCTGGAGAACGACGTCTCCACGCTGGGCTACGACCTCACCTTCAGCACTGAGGTGGGGACCCCCAAAAACCAGCACCGGGACCCCCAAGTTTGGGAATGTTTGAGGTCCAGGGATGTCCCCACACCCAGCTGGCCCCGCCATGCCCCACCAGATGCAGGAATTTGGGGGTTTGAGGTTCCCAGGTGCAGGAATTCGGGGGGTTTGAGGCTCAGGGATGTCCCCACGCCCCGCTGACCCCCCCGTGCCCCCCCAGGTGCAGGAATTCGAGGGGTTTGAAGTTCCCCAGGTGCAGGAATTTGGGGGGTTTGAGGCTCAAGGATGAGCCAGGTGTGGAAATTTGGGGTGTTTGAGGTTCAGGGATGTCCCCACACCTTGGTGACCCCCCTGTGCCCCCCCCCCCCCCAGGTGTGGAAATTTGGGGGTTTGAGGTTCAGGGATGTCCCCTCCATGTCCCCACACCCTGGTTCCTGCACCTCCATGTCCCCATCCCCAATTCCTGCACCTGGGTGACCCCCCTGTGCTCCCCCAGGTGCAGGAATTTGGGGTGTTTGAGGTTCCCAGGTGCAGGAATTTGGGGTGTTTGAGGCTCAGGGATGTCCCCACACCTTGGTGACCCCCCTGTGCCCTGCCAGGTGCAGGAATTCGGGGGGTTTGAGGTTCCCAGGTGCAGGAATTTGGGGTGTTTGAGGCTCAGGGATGTCCCCACACGCTGGTGAACCTCCTGTGCCGGCCCCCAGGTGCAGGAAGTTGGGGTGTTTGAGGCTCAGGAATGTCCCCCCCATGTCCCCACACCCCGCTGACCCCCCCATGCCCCCCCAGGTGCAGGAATTTGGGGTGTTTGAGGCTCAGGAATGTCCCCCCCATGTCCCCACACCCCGCTGACCCCCCCGTGCCCCCCCAGGTGCAGGAATTCGGGGTGTGCGAGGTTCGGGACCTGAAGCCCAACGGGGCCAACGTGCTGGTGACGGAGGAGAACAAGAAGGAGTACGTGCACCTGGTGTGCCAGATGCGCATGACCGGTGAGCGCCGGGGCCTGGGGGGGCTCCGGGGGGGCTCCCAGGACCCCCCTGACCCTCCCCAAAATCCACAAAATCCCACAGGCGCCATCCGGAAGCAGCTGGCGGCGTTCCTGGAGGGTTTCTACGAGATCATCCCCAAGCGCCTCATCTCCATCTTCACGGAGCAGGAGCTGGAGCTGCTCATCTCGGGGCTGCCCACCATCGACATCGACGACCTCAAGGCCAACACCGAGTACCACAAGTACCAGGGCAACTCCATCCAGGTGGGGTGGGGTCCTGGGGGGGTTTCAGGGGGTTCTGGGGGGATTTCAGGGAGTGATTTCAGGAGGTTCTTGGGATATTTCAGGGGGTCCTGGGGGGATTTCAGGGGGTTCTGCATACCAGGGCAACTCCATCCAGGTGGGGTGGGGTCCTGGGGGGGTCCTGGGGGGATTTCAGGGGGTTCTGGGGGTGTCCTGGGTACCAGGGCAACTCCATCCAGGGGGGGCGGGGTCCTGGGGGGATTCTGGGGGGGTTTCAGGGGGTCATTGGGGGATTCTGGAATGATTTCAGGGGCTTCTGGGGGGATTCTGTGTACCAGGGCAACTCCATCCAGGTGGGGTGGGGTCCTGGGGGGGTCCTGGGGGTATTTCAGGGGGTCTTGGTGGGATTCTGGAGCGATTTCAGGGGGTTCTGGGGGGATTTCAGGGAGCGATTTCAGGAGGTTCTTGGGGTATTTCAGGTGGTCCTGGGGGGATTTCAGGGGGTCCTGGGGGGATTACAGGGGGTTCTGCATACCAGGGCAACTCCATCCAGGTGGGGCTGGCATCTGGAGGTGGTCCTGGGGGGATTTCAGGGGGTTCTGGGGGGATTCAGGGGCTTCTGGGGGGATTCTGTGTACCAGAGCAACTCCATCCAGGTGGGGTGGGGTCCTGGGGGGGGTCTTCAAGAGATTTCAGGGGGTTCTGGGGAGATTCTGGGTACCAGGGCAACTTCATCCAGGTGGGGCTGGCACCTGGGGGGATTCTGGGTCAATTTCAGGGGGTTTGGGGGAGATTTCAGGGAGTTTTGGGAGGATTCTGAGTATCAGGGCAAGTCTATCCAGGTGGGGTTGGCACCTGGGGGGATCCTGGGGTGATCTCAGGTGGTTCTGAGGGGATTTCAGAGGATTCTGGGGCAATTTCAGGAGGTTCTGAGGGACTCGGATTCGGGGATTCGGGTTCGAGGGATTCGAGGTTCTGGGGCAATTTCAGGAGGTTCTGAGGTGATTTCAGGAGGTTCTGGGTACCAGGGCATCCATCCAGGTGGGGCTGGCACCTGGGGGGGTTACGGGGGGATCTCAGGGGATTCCGGGGGGATCCTGGTGGGATTCCAGGGGGTCCCGGTGGCCGCTTGTCCCTGTCCCCGAGTGCCAGCAGGTGACTGTCCCTGTGTCTGTCCCCGTGCCCAGATCCAGTGGTTCTGGCGTGCCCTGCGCTCCTTCGACCAGGCCGACCGCGCCAAGTTCCTGCAGTTCGTGACGGGCACGTCCAAGGTGCCCCTGCAGGGATTCGCCGCCCTCGAGGGCATGAACGGCATCCAGAAATTCCAGATCCACCGCGACGACCGCTCCACCGACCGGCTGCCCTCGGCACACACCTGGTGAGGGACACGGGGACACGGGGAGGGGACATGGAGGGACATGGAGGGGACACAGGGGACACTGACTGGCTGCCCTCGGCACACACCTGGTGAGGGACACAGGGGACATGGGGGGGACACGGGGGGGACATGGGGACACCGACCGGCCGCCCTCAGCACACACCTGGTGAGGGGACACGAGGGGACATCAGGAGGACACACGGCCACCACCATCCTCTGCCCACACCTGGGACAGGGGGACATGGAAGGGAGGCAGGGGACACTGGAGGACACGGAAATGAGGGCACTGGGGTGACCCTGGCACCGTGACACACCCGAGGAGCAGGACTGGGGGTGGGTGTGACAGTGACACAGGGGGACAGCGGGACGCGGTCGGGGTGGCACCGAGGGAGGTGACAGTGACACGCGTGTGTCCCCAGCTTCAACCAGCTGGACCTGCCGGCCTACGAGAGCTACGAGAAGCTGCGGCACATGCTGCTGCTGGCCATCCAGGAGTGCTCCGAGGGCTTCGGCCTGGCCTAGGGCCCGCGCCGGCCCCCCCCAGGGGCTCTATAAATATATATATATTTTTTGGTTCCATTGGCTTTTTTTGGTTTGTTTTGGTTTTGGTTTTTTTTTTGGGGGGGGGTTATTATTTTGTTTTTTTTTTTTTTTTCTCCGGTCCCAGTTTGGGGGGGGGGGTTTTGCTCTGTTGGAGGGTTGGGGGTTCCCTCTTCCCCCCTCCCCCCTGTGTGGGGGCTGGGGGGGAGCAGGGCGGTGAAAGGGGGGAGCCCCCTGAAATTATAAATAAGTTCAGCCCTTCCCCCCCACCCCAAAACTGAGAGAAAAAGTTTAAAAAAAAAAAAAAAAGGAATAAAAAAGTGCACTCTTGGTAAGGGCAGTCCCGGTCGTTCTTGGGGGGAGGGGTGGGCTTGGCCGCCATCTTGGGTGTGGCGGGGGGCGGGGTTCAGTCCGGTCGCCATCTTGGGTGTGGCCGGAGTCTCGCGCGGGGCCGCCATGTTGGATGTGGCGCTAAAGGCAGGGCGGGGTTTTGTCGCTGTCCGCCATCTTGAGCGTGGCCGCGTCGCTGTGGCCGCCATGTCGAATGTGGCACTTTGAGGACACCGTGGGGGAAGGGCGGGGACGCCAAATTGGGTGTGGGCCGGAGAGGTGTGGATGTTGCCGGATGGTTGCCGCCATCTTGGGTGTGGTATTGGCGTGTGGGGCGCCATCTTGAGCTGTTGACCGCCATCTTGGGTGTGGTTATGAAATGACGCTTTTCCCGCTGCGCCGGAAGTGACGTCAGTCCGCCGCGTCAGGGATCCCCGGTTGCGTGTGAGCCGCAGCCATGACCCGATCCCGTGAGTTCGGGGAGGCACCGGGAGGGCTCGGGGGGCTCCGGGGATGCCCCCGCACTCACCCCGCCCCTCCCTGCAGGCCGACAGGTGGAGGCGTCCCGGAAGAAGCGCGTCCAGGTGAGCCCGAGCCGGGCGGGTTTGGGGGTGCAGCTCTCGTGACCCCCCCTCTGTGTGACCCCCCCCCACCCCAACCCGGGGTGTCCCCGTGTCACCCCCGCGCTGTCCCCAGGCCCGGCGCGCCCGTGTCGGGGTGAAGAAGGAGCCGAGGGTGCCGCAGCTCGGCCGCCTCGCCGGCCTCGCTCAGAGCCGGGGCAAGACCCGGCAGAGACGGGTGAGGAACCCGGGGGGGATCTGGGGGTGACCCCGCGGGGGGAGCTCGGGGTTGTTCTCCGGGGGGGATTCTGGGGTTCCCCCGTGGTGTTTTGGGGTGTCCCCACCACACCTGAGCACAAGAGGATTTTGGAGTGTTGCTCCCATCGTGACCCCGGCGGGGCATTTTGGGTCCCCCCTCAAGTACAAACTCGGGGGGGGGCTGTGTGGGGTCCCCCCCCAAGTCTGACCCCAGTGGGGGGTTTGGGGTCTGACCTGGGGGGGATTTGGGGTCTGACCTGGGGGGATTTGTGGTCTGACCCCCCCGTGTCCCACAGCCACTGCAGGGACAGCAGCGCTCACACCTGGCCATGCACCTGGCGGACGCTCTGCAGCGACAGCAGCGCTTCCAGAGCCAGGTGGGGCTGGGGACACCTGGGGGGGCTCCATAAAGAGGGGGGGGCTTCCCAATGAGGTTCCCGTGAGAGGGAGGGGCTCCCCCTGGAAGGCTGGGGGGCTCTTCTCTAGGACAGGGGGATCCCCCCAGAATTTGGGGGGCTCCCTTGGGGGTCCCCATAACACAGGTGCCCCCAGGAGAAGGAAGAGGAGGAGGAGAAGCCCCCCCAGCCCCCCCAGGAGGAGGCGTCGCTGCGTCACTTTGGGCAGGAGCTGCGCAAGGTCAGTGCCCTGGGGGGGGTGGGGTGGGGGGCGTTCTGATTTTTGGGGGGGGGGGTCTTTCCCCCAGCTGAACCCCAACTCTGGCAGGTGCTGGCGGCGTCTGACGTGGTGCTGGAGGTGCTGGACGCCCGGGACCCCCAGGGCTGCCGCAGCCCCCGGCTGGAGGAGGCCCTGCGGCCGCAGCAGCACCTCGTGCTCGTCCTCAACAAGATCGGTGAGGTGGGGGGGGGGGGGTCGGGTGTGGATTTGAGGGGGGGGGTCCCTTGTCCCCACAGCCCTGGGGACAGCCCTGTGTGTCCCCCCATGCAGACCTGGTGCCGCAGGACGTGGTGGTCGCGTGGCTGAAGCACCTGAAGAACGAGTTCCCCACCGTGGCCTTCAAGGCGTGCACGCAGCAGCAGAGCCAAAACCTGGTGGGTGCTGGGGGGGTCTGGGGGAGGGGGGGCTCAGGGGAGGGGGTCCCCCTGACCCCTCCCCGTGCCCCTCCCCCCACAGAAGCAGAGCTGGATGCGGGCGGACGCGTCCCCCAAGGACGTGCTGGCCGCGGGAGCCTGTGTGGGGGCCGAGAAGCTCCTGCACATCCTGAGGAACTACGGGCGCTCCGAGGAGGGCAGGAGCTCCATCACCGTGGGGGTCGTGGGTGAGGGGCTGGGGGGGCATTTGGGGGGGCTGTGGGATGAGGGGGGGCTGTGGAAGGTGGGGGCTGGGGTGTTAGGGGGAGTTTGGGGGCGCTGGGGTTGAATGGGGGCTGTGAAATAGGAGGGGGGGATTGGTGAGTGGGGCAGGGGGAATGTGGGGGGGTTGAGGGGCGGGCTGGATTTTGGGGACCCCTCCCTGACCCTAACCCCTTCCCCAGGGTACCCCAACGTGGGCAAGAGCAGCATCATCAACAGCCTCAAGCGCAGCCGCGCCTGCGGGGTGGGGGCCATGCCCGGGGTCACCAGGTGAGCCCACCTGGGCTGGGGTCACCTGCACGGGGTGGGGGGGGCTGTGGGTGGAGCCTGGGTTGACCCTGCCCAGGTGTGGGTGTGGCACAGACCCCGCCCAGGTGTGGCACACAGACCCCACCCAGGTGTGGTGGGCGTGGCACTCTGACCCCGCCCCCAGGTGCCTGCAGGCCGTGCAGCTGGACGGGCACATTCGGCTCCTGGACTGTCCAGGTGTGGTGTTGGACTCTGGGGACCCCCCTGCCACCGCCACCCTGAGGGGGGCCCTGGCCCCGCAGCGCCTGCGGGACCCCCTGACCCCCGCCTGCACCATCCTGCGCCGCTGCCCCCCCCAGCAGGTGCGTGGGGACCCTCCTGGGGGGTTTGGGGGAGGGGGTGGGGTGGGTGCCCCATCCCCATGGCAACGTCCCCAATTTGGGGGGAGCCCATTTTACCAGCTCAGCCCTTTGGGGGATTCAGTGACCCCCAAAATTGGGACTAAAGGGGGTCTCAACATCGGCGGTGCCCACCCTGTGCCCGTAACCGGGGAAGGGGAGGTTATTTCAGGGGGACCTTCCCCCACTTTGGCCATTTTCAGCCCATTTTGGCCACCGAGAGGGGGGCAGGGTGACAGTCCCCGGTGTGCCCACCCCCCCCAAACCCCTGTGTGTCCCCCCACAGCTGAGCCAGCTCTATGGGGTGCCCCCCTGCAGCGACCCCCTGCAGTTCCTGGCCCACCTGGCCCGGCGGCAGGGCCGGCTCCGCCCGGGGGGGGTCCCGGACGCCCACGCCGCCGCCACGGCCCTGCTGCGCGACTGGACCGGGTCTGTGGGGGACAGGGACACTCTCGAGGGGGGGGTCCCCACGCTCTGACCACCTCTCTGGGGGGGCTGGGAGGGGTTTCCACACCCTGAGCCCATTTCTGGGGGATTGGGACCTGACCTCTTCCTGGGGACCCTGGCGAGGGTCCCCATACACCCTGACCCCATTTCTAGGGGTTTGGGGAGGGGATTCCACCCCCTGTGACCCCGTTTGGGAGGAGCTGCAGGGTCCCCCCCAGTACCCTTTTTGGGGACAGGAGGGGTCTCCCCACAGCCTGACCCCCCCTTTTTTCCCCCAGAGGGAAGATCACATACTACACCCACCCCCCCAAATCTCATGGGATGCAGCTGGAGGCCCAAATCCTGCCGGTGCTGGGGCCAGCGCTGGACCTGGAGGCTCTGGAACGGGGCGATGCCGAGGCCCTGGCAGGTGAGCAGCACCTGAAGACCCCTCCCATCCTCCCATCCCCCCCTCGGGGACCCCCCAAACTCACCCTTCCCCCCCCCACAGCTGTCCCGGTGACGGTGACAGGGCTGGGGCTGTCCCCGGAGGAGGAAGGGGAAGGAGAAGCCATGGAGGAGGACAGCGGTGACCCAGAGGTGGGAAGGGATTTGCTGAGGCTGGGGGGGGGTTCTGGGTGGGTTTTGGGGTTCATTTTTGTCACCACCCCCCCCAGCTCGGCACGGTGACGGTGGAGCTGAAGCCGCGGGTGAAGTCGGGGGGCGCTGGGGGGGAGCCGGTGCCCCGAGCCCCCCGGCTGGAGGAGGTGGCTGCGCTCCCCCCGCTGCTCCAGGGGCAGGGGCTGCAGGCAGCTGGGAAAAGGAGGAAAAAACTGCAGAAAAGAGCAGGTGAGTGAGGAGACCCCCCCTCATTTTCCTGACCCCCCCAAACCCCTCTGATCCCTCATCTCGAGTTCCTGATCGCCCCCACCCCGCAGAGAAAATCGCCACGAAGCTCTCGGAGACGCTGGAGGCGGCCATGCAGTTCTGAGGGGGCCACAAATTAAATTAAAATTAATTAAATAAATACATTTTTAATATTTGTACTGTGTTTAATTGATTTTGTGTCCTGCAAGGGGCGGTTACCAGGATAATGAGGCGTGGCCTAACCAGAAATGGGCGGGGCCTCAATGGGTGGGGTCCACTTAAAGGGGCAGGGCCAAAAAAATACCCCCCCCCCCCAGGAGCTCCAAACCATCCCCCAGACCCCTCCCCAAACTCTTCAGGGACCCCTCAAACCCTCCAGAGGTCCTGACAGGATCTGAGACCCCTCCCCAAATTTTCTTAGCCCCTCCCCCTCCCCAGTCCTGGCCCCCAGGGTGGTCCCACCCCTTTGTTTTGGGGGTCCCCATTTCTGTGTCAGCCCTGATGCCTCACTGGGGATCCCAGCCCCAATTCTGGGGGGATTTCACCATTTTTGGGGTCTTGCTTACCCCACAATATTCCCCAGGAGCCCCAAACCCTCCCCCCTGTCTTGGGGCACTCCCAGGGGTCTATGAAGCCCCCAAATCCTGGGGTGGACCCTGAGACCCCCAAAACAGAGACAAAGGCAGGAGCAGAAATGCAATTCATTTATTCAGAATTTGGGAGGGACTCCAACACCCCAGAAAACAGAGAAACCCCAAAACTGAGTTGGGGAGAGAAAAAAAAAAACCAAAAAAAGACTTTGAGGTTGGGGGGAACAGGATGAGAACCCAAAAAATGAGTGAGGAGAGATAAGTGTGGGACCCCCCCCCACCGAAATGAGCGGGTACAAGGCTGGGGGAGGGGGTCAGGGCAGGTTTGGGGTGCTGGGGGGGGTCAGGGTGGTTTTGGGGTGCCCAGGCTCACTGGGGGCTGTAGGGGAAGCCCAGCAGGAGCCCCTGGTAGGGCCCCACCTGGAGCTCCTGCAGCTGCACCTGCTGCTCCCCAGGCGCCTTGGGGCCGGTGCTGTAGTGCAGTGTGGCCGAGGCGGGCAGGGGGGGATCCTGGGGGACCCCGGGGTCTCTCGTGCCCGAGAAGGGTCTGAGGGTGCTGTCCTGGGGGTTGAGCAGCAGCAGGAAGCGCTCGCTCTGGTCCCAGCGCCGCAGCACGGCCAGGGCCGGGCCCGCCGGCACCACCTGCGCCTCCCCCAGCAGCAGCGAGCGCTCGTGGGCCCGCAGCGAGGCCAGGGCCGTGCACAGCTCCAGCTCGGGGGGCTGCAAGGCAGGAGGGGCTGGGGTCACCGGGGGTGGGACACCCCCAAATGCAGCCCCGAGGAAAGGAGGCGCTGGCCCTTTAAGGAGGCAGCGGGTGGCATTGCCGTTTTAAGGATGCATTGCCCTTTTAAGAACACGGGCCATTCACAATGCCTGTTTAAAGTTGTATTGCCCTTTTAAGGATGCATTGCCCTTTTAAGGATGCTATTGCCCTTTTAAGAGCACACTGCCCTTTTAACGCTGCTTTGCCCTTTAAAGGTCGCATTGCCATTTTAAAGATGTATTAATCTTTTAAGAGCACATTGCCCTTTTAAGGGTGGCATTGCCCTTTTAAGAACATGCAACGCCGCCACTTATTGGGCCCCACCCTCTAAGATGCTCTGCCCAATTGTGGGCGTGGCCAACGAAACCCCACCCCTTGAAGCAACCATAAATGGGCTTCAAAGACCCGCCCCAAGAGGAGGGGCAAGTCTAAGCCACACCCCCTAAGGAAACCACACCCCAGCAAGCACCACCCACAACTGTCAATCAGAGCTCCAAGCCCCGCCCACCTCAGAGCCGTTCCCGCCATTTTTCGGTTCCTCGATCAATTCCCACGGCATCGTCGGCAACTGGGGCAAAAAACGGCGAAATTGGGGCAAAACCCACCAAAATTGGGACCAAAATTGACAAAATTGGGGTAAATCCAGCCAAGCTGGGGTAAAACCCCACTGAAATTGGGGTTGGGGTAACCCCCCAACCCCCTCCCACACCCTGAGAACCCCAAAATCCCTCCCCCCAAAACCCCCGCAGCACCCAGAGTTTCTCCCCAGCCCCCCAAATCCCACCTGCAGCCCCCCCAAATCCTGGCTGAACCCCCCCCGGGTACCTGCTGGTTTTCGGGGGGCCGCTGCAGCCCCAGCTCGTCGCCGTAGCTCAGCACGGGGGTCCCGGGGAGCCCCCAGAGCAGCAGCAGCTGCTGCAGCCTCAGCTTGGGGCTCACCCAGGCCTCCCACGGGGACCCCACCTGTGGGACGGGCACCTGTCACCCCAAAATCTTAGGGGGACCCCAAAAAATGGGAGGGGGCAGCAGGGGCAGGAAAGAGGGGTTGGGGGAATTCGGGGGTCCCAGGGATGTTTGGGGGGGGGTCAGGGGGTTTTGGGGGGGTCCCAGGGATGTTTGGGGGTGCAGGAGGGTTCCACAATGGGGTGGGAATCTGGGGGTACCAGGGGCTCAGGACTGGGGGAATTTGGGGCTCCTGAAGGGATTTTGGGGGTCCCAGGGAGGTTTTGGGGTGCAGGACTCACACTGGAGCCCAGCCCCCAGGAGGAGGAAGAGGAGTTGGGGTCCCATTTGGGATTCCCAGGGAATGGGTGGATTTTGGGGGTCCTGGGGAGGGTTTGGGGCTCCTGAAGGGATCTGGGGGATCCCGGGGACATTCTGAGGTTCCTGAGAGGATTTTGGGAGTCTTGGGGAGGTTTTGGGGTTTCTGAAGGGATTTTTGGGTTCCTGAAGGGATTTTGGAGTTCCTGAACAGATTTAGAGGGTCTTGGGGAGGTTTTGGGAGTCCCGGGGAGGTTTTGTGGTTCCTGAAGGAACTTTGAGGGGTCCTGGGGAGGTTCTGGGGTGCAGCACTCACGCTCCAGCCCAGCCCCACGGAGGAGTTGCTGAAGCTGAGGAAGTTGAGGAGGTTGCTGACGGCTCCCGAGGGCGACTCCGGGTCTGCTCTGGGCTCCAGGAGCTGCAGGAAGGGCCCCAGGAGCAGCCGCAGCCCCCCCGGCACCTGGGGCAGCAGCCAGGGCTCCTGCAGGCGGGTGCCTGCCACCAGCACCCTGAAAACAGGACAGGCTCAGGGGGCACCCCAAAAACAGGGCGGGAAGGGAAGGGGAGAACCCCAAAAATGGGGGGGAAAAGTCAGGGGAGAACCCCGAAAATGGGGGGGGGAAGGGAAAGGGAGAACCCCAAAAATGGCGGGAAAAGTCAGGGGAGAACCCCAAAAATGGGGAGAAAAGTAAGGGGGGAACCCTAAAAATGGTGGGGGGGGGGACACGTTAGAGAAGTAGCCCAAAAATGAGAGGGAGAAGAAATCAGGGGAGCACCCCCAGCCCCCCAAAATAGGGGAAGGAGAACAAAGTGGGGGGACCATGAGGCAGAGGATGAGGAGAGGAAGAGATTTGGGGGGTCAGTGAGTTTGGGGGGGACACTGGGGTGACACAAGGGACACTTTTGAAGGGGGGGGGGGGGGTCAGACCTGGGCACGCCACTGGGGCTCGGCTGCTGCTCCGTCAGGTTCCTCCACTCAGCCACCACTGAGGGCTGGGGGGGACATGGAGGGGTCACCCAGAGCCCCCCAAAAATCCCCCAATTTCACCCCAAAATCCCTCCCAATTCTACCCCTCAACTTCCCCCAGTTCTGCGCCAAAAAAAATCCAGAATTCTACTCCCAAAAAACGCAAATTCTGCCCCCAAAACACCCCAAAAACACCTGAAATTCTGTCCCAAAACACCCCAATTTCTGACCCAAAAAACCCCAAATTCTGCCCCCAAACACCCCAAGTTCTGCCCCAACCCCCCCTCACCGGGAGCTCCTCGATGCCATCCAGGAAGATTCCAGCAATGTCCTCCTTCAGCCAATGGCTCAGGGCAGCCTGGGGGGGCACAGGGGGGGTCAGGGGGAGTCCCCCCCAAATCCCCCATCCCCCCACCTGCCCCCAGAGCCCCCCCAGACCCACCTGGACCTGCTGGTGCACCCCGGGGTCGTTGGCTGCGTCCCCCCAGACCCGATTCCCAGTGGGGTTTGGGGTCAGGTCCAGGATCACCTTCAGCCCTGGGGAGAGGGGAAATGGGGGGGGTCAGGGCACCCCCAAATCCCCCCAGCATCACAGACCCCCCCCCCCACCATTATGGGGGATCCCCCTTTTGGGTGCCCCTCCAATCACCCAACCCCAGATCCCCCAAATTCAGCACCCTCCCAATTTTGGGGTTCCCCACTCGCCCAGTTTTGAACCCCTCACATTTTGGGGTCCCCCCCAATATCCAACATTTCCCCCAAATTTTGGGATTCCTCACAGTGCACCTCTGTCCCCCACCCCCATAATTTTGGGGTCCCCCCCAGTTTTGGGGTCCCCCCCAGCCCACCTTTGTCCTTGGCTGCCTGCAGGAGGGCGCTGAAGTCCTGGCTGGTGCCCAGGGCTGGGTCCAGCTCCTTCAGGGGGGGGATGAGCTCCTCAGGGGATTTTTGGGGGGCCACGGGGCCCAGCACCAGCCCCCCCACCTGCAGCTTCTCCTTCAGGTACCCCAAACGTTTCTCCACACCTGCAAAAGGGGGTGAACCCCAAATCTGACCCGACAGCACAACCCCAAAATCCTCCCAGGAGCCCCAAAGAGATCCCCAACATTGCTGGGGACCCCCAAAATCCCACCCTGAGACCCCCAAACCAACCCAGGGGGCTAAAAATGTCCTCAAGGATCCCCAAAATCATCCCAGAATTGGGGAAAACTCCAAAATTCCCAAGATTTGGGGGCTGCCTAGGGTTTTGGAGATCCTAGAACCCCCCCCAAAGTGTGGGGGAGACCCCCAAAATTGCTGAGTCACTTTTCCCCCAGGCCTTTTTAGGGGGGGGGATCCTGAAATAGAGGGGGGCCCCCCCAAATTCTTCTAGCCATCCTCTGGGATCCTTCCACCCCCAAAAAGGAACCTCTAAACCCCCCAAATCCCCCATGAGACCTCCCCAAACTCCTCTAGCCATCCTCTAGGATCCTTCCCCCCTCTGGGGACCTTCTAAACCCCCACAAATCCCCCCTGGAACCCCCCAAAAACCCCCTAGGGGACCGCCTAGACCCCTCCTCACCTTTCAGATCACCCCCAAAAGCCTTGGGGGGGGCCCTGTAGAGCGCCCCGAGCTCCCACCAGGCTTTGGCAGGCAGGGGCTGGCATCGGGGGGCCTGGGCCACGATGGCAGCAGCAGCCCCCAACATCCCGAGCCAGCCTGCCCAGAAGAGCACGAGCAGCACCAGCCGGGCCCGGGCCCAGAGCGGCGTCCCCGCCTCCCTCAGCAGCTCCTCCTTGCCCAGCCCGGTGAATTTGGGGCTCCCCGAAACCCCCGTGCCCCCTAAAGCCGCCTCCTCCTCTTCCTCGGGGGGGATCTTCATCACCAGCCCGTTCTTCTCGCCGCCCTGCCGCTGCTCCGGGGCTGGGGAGGGGTCGCGGTGGGGAGGGGGAGCCTGAGGGGGCGTCCCCGGCTCGGCCTCGGCCGCGGCCATCGGCTCCTTCTCGGCCTCCAGCGCCGACAGCTCCAGCTCGCGGGGGGGAGACTCGGGATCCATCTGGGAAAAGAGACCCCAAACCCTTCAGGGATCGCCCCAAAGCCTTCAGGGGTCACCCCAAAAATCTTCAGGGAATCACCCCAAAAACCTTCAGGGAATCACTCCAAAATGTTCAGGGAATCACCCCAAAATGTTCAGGGAATCACCCCACAAACCTTCAGGGAATCACCCCAAAAACCTTCAGGGAACCACCCCAAAATGTTCCGGGATCATCCCAAAATGATCAGGGATCACCCCAAAAACCTAAAGCGATCGCCCCAAAATGTTCAGGGAATCACCCCACAAACCTTCAGGGAATCACCCCAAAAACCTTCAGGGAACCACCCCAAAATGTTCCGGGATCACCCCACAAATCTTCAGGGAATCACCCCAAAAACCTTCAGGGAATCACCCCAAAATGTTCAGGGATCATCCCAAAAACCTTCAGAGATCGCCTGAAAACCCTTCAGCGAATCACCCCAAAAACCTAAAGCGATCGCCCCAAAACGTTCAGGGAATCACCCCAAAACCTTCAGGGATCGCCCCAAACCCTTCAGGGGTGACCCCAAAAAACCTTCAGGGGTCACCCCGAAATGTTCAGGGCTCACCCCGAAGCCTTCAGGGATCGCCCCAAAAGGGTTTGGGCGGGGTTGGACTTTCATCCCAAACAGCCTCAAGGGGGATCTCTGAACCCCGACTTTGCCCCTGGCAGGAAAAATTTCTTAGAGATCCAGAGGTGCCCCCCACACCCCAAAAGCTCCTCAATATCTTTCTAAAGATCCCCCTAGCCACGCTAAAATGTTCTTGTGGAGGTTTCAAGCTCCTCTTGAGCACCCAACACCCCCCCGGGATCCCCAAACCCCTCACAGGACGCCCCAAAATCCTTCCAGGCCTCGGGGCCCTGCCCCAGCGCCTCCTTGAACAACCAAACCCGCTCTTGGAGGGGATCTCGAGCCCCCCCCCCCCCCAGCCCCGCACCCAAAGAGCCCCCGGGAACCCCGAAATTCTCACTGGGACCCCCAAGGTTGTTTGTGTCCCCCAGAAATCCCCCCCGGAGCCCGAAGCCCCTCAGGCAGGGCGGTACCTCCGCAACGTCCTCGTGACGGGCGTCAGGGGGCTCGGCGGCGCCTTTTATACTCCGCGAAAACCACGCCCACACCGCGCTGACCACGCCCACCAGAACCGCCACCCCCGGCGCCGCCGAGGCGCCCGCGCCGGGCGGATCAAAGGGCACGAGGCGGGAGGGGGGCCGGAAACGCCCCGAGGCGAACGGGGCGGGACACAGCCTCAGAGGGCGCGACGTGGAGTCTCTGGTTCGCGCCACGCCTCAGCGGGACGCCTGTTATGGGAGTCTTGCCCTTTTCTTCTCGCGGAGTATTCTCGACACCCCCGTCCTTTTCGGGGTCCCCCCCTCCATGCGCCGCCATTTTGCCGCACCCCAAGCAGCCGCCATTTTGGTGTTATTAAAGTCTCTATTCATTTCTTCTGGGCGCCACCATTTTGTTGTGCCCCGGGGGTGCGCTATTTATGGAGCCCCTCATCGGGCGGCACGCACGGGGTTTCCTCACTGGAAACCGTGTTGAAGGATCGTCGCAGCCTCTTACGGAGGTCTCCAGCCCTCTGTGGGGGGACGAGACGGCGCCGCAACCATCATGCTCATTCTGCCCATCCCCTCCGCCCTCATAATGGTTCATCCCACATTGCCCTCTCAAGCCCCGCCTATATCTCGACCAATCAGTACCGCGCTCTGACGGAAGTAGCCGAGCACCGGAAGCGTCTCCATGGCAACCAGCGGAAGTTCCGCTCTCTCCCGGAAGTCGCGGCGCGGCCATGGGCGCGTCGAAGAAGCACCGGGAGCGCGGCGGAGCCGAGGCGGCCGACGAGACCCCGGCGGCGGCCGGGACGGGCGGCGGCAGCAGCAGCAGCAGCGCGGGGCGGCCCCGCGAGCACCGCAAGCACCGGCACCGCGGCGGGGAGCGGCGCGGGAAGCGCAGCCGCTCTCGGGGGGAGCGCGGTGGCTCCGGGGGAGGCTCCGGTTCCTCGCGGCGCGGAGGGGCCGAGGAGGCCGGGAGGAGCGGCCATGGCCGGGGGGGCTCCGAGAGCGAGCGGAGAGCCAAGAGGGAGAGGAAGGAGGAGCGGGAG
>NC_066338.1:13702998-13718908 GCF_022539315.1 Serinus canaria
GGTCCCCAGTCCTTGGGGGTCACCTGGCTCTTGGGACACATCCAGCTGTGGGGGGTCGGGTGGTTCCCTGGGTCCCTCCTGCTCCAATGGGGCAGTGACTGTCCCCTGTTCCTGGGGGACACCCGGCTCTGCATCCCCAGGGATGAGGGGCTCTTGGTGGCCATTGAGCTCCGGAGGTTTGGGGTCAGCCACGTCCAGGTGTCCAGGGCTGGGGACACTCAGCCCCGAGCCCTGGGGAGCCCCCAGATCTTGGGGTTCGGGGTTGATCCTCTCTGGTTCTGTGGGTTCAGCCACCTCCTGGGGACTGGTGACAGCTGTCCCCAAAGCCTGGGGGACACCCAGCTCCTCCAGTTTGGGGACAGCCGACCCCTGGCCCTGGGGGACATCCAAGTCCTGGGCTTTGGGGACCCCCATCTTCGTCCCCCCCGGCCCGCCTTGCTCTGACGTTCCACTCTTGTTTGTCCCTTGTCCTTGGAGACCCCCCTGGGATGTCCCCAGGGCTCTCCGGGTGGGCGGGGGTCCCCCAGGGCCTGCAGAGAGGGGACACCTCCATCAGGGATGGGGTGGGGGGTGACACCTCCCAGCCCTGGGGGTGTGGTGGCAGGTCCGTGTCCCCTCCCAGCCCCTGGGGACGCACCGGTGGCCTCTCGGTTCCGGATGGTTTGGTTGATGCAGAACCTCCAGCGCCCCACGGGTGACGACTGGGGGGGGCCTTCCCCTGGTGGGGGGTGAGGGGTCAGCGGGTGGGGGGCGACCCCAGCCCCCTCCCCTCCCCCACTACTCACCACCCACTGGCGGTTCCAGGGGTCCCACCTGGGGGGAGACACATTTGGGGGGTCAGTGGGGGGTCTGGGTGGGGGGAGGGACAAGGAGGGGGAGGGGGCAGGGGGAGCACCTGGGGGTCCGGGGCGGGGGTCCCGAGGAGCCCCCGTGCCTGCTCCACAATGGCCTTGAGCTCCTCCACGAACTTGTCCCGCTCCCCCTCCAGGACAAAGTTGTCCTCGACCTGTGGGGGGGACACGGGTTGGGAGGGGGGACATAGATTGGGGGAAGGGACATGGACTGGGGACACAGAGTGGGGAGGGGGACATAGACTGGGGAAGAGGACATGGTTTGGGGGGGACACACATTGGGGGGACATGGGTCAGGGACATGGGCTGGTGGCACAAGGACACAAATTGGGGTAGGGGACACATTGAGGGAGAGGGACAGACATTGGGAAGGGGGCATGGACTAGAGGCAAGGGACTTGGATCAGAGATGGACATAGGCTGGGGAAGGGGACAGGGGCTGGGGACACGGGGACAGCTCGGGGGTCACCATGTAGCAGGCGATGTCCTCGGGCGCGTCCCCATCCGCATCAAACCTGAAGGTGACCATCTTGCTGTCGTGGGTCTCCAGCTGGCACTCCACCGTGTTGTCCCCAGCTGAGGACACCTGGGGGGGGGTGACACTCTGTGACCGTGCTGGGATGTCCCCACACGGCCCCCCCTGGCCCCCAGCCCCGCCCTGACCTGCAGCACGGTGAGCTGGAAGCGGGCGGGGCGCTGGTACGACGCGCGGCGCTGCCGGGCACGCGGCCCGGGGACTTCGGGGACATCGGGGACACGCAGCAGGGACGCGGCCTCGGCAGGCACCGAGGGGTCCTCAGGGCCAGGGAGCATCGGGGGTTGTGGCATTGGGGATGGTGGTGGCATCTCTGGAGCTGGTGGCATCGGGGATGGTGGTGGCATCTGTGGGGCCGGTGACATCCCCATGGCTGGTGGCATCATGGATGGTGGTGGCATCTCTGGAGCTTGTGGCATCCCCATGGCTGGTGGCATCATGGATGGTGGTGGCATCTCTGGAGCTTGTGGCATCCCCATGGCTGGTGGCATCATGGATGGTGGTGGCATCTCTGGGGCCGGTGGCATTCTCATGGCTGGTGGTATTGGGGATGGTGGTGGCATCCCTGGAGCTTGTGACATCCCCATGGCTGGTGGCAGGACAGATGGAGGTGGCACCCCTGGGGCTGGTGGCATCATGGGTGGAGCTGGCATCCCTTGTGCTGGTGGCATCACCATGGCTGGTGGCACCATGGATGGTGGTGGCATCTCTGAGGCTGGTGGCATCATCGATGGTGGTGGCATCCCTTGGGCAGATGGCACCCCTGGGGCTGGTGACACCCCCATCACTGGTGGCATCACAGACGGAGGTGGCATCCCTTGGGCTGGTGGCATCATGGATGGAGGTGGCATCTCCGGGGCTGGTGACATCCCCATGACTGGTGTCATGATGGACAGTGGTGGCACCCCCAGAGCTGGTGACATCCCCACCACTGGTGGCATCCCTGGAGCTGGTGACATCCCTGGCACCAGCTGCATGGTGGGGACTGGCTGTGGTGGCATCCCCTGGGCTGGTGGCATCCCTGGACCTGGTGGCATCCCAGGGGCTATTGGTGGCATTCCAAGGCCTGGCTGCAGCTGCACCATGGGGACCAACTGTGGTGGCACCCCAGCTTGGGGTGCCACTCCTGGTGGCATCCCTTGGGCTGGTGTCACCCCTGGAGCTGGTGGCATCCCTTGGGCTGGTGTCACCCCTGGAGCTGGTGGCATTCCGGCTGGAGGTGGCACCCCCAGAGCTGGTGTCACCCCCAGAGCAGGTGTCCCTCCCGGGGCCAGTGGCACTCCAGTAGGAGGTGGCACCCCTTGCGCTGGTGACACTCCAGGAGCTGCTGTCACCCCCGCAGCTGGCACTGCCACCCCCACTGCCACTCTCGGTGCCATCCCCGGCCCTGGGGCACCAGGTGCCACCTGTGGCTGTGTCCCCACTGTCACCGAGCCCCCGCCACAGCCACAGGGGTCTCCCTCAGGCCCAGCTGGCTCTGTGGTGGCTCCTCCGGTGCCATCCTCTGCTGTCCCCTCGGTCCCCTGGGTCACCTGCAGGACATGGGGCAGTGCCAGGGGGGTCTGGACCTCCCCCAGGACCCCCCAGTGTGACGGGCACTTACCAGTGGTGGCACAGGGGGGGACACCCCATCCTGGGGTCCCTGTGGGTACCCCCAGAGCTGCTCAGGTGCTCCGGTGACACCGCCAGGACCGGGGACATCTGGGGGGGGGACGTTGTCCAGGATCCCCTCAGCTGTGGGGAGGGAGCAAGGGGGGGTCACTGCTGGGGGGTCTCACTGTGGGCAGGGGGCACTTGTGGAGGCTGAGGGCACTTTGGGGGGACAAGGGGGGCAGTTTTGGGGGGCTGAGGGCAGTTTGGGGGGACAAGGGGGGCAGTGGGCAGTTTTGGGGGCAGTTTAAAGGGGTTGGGGACTGTTTTTTTAGGGGGCAGTTTGAGGGTCTGGGGGCAGTTCTGGGTGTCCAGGGGCAGTTTTGGGGGCACTGGGGGCAGTTCTAGGGGACAGTTTGAGGGTCAGGGGGCAGTTTTGGGTGTCCAGGGGCAGTTTTGGGGTCTCACCAAGGCCAGGCGGGGGCTGCTCCTGCAGCAGCTGCTGCCTCACGTGCTGATCGACCTCAGTGTCCTCGCTCTCGGGGCCCCCCCGGCTCTCAGGGCCCCCCCTGCCCTCTGCCTGCTTCTTCTCCCGCGTCTTCCTCACCAGCGCCAGCCGGTCCCGGATGGATTTGGCCACAGCCTTGGAATCACTCTCGTGGAAGAACCCGGATTTCACCTGAGGGAGGGAATTTGGGGTGTTCAGGGGCAGCACCGAGAGCTGGGGGGGCTTGGGGTTGGTTCCAGAGGGAATTTTGGGGGGCATTGGTTTTGGGAGAGGTTCAAGGTGAGGTTCAGGGATGAATTTTGGGGCATCATTGGTTTTGGGAGAGGTTCAGGGATGAATTTTTGGGGTATCAGTTTTGGGAGAGGTTCAAGGTGAGGTTTAGGGATCAGTTATGGGGGAGAGGTTCCAGGTGAGCTTAAAGGATGAATTTTGGGGCATCGCTGGTTTTGGGAGAGGTTCAGGAATGAATTTTGGGGTAACTTTCCTTATGGAAGAGGCTCAGAAGAGTTGGAGGGACCAACTGTTGGGTTCCAGGGTGGATTTTGAGCTGTCACTGCCTTTGGGGGTGTTCAAGATGAGCTTGAGCCACAATTTTGGAGGCTCATTGCATTTGGAGAGAATCGAGACCAATTAGGGGCCAACCCTGAGGATTTTTGGGGTCACTCCTCACCATCTCATAGGCCACCTCCTCGGGGACATCAGCCTCCAAGTTGAAGCTGAACTCGATGGCCTCGTTGTCCTTGTGCTTGCCCTTGAGCTTTTTGGGGTCCTCCACCCAGAGCCGCAGCGCCAGCGCCGGGTCCAGCCCCGCGTCGTCCTCGGCCAGCTCCACGCGCAGCCCCGTGTCCTCGGCGAAGAACGCGTGGTCCAGCAGGTCCCGGATGGACAACCTGGCATGGGGATGGGGTGGTCAGTGTGGTCAGTCCTGGGGGGCCGCAGGGGTCCCAGACCACCACCCCACCCCACACCTCTCAGCTTTGTTCTGCCGGATGCAGCCCTCAATGATCTCCTTCACCTCGGGGTCTGTCACCTTGTGGAAACTCGCCGGCTTGATGCCCTGTGGGGGGGACATGGTGACTTGGGGGGGCTCTGGAGAGGTTTGGGGGTCTCAGGGGTGGTGGGACACCCACGCTGGTGACTTTGCGGTAGATCTGGGCGGCGTTCTGGCACTCGGAGTAGGGGTACTCGGACGTGCCCATCTCCAGCATGCACATCCCGAAGGCGTAGACGTCCACGGACTCATCGTAGCGCTCCTCATACATCTCAGGGGCCATAAACTCTGGGGTCCCTGTGGGGTGGGAGGTCAGGGGGGGCCGTCGGGGCCGTCCCCGAGGTCCCCGTGGTGCTCACCGATGACGCTTTTGGCGAAGGACGTGCGCATGAGCGTGGCCAGCCCCAGGTCACCGATCTTGACGGAGCCGGTGGGGCCGGTGATGAAGATGTTGTCGCACTTGAGGTCGCGGTGGATGATGGGCGGCGTCCTCGTGTGCAGGAACTGCAGCCCCTTCAGGATCTGCCGGCACCAGCTCCGCAACACCTTCGGCTTCATCACCTTGAACCTCTTGAGGTACCTGTGGGGTCCCGTCAGCCACGCCCGGACCCCCCCAAGGTGTCCCCCTGCGCCCCAAACTCACGTCTTGAGGGTGCCTGAGGTCATGAGCTCAGTGACGAGGACGATGCACTTCTTGCCGCGGAGCGAGGACTCCCAGGAGTCGTAGAAGCGGACGATGTTGGGGTGCTGCAGCCCCTTGAGCATCTCGGCCTCCTCCTTGAAGCGCTGCTGCTCTGCCTTGGTCAGCTTGCGGTCCTGGGGGGCACAGACACACCCCAAAGTCCAGCAGCGGTGTGGGCACCGGGTGCCAGGGTCAGCGTTAGCAGCCCCCAGCCCCAGGATCGTCATCATCATCATCATCATCATCATTCTCCAGCCCCAAGATCATCATCATTATCATGCCTAAACCTCAGGGTTGTTCACAGCACCATCATCATCATCTTTCAATTCCAGCATCATCATTATCACCATCATCATCATCATTATCATCCCCAAACTCCAGGGTTGTCATCATCATCATCATCCCTAAACCTCAGGGCCATTGCCAGCATCATCATCATCGTCATTGTCATCATCATCATCCCCAAATTCCAGGGTCAGCATCTTCACCCCCAAATCCCACCATCATCATCATCAAGGGAGGATTTTGGGGACCACTGATATCAGAAGAACCTCAAGCTGAGCTTGAGGAGCCACTCACAGCTTTGGAAGAAGCTCAACACCAACTTGAGAGGCCAATCAGGGGCTTCATGACAAATTTTGAGGTGTCCCCATCTTCCAAAGAGCCTCAAACCCCCCCAAGAACCCCCCAAAACCCCACCATCATCTCCCCATGACCCTAAAAAAACCCAATTTCACCTCCCACCCACCAATTCACGACCCCCAGCCCCCCAAAACTGCCCCCCCCCCCCGTCTCGGGGCTCACCTGCAGCTCACACCAGGCCACCTCCACCCAGGTGTCGGTGTCGAAGCCCTTGAAGACCGTCTTGAAGGCGCCTCGCCCCAGCTCGATGTCGAACTTGAGGAAGCGGCCACCGGGAGAGGTGGCCACGGCCTTCATCTCCGCCTCCTCCTCGCCCTCCTCGCCCCCCCCGAGCCGGGGGTCGCCCCGCGGGCTGGGGTCGCCGCCGCGCTCACCCCGCTCCTCCTCCTCCAGCACCTCCACGCTCTTGCGAAAGAAGCGTTTTGGGGGGGCGGGGGGGGACGCGGGAGTTTTGGGGTCCCCCAGATCGGCGGCCATGGTTGTCCCCCCTTCCCCCCCCCCACCCGCCCGAAAATTTTAGGGGGTGACCCCCCCCCCCCCCGCCGCCCCCTCGCCAGCCCCAGCTGCCCCTATGGATGAAAGGGGGGGAGGGGGCCGCGTGTCCGGGGTGGTTTAGGGGGTCTGGGGGGGGGGGGGTCACCTCGATTTTAGGGGTGTCCCCCCCCTTGGTGGCACCGGCGGTGGCCGCGTCACCCCCTCCCCCGCGGGGGGGGACCTGCGGGGGAGACAAAGAGGCTTCGGTGGGGCGGGGGGAGGGGGGCAATCGGAGGGGGGGAGGGTGTAATTAATAAGGGCAGCGGGGTTAATTGGGGGGGTCCCCGAAATCTGGGGGGGGTGGAAGCATCCCCCCGGCCCCCCCCCCGCACAGCGGCTGCTCTTCCTGCGGAGGAAGGACTTCCGGGGGCAGCCCCCCCCCCAAAAGGATGCTACAGGTACGCCCGCCCCCAAGGATGCCATAGGTACCCTCGGGACGCCCTCGGCTGCTATGGGTACCCCCCAAGGATGCTATAGGTACCCCCAAGGATGCTATAGGTACCCTGAGTGCCCACCCGGGTGCCACAGGTACCCCCCCCAAGGATGCCACAGGTACCTCAGCCCCTCCCCCCCCCCGCTGTGGGGCCCCCTATGTATCCTATAGGGGCGGAGAGTGCCCAGTTCTGATCCCTATAGCCCCCCTGGACCACCGTAGCCCACCCCCTATAGCCCCCCACAGTTCCTGTGTGTCCCATACAGCCCCCTCCCCATAGAGCCCCATAGAGTCCCCCAGGCCCTACAACCCCTATGCCCTCCTATACCTCATAGAGAGCCCCGCAGCCCCTATAGCCCCTGTGCCCCCTATACCCCATAGAGCCCCGCAGCCCCTATAGCCCCTGTGCCCCCTATACCCCATAGAGAGCCCCGCAGCCCCTATAGCCCCTGTGCCCCCTATACCCCATAAGAGCCCCGCAGCCCCTATAGCCCCTGTGCCCCCTATACCCCATAGAGAGCCCCACAGCCCCTATAGCCCCTGTGCCCCCTATACCCCATAGAGAGCCCCGCAGCCCCTATAGCCCTGTGCCCCCTATACCCCATAGAGAGCCCCGCAGCTCCTATAGCCCCTGTGCCCCCTATACCCCATAGAGAGCCCCGCAGCCCCTATAGCCCCTGTGCCCCCTATACCCCAGAGAGCCCCGCAGCCCCTATAGCCCCTGTGCCTCCTATACCTCATAGAGAGCCCCGCAGCCCCTATAGCCCCTGTGCCCCCTATACCCCATAGAGCCCCGCAGCCCCTATAGCCCCTGTGCCTCCTATACCTCATAGAGAGCCCCGCAGCCCCTATAGCCCCTGTGCCCCCTATACCCCATAGAGCCCCGCAGCCCCTATAGCCCCTGTGCCTCCTATACCTCATAGAGGCCCCGCAGCCCCTATAGCCCCTGTGCCCCCTATACCCCATAGGAGCCCCGCAGCCCCTATAGCCCCTGTGCCCCCTATACCCCATAGAGCCCCGCAGCCCCTATAGCCCCTGTGCCCCCTATACCCCACAGAGAGCCCCGCAGCCCCTATAGCCCCTGTGCCCCCTATACCCCATAGAGCCCCCCAGCTCCTATACCCTATAGAGCCCCCCCCCCCTAAAGCCCCTGTGCCGCCCTACACCCCATAAAGCCCCCCAGGCCCTATAACCCCTATGCCCCCCTATACCCCATAGAGCCCCCAGCCCCTATTACCTGTGTCCCCTATACCCCATGGAGCCCCCTAGAGCTCCTGTGTGCCCTGCACCCCCTATAGTGCCCCCATACCCCCCCTGTGCCCCACACCCCCCACCCTCTCACCCGCCTCACGTGACCACCGCCTTGCGGGGGCTGTCGGGAGTTGTAGTCCCGTCCTACCTCTGACGGAGACCACGCCCCTCAACACCACGCCCATGTCCTGCCACGCCCCCACGCGTCCATCGGTGACTCGGGGATCGCTCCGTGCCTCGCTCGCTCGCGGATTCGGCGCTCGGTCGCACCGCCTGCGCAGCGCCGTCATGGCGGCCCCCGGGGTGGAAGCGCGGGCGCTGTTCGCGGAGGGGGTGCGGGCCGTGCTGGGGGGGTGGGCGGCGCTGCAGGTGAGGGGGATACCGGGGACACCTGGGGACACCTTGGGGACACCTTGGGGGGGCACTGGGGACAGCTGCGAGCTGTGCTGGAGGGGTGGGCGGCGTGAGGGGGCTTTGAGGGGCGCTTGGGGACGCAGAGGGGGCACTCCGGGACCAGCGCCGGGTGTCCCCATGTCCCCCTCGGGCTGTCCCCGCAGCTGGCGGTGGCGCAGGGCTTCGGAGGCCCGCAGAGTTCCGAGAAGGCCGCGTGGCTCAGCTCGGCGCTGCTCGACTTCTTCACGCAGAACGGTGCGTGCTGCCCCTCCCCCACCCGGGGAGAGGGAGGGTCGGGGGGGGGGGAAGGGGCAGAGGTAACACCCCCCGATCCCCCTCCCAGCTGACCTGGAGCAGGAGGAGGTGGAGGATTTCCTGGCCGAGGTGATGGACAATGAGTTCGACACGGTGGTGGAGGATGGCAGCCTGCAGCAGGTGGGCTCCCAGTACGGACCAGTATGGACCAGTATGGAGCAGTGTGCTCCCAGCAGCCGGCCAGCCTCCCCCCGGCACTCCCAGTACAGACCAGTTTGTCCTCAGGCTGCTCTCAGCATCTTTTACTGGCCTTTGTCCCTTCCTGGTACCCTTGGTCCCTTCCCAGGTGCTCCCAGTACAAACCAGTATGGACAAGGATGTTCCCAGTAGCCACTCCCAGTTCATCCCAGTCCATCCCCGGGCTGTTACCACCATCCTTCAGTGCTGCCAGAGCCTCCCAGTATAGACCAGTGTGTTCTCAGTGCTCTTTTACTTCTTCCCAGTTCATCCCAGTCCCGCACATTGCGCCTCAGCACCCCCCAGACTCATCCCAGTACATCCCAGTCCACCCCAGTCTCCTCCCAGTGGTTCCCAGTCTCTCCCTAGTGGTTCCCAGTCCATCCCAGTCCCTCCCAGTGGTTCCCAGTCCATCCCAGTGTCCCCCTGCAGGTGAGCCAGGAGCTGGTGACCCTTTTTGCCCGGGCGCGAGGCGGGGATGTTGTGGGGATGGGGGCGGCCCTGGGGGCTCTGGCCCAGCGTGGCCCCGCCCTGGCCGCCGCCCTGGCCACCGCCCGCCCAGGGGGAGACCCCCAGAGCCCCCCCAGGACCCCCCCCACAGCCCCCCGGAGCCCCCCGGAGCGAGGGGAGGAGGAGGAAGAGGAGGAGAGCAGCGAGGAAGAGGAGGAGGTGAGGGGTGACATCACTGGGATGATGTCATGGGGAGCTGATGATGTCATTGCTTGGGAGCCAATTGGATTGGGAGGGTGCTGATGATGTCATCAAAGGGGGTGGTGAATGTGGTGATGATGTCATGGGGTGTAACCCTGAGGGGGATACTGATGATGTAATTAAATTGGGGGGTGGTGATGCCCCAGGACCCCCAAGTGAGGAGTGGCTAGGGGGTGATGATGTCATTCCTGATGATGTCATTCAGTCCTGGTGATGTCATCAAGTGGGGGAAACAGAGATGGGGGTGGGGCAGTGGTGGTGTCACCAAATTTAGGAAGAGGGACCCCAGGACCCCTGTGATGGGAGGGGCACTGATGATGTCACTGAGGGAGGGTGTGTGACACTGATGACATCACTGAGGGGTGGTGTCATACTGATGACGTCATTATCCCACCCAGGCCATGGAGTGTGGGACACCCCCGCCCCCCTCGGACGGCTGGACCGTGGTGCAGCGGCGGCGGCGGCGATGATGGGGGGAGGGGTGTCCGGTGTGTCCCCCCCCAGCTTGGGGGACACCCCTCCCCCACCCTGCTCCCCAAACTGGGGGGGAATAAAGGCCCCTCCCCCCATGGGGGTGTGGGAAGAGGAGTCGTGTGATTATTGGAGGGAGAGGCCGCTTAGAGAGCCCCTGGCCCCTCTGCGGGCCCCACTGCGACCCCAGCGATCCCTCCCAGTTTAACACAGCCCCTCCCAGTATTACCCGGTCCCTCCCTGTGCCCTCGCCCAGCCCCGCCCATAATGGCGGCCGCTCTGAGGGCTCCAGGGCAGTGAGGTGCTGTGGCTTTCTCACCCCCCCCTTGTGATTGGCTGCACTTTGTATCCGTGCCGCCTCCTTTCGCCGTTCTCACGCGGTGATTGGTTGGGGAGAGCGGAGGCGAGCGGCGATTGGTCAGCTAGACTCAAATTGGGTGGGCGCGGGCGGTGATTGGTCTCCGGCGCTCGGGTGGGCGGAGCGAGGTGGGAGAGCGGGAAGACGCGGCGGCGATGGCGGCCCGGTTGGAGCGCGCGAGGGGGTGAGCGCGAGACCCCCCCCCCCCCCTAAAGGCGGGAACCCCTGAGGGCTGCCTGGCCGCCATCTTGGATCGGGGGCGTCCCCCACCCCCCCTCCCGGGGGGTTCACCGGGAGCCATTGGGGTCCCTGGGGTCACTTCATCCTCTTTGGGGTCCCTGAGGGGTGACCGGGTCCTTACGGGCTCTTTGGGGTGACACCTGGCCCCACACGGGGCACTGCAGTCTGTCCGTGCCCTCACGTATCCTTAGGGCTCTGGGGAAGGGGGGAGAGGTCGCCGAGGGGTCTCCTCATCCCCACGGGGGTCCCCGGGACCCCACGCATGTCGGAGGAGGGGGCCTGGTTGTCTCCATGTCCCCACTCGTGTCACTGGGAGGTATCGGGAGGATCTCCTCGTTCCTGGAGGGGTCTGGGGAGTGTCCCCCCCCATCCCCACCCGTGTCCCCACGCGTGTCCCCAGGGCGCTGGCAGCGCTCGAGGCTGCCCTGGCCGAGGAGGAAGAGGAGGGTGATGTCCCCACCCGGGTCCTGGTGGAACATCAAATGGTGAGACCCCAAAACTGCGCCACAGCACCTCAGAATATACCTGCAGCACCCATGTATGCCTCACAGCTGTCCCTGGTCTCCACATTTGCCCCACAACACCCCCACATCTGCCCTAAAATTACTTCTGAGCCCCCTAAGTTTCTCACAGACACCCTATCTAACCTTGATTCTTTTAATGACTCCCACATTTATCTCCTAAATCTTCTCAACTGCCCTATTTTCTGTCATTCTCTCTACGCCCTTGTTTTCTTCAAAAAATTCTTTTTTGTCCCCCCAGTTCTCCTCTCCACACCCCATTTTTCCCCTACGCCTCTAACACCTGCTCCATGATGTCCCCCAAACTCCTTGGCACCCCAAATCTCCCCTGACACCCCAAACCTGCCCCCCAGGACACCCGGCGGAAGCAGAAGCTGCTCCTGTCCCAGCTCCGGGTGCTGAAGCTGCTCCTGGGGGTCATCGAGAACCCGGGGCTGCCCCCAGCCCCCACCAACCTGCGTGAGCCCCCAAACCGAACCCCAAAATCCCTTGAGCCCCTACACTGAACCCAGACCTGCCCTCAGCCTGCATGAGCCCCCCAAACTCCTGGGTTGACCCTGAACCCCAAAACCCCTTGACTCACCTTGTCCACCTTGGGGGTTCCTGGGTCCCCTTTGGGGGTTCCTAGGTCCCCTTGGGGAGGGAGCTCAAGGGATATTTGGGGATTCCTGTACATCTGAGTCCTTTTTGGGGCTTCCTGGGTCCAGTTTGAGAGTTCTGGGACCCCTTTGGGAGGGATTGGTGATTCCCAGGTCCCTTTTGGGGGGCTGACGTGGGGCTCCCCCCAGGCGAGGAGGCGGCGCAGGCTCGGGCGCGTTGGCGGGAGCTGAAGGCGAAGTATGGGGGGGCCCTGGGGGCCCTGGAGGAGGCCGTGCCCCCCGCCCTGGCCCAGCTGCACCGGGGCCAGCAGCTGCTGCAGCGAGGGAAAGCAGCCCTGGGAGCACGGCTTGAACAGGTACGGGGGTCCCAGGGGGGCTGGGGGTCCCAGGGGCCCTGAGGGATCTCAGGGGTGCTGGGGGGATGGGGGGTTCCTGGAAGGCTGGGGGCACAATGTGGGTCTGGGGGCTCATTTGGGGGTTGGGGGCAAAATGTGGGTTTTGGGGGTCCCATGGGTGCTGTCTCTCCCTCCCTCCCTCCTCCCCAGCAAGAAGAGCTGAAGGTGAAGGTGCGTGAGGCCACGGAGAGACGGGACCAGGTGAGACTGGGGGTCACTCTTTGGGGTCCCCCTGCCCTGTGGGGGCTCCTGGTGGGTCCCACTTACTTTGGGTTGCCCTTGCTCACGGTGGGATCTATTCTAGGATTCCTTCTCACTTCGGGTCTTAGCTCCTTCTCCCCCTTTGGGGATCTACCCCCACTTTGGAATCTCTTTGCAGGGTTCTTTTTCTCCCTAAATTTGGGGTCTTTTCCCCTCCTAACTGCAGTTTGTCTTCCCCAGTTTGAGGTCTCCTTCCCTCTAAATTTGGGGTCTCGTTCTCCACTAGTCTGAGATATTTTTCCCCCCAAATGTCTCCTTCCCCTCTAATTTGTGGTCTTTTCTCTCCCTAATTTGGGGTCTCTTTCTCCTCCCAGCTGCTCCGGAGGGTTCAGGAGCGGCGCCTGCAGCGGCTCGGCCGGCAGGAGGCGCTGCAGGGACTGCGGGAGGCAGCGGCCAGGTGAGGGGACAGGGCGGGGGGGACAGGTGAGGACAGGACAGGTGAGGGGGTCATGGGAGGGCACAGGTGAGGAGAGTGAGGTGTGGAGGTGGGAGCCCTGGGATTTTGGGGGGTGGTCCAAGGGTCCTGAGAGGGACCGAGGAGTTTGGGGGGAGCTCCAATGTGGGGGAGAGCCCTGGAAGGGACCCAGTGGGAGTCCAGGTGTCCAGGTGGAGCTCCTAGGATAGTGGGGAATTTTAGGGGGGTGGTCGTGTCACCTCCACCCACGACTGTCATTTCTTTCAGGGTGGAGGCCTCATGCCACCTGTACCAGACTCTGGCAGGGGTCCAGGTGCTGCCCCCCTCCCCAGGGACTCCCAAACTGGAGATGGAGCTGGAGCTGGGACCCCCTCCTGGCTCCTCCCATTCCCTGCCCCCCCTTCGCCTGTCCCTCACCCCCAGCGGGGGTGTCCAGCTACAGGTGAGTGGCTTAGGGGGGATTTTGGGGGGTTGGGGAGGATTTGGGGGGGGGGGGGAGGAATTGGGGGCTGAGAGGAGCACTGGGAGAGCTTGGGGGGGATTTATGGGAACACTTAAAGAGCTGGGGCAGGAGGGGAAGTTTTGGGGGTCAGGAGATCTGTGGGGATGCACTTGGGGGTCAGAGACTGATCTGGGGGGTTCTGGGTGGTTTGGGGGTCTCACCACCTCCTCCTTTTCCCTCCAGGAACCCCCCCTGGGGCTGCCTCCTCCCCTGGGCCCAGGGCTGCTGGAGCTGCAGCTGCGCTGCTGGGAGAGCTGGAGCCTCTGGGCTGAGGTGACACACCTGAGGAACAGGTGAGGGGGGCTGGGGGGGGACTTTGAGGGTGGCTGGGGGACAGCTGGGGGGGGTCTTTGAGGTAGGTGTGAAGTGTCTAGGTGGTAACTGGGAGGGGTAGGGGCATTTGGGAGGATAATTGGGGGGGATGTGGGAGAGTTTGGGGGGGTCTCTGTAGAAGGTCAGGGGGGTTTGGGGGTGATTGCCAGGGTGGGGGGTTGATTTGGGGCTCACCCCAACCCCCTGGTGATCCCCCAGGTTTGCCCTGGACTGGCAGCCGGAGTTGGGGCTCCTGCAGGTTCTGGGGGGCCCCCGGGGCGCCCAGACCCTCTGGACGTTGCAGCTGGAGCCAGGGTACCCCAAGAGTGGGGGGGTGCGACTGCTGCCCCCTGCAAAGGGGTCCCCCCCCATCCCTGTGAGTCCTTTGGGGGTGTCTTAGGGGTGTTTGGGGGTCCCTCAGAGGGGATTAGGGGTCTGTGGGACAGGTTTAGGGGTCCAGGGGCAATTCGAGGGTCCTGGTGGAGCATCTGGGGGGCGGCTGAGGGCAATTTTGGGGTTCCCAGCAGCACTGGGGGGTGCCTGGAGGTGGTTTGGGAGTCCTGGGGGGGGCATTTGGGGGTCACTGAAGGCAATTTTGGGGGGCCCAGACACACTGGGAGATCTTGGGGGTGGTTTGGGGGTCACTGAGGGCAATTTGGAGCTGGTTCCAGAGGCACTTGGGCATCCCATGGATGGTTTTAGGGTTCCTGGTGGATTTGGGGTGGCTCTCAAGGGAGCATGGGGGGGTCCTGGGACTGACCCCCAAACCCCCTTTTCTTCCACAGGCACCCCCAGACCCCCCCACTCTGACACAGTGGCTGGAGCTGCTGGTGGGGGGGGTCCCTGAAAACAGGGGATCCCCTTCTATCCCCCCCATAAAAAACCCCACTGCACCCCAATAAACTCACGTCCAGCCCTTCTCCAGCTCTGTCTCACCCCAAAAAAAAACCACTTCTGGGGGTTTGCAGGAGCAGCTTTGTTGTGGGGAGGGGGCTCTCGGGGTCAGGGGTTTTGGGGTGCCGGGGGTCCCCCAATCCGTGGGTCCCTATGGGGGGGGGTCGGCACCGCGCCGCTTGGGCTGGTTGCGCTCGGGGTGCAGCAGGATCACGTAGACCTTGGGGGCGTAGAGGAGCCCCAGGGGCACCGAGGCCGACAGCGACATGGACACCGTCAGCGTGGCCGTCTGCACGTGCACCTGCACCCCAAAAACGGTACCTCAAAATCCTACTGACCCCAAAATCAGACTGACCCCCCCCAGACCCACTGATCCCCCCAAAATCCCACTGACCCCCCCAAACCCAGCCATTCCCCAACCCAACCGTCCCAAGGGCTCATGGACACCCATCAGCATGGCCATCTGCACGTGCACCTGCACCTGCACCCCAAAAACGGTACCTCAAAATCCCACTGACGCCCAAATCCCATTGATGGCTAAATCTCATTGACCTCAAAACAGGGACATCCCCCCCAGGGGACCTCCAAATACCCCTAAGGACCCCCCAAATCCCCCTCCACACCCTCTCTGCCAACTGGGCAGTGCCAAAGATAGACCCGAAAGCGAACCAGACCACGTGTGCCCGCAGTGACCCCCCCCAAATACCCCCAGGAGCTTCAAACCCCCCTTCCCACCCTCTCTGCTGACTGGGTGGTGCCAAATAAAGAGGGCCTAAAGACAAACCAGACCACGTGTGCCCACAGTGACCCCCCAAAATACCCCCAGGAGCCCCAAACCCTTCTCCTCACCCTCTCTGCCGACTGGGCGGCGCCGAAGAAGATGGGTCCGAAGGCGAGCCACACCACGCAGGTGGTGTACATGGCAAAGCCGATGGGCTTGGCCTCGTTGAAGGTCTCGGGGACGCCGCGCGCTTTGACGGCGTACACGGTGCAGGTGAGCATCAGCAGCAGGGCGTAGGCCAGGCAGGCCAGCGTGGCCCCCTCGGCCATGTCACAGCGCAGGACCCCCCGCGCCGCCTCGGGGTCGGGGGTCCGGCCCATCTCGTAGTCGATGAGGGCGTGGGGTGGCCGGACCAGCAGCCAGGTGGCCGCGGCCACCAGCTGCAGCCCGCTGAGCGTGAAGGTGATGACCAGCTGCGAGGTGGGGCTGATGAAGCGTGGCGGTGTCACCGAGCGCTTCCCTGCGGGGTACAGTGAGTTACGGGGGGCTGCTGGCACCCCCAGAGCTCACCTGCCCTCGAGGGGGGGGAGTGGGGGTACCCGCGTCCTC
>NC_066338.1:13719408-13780864 GCF_022539315.1 Serinus canaria
GCGTCACCCCCGGGTCCCCAGCTGTCCCCAGGGCCCTCCCGATGGTGCGGTGTTAGTATGGGAGCAGCTACTAGGAGCGTTACGGTAGATGCGGCGGTATCAGGGGTATTACGGCAGCCAGGCAGCAGCAGCGGGTTAGGCTGAGGGGGATATTCTGGTAGGAGCAGCTATTAGAGGCATTACGGTATCTGAGCCCCGCTATTTGAGGCATTACGGTATCTGCACCCCAGTATTGGTACCTTGGGCCCTGCTACATCTGGAGCGATTGTTAGATTATGGTAACCAAACTCTGCCCTGAGGCATTTTGGGGTACCTACCTGAACCCCATTATTTGGGGCATTAAAATGCCCCAACCCCACAGCCAGGGTCACCATCAGCTCTGAACAGTTTTTGGGGTGTCACGATAATCTGGCTCCAGCATTAGGGTTATTATGGTACTGGCCCCTCAATGTCAGTGGGGTTTCAATGTGCTGAACCCCAAAATTCAGCCTTGGAACAGCTCATAGAATCATTACAGTACTTGCACCCCAATACTGCCCCCTTTTACAGGCCCTATATTAAGGGCATTATGGCTTCCCCTGCCCATAATAGCTGCTCTGGAAGGGGCGGGGCCACAGTGGAGGGGCAGGACTAAGAGACAGGGGGCGGAGCTAAGACCTGTCACTCACCCCACGGGGCCCAGGGGCCTTCGGGGGTCGCCCCGGCTTCTTCTTCTCCTTGCCATTGGTCAGCAGCTTCTGGGAGGGAGGGGGGGTTTGTGGGGGGGGCTGGGGGTTCCAGGTGTGTCCAGGTGTGCCCAGGGGGGTCCCACTCACTCTGTGCCTGGTGCTGGAGGCGTCGCTGGGCTCCCGCTCCACGAGAGGCTTCCACTTCTGGGGGGAGAAATGGGGCTGAGGGGGGCACCCTGGGGTCCCCCCTCCCCTGGAACACCCGGGGGTCTGCGCTGTGCCACTGCCCAGGGTGGGGGTCCCACACTCACCTCGGTCAGGGGCCGGGGGCTCTGCGGCTTCTTGGCCACCCTGGCTTTCTGGGGGGACACAGGGTGGGGGTGTCAGCAGGGGACAACGGGGTGTCACAGCAGGGTGACACCGGGACAGGCAGAGAGGAGGGGACAGCAGGGAGGTGCCGGGGGGTCCCAGGGAAGGTCGAGGATGGCAGGGGTGACACTGGGGGGGCTCTGGGGGGACAGTCCCACCTTGGGGCGCAGGCAGCGGCGCCGCAGGCAGCGCCACTGGCGCTTGAGGCCGGGCTGCAGGCGCCGCAGGCAGATGCAGCAGCTGCCGCAGTCCTCGGTGCTCAGGCAGCCGGCGCAGGAGCCACAGCCCAGGCCCTGCAGGGACAAAACACAGGGAAATATGGGAAAACGTGGGAAAATACGGGATAACAAACATGGGATAGCACTCGAGGGTATAGGAGGACATGACTGAATGAGCAGCCACAGACAAGGACAAGGACAGGGGACAAGGCAGGAGCTGCAGCCCAGGCCCTGCGGGTACACAGGCAGGACATGGAATAACACAGAATGTACTGGGAAAATATGGGATAACATGGGTGAACATGGGAAAACACAGGTGAATATAGAACATGGGTGGACCTGCCACCAGACAAGGGACAGAGGGACAGAGGGACAGGCCAGGAGCCACATCCAGGCCCTCCAGGAACATGGAATAATGAGGATGACGAGAAAGAATGAAATAACACAAAAAACCATGAGATCACAGGGATAAAATGTGATAATGTAAAATAATGTGGAGTATAAGTCACATTGAATAATGCTAATAAAGTTAATTAACACAGATTAATGTTAATTAACACGGCGCCACATGCATCCTAAGACAATGAAGGAGAAGACATGGAGGAGACAAAGGGGACATTCAGCCTTGTGGTGACACAGGAGGCGACAGTGACGCGGGGAGAGAGAGGATTATGGTGACATTGAAGGGGTGACCGTGACACTGGGGGGGTGCTGGTGACATTTGGGGGTTGACAGTGACACTGGGAGCGGGAGGATTATGATGGCATGAGAGGGATGACAGTGACAATGACAAGGGGGTGCTGGTGATACTGGGGAGGTGCTGGTGACACTGGTGGGGGGTAACAGTGACACTGTGGGGGGGTTACAGTGACACTGGGGCTGCTGGTGACTCTGGGTGGGGTGACAGTGACAGGGGGGTGCCAGTACCTTCTTGACGATGCGCAAGCAGCGGCGCAGGAGGCACTTGGGGGTCCGGCCAGGCCCGGAGGGGCCCCCGGGGGGGTTGCGGGCGCAGGCGCTGCAGATGCCACAGTCCTCGGGGATGAGACAGGCCTGGCACGTGCCACAGCCCACCCGCTGTGGGGAGGGGGTGTCAGGGCTCTGGGGGGGCCCCAAACCCCCCCTGAGGGATTTGGGGAACACCCAGAGGCACCTTCCCCCCCCTCCTGAGGGATCAGGGGTACCTTGTAGAATCGCTGCTCACGGTTGAAGTCTCGTCTCTGGGCTGGGGGAGGTGGAAGAAGGGGGTCAGGGTCACCCCAACTTTCCTGGGATTCCCCCCTGAACCCCCTCCCAAACTCCTTCAGGCTCCCTTCCACCCCCAGAATAGTCCAAAACAGAGGGAAAAGGAAACAGGGGAGAATAAGGGAGGAGAAGGAGGAACAGGAAGTTTCAGAGGAATAAAATTATAATTATGAGGCTGGAGAAATTCAAGGAATGATGATGATGATGGAGAGAGAAAACCCCAGGGAATGAAGGACAAGAAGAACAGGAAAATGAGGAAAGGAATAAACCAGAAAAAGCCCTGAGAGAGCTGAGGAAGGTGGGAGGAAGACTCAGAGAAGGAGGAGGTGCACAAAGAAGATGAGGAGGAGCACAAAGAGGATGAGGAGGAGGGCGTTGAGGCCGAAGCTCACCACGGCAGTCGGGGCACAGCCAGCGGCAGCGGCGCTGTGGGGGCAGGGACACCCCTGGGAAAAGGCTCTGGCAGCCAGCACAAAGCCTGCAGAGGAGGGGGTGGCATTTTGGAGGGGGCCAGGGGTACCCCAAGACCCCCACTGCCCCCTCAGATCCCACAGGCCCCCTAAGGGAACCCCCCATACTCTGAATTTCTCCCCAGGGATCCCCCAAACTCCCCCCAGGGACCCCAATCCCTCCCTCCTTGGGTCACCTCCCACTCTTGGGACCCCTCCCCTCACCAAGAGTTCCAGGGCACCCCCACCCCCACAGGACCCCCCCCCTCCCCCACTCACGCCATCACCCCATCCTGGGGGGGCTCCAGGGGTGGCCGCTTCCGGGTCCTGCGATGGGGGGGCTCCGGAAGGGGCGTGGCCACAGATGAAGAGGGCGTTACCTTGATTGAAGGAGGCGTGGCCTGTGCAGGAGGCAGGGCCTGGTTTGGGATGGGCAGGGCCTGAACTGATGAGGGTGGGGCCTTGTCGGTCTCAGCCCCGCCCACCTCCACCTCCACCTCTGCCTCCTCCTTTTTGAAGATTTTGGGGGGCTCTGGGAGGCGCCCGGAGGGCAGGTGCCACTTGGGGCTCTTCCTGGTCTGAAAAGCAGAAAACAGGGGGGTCACAAGAACCCCTTGTGATTCCCCCCTGCTTCCACTTCAAACCCCCATTACTGCTCCTCCCAAATTTAATGACCCCTTGTTCCCCCCCTCCAATTTAGGTTTGCCTCAATCTCATTTTGAGGAGCTCCTTTTGCCCCATCTCTTTATTCCATCTCCAATTTCTTTCTTGTTATGGTGCTCCCCGCCAAGGAGAGCTCCAGGTTTCCCTCCCTGAGGTTTTTGGGGATTTTTGTGCCCCCTCCCATGGTTTTTAGGGCCCCTCCCCGGTGCCATCCCCCGTACCCGGGTGGGGCCAGGTCGCTGCAGCCCCGATTTGAAGTCGAAGTTGCTCAGGTCGTGCCCGGGGCCCAGGAACCGCCGCAGCTCGATCTTACTGCGGAACTTCTGCCCTGTGGGGCTGCCGGAGGGTCGGGTCAGAGGGGACCCAAAACCCCCAGGAATGGCCCCAAAACCCCAGGGGGACCGCTAAGCCTGGGGGAGCCCCCAAATGCCAAAGAGAGAATGGGAAAGGGGGGACCCCAAAACTCTCAAAAAGGACCTCCCGAGCCCCAAATAGCCTGGAAAAATTGGAGAGGACTGGGAATATTTGGGGAAAGGGGAAATGAGGCGGCCCAGGGGAGATCGTGGAGGATGAGATGGGTGAGGGGCTCTGAAATCCCCCTTGAAACACCACTAGGGGGTGGGGGGGAAAGTCCCCAAATGGACACGGGATGGGGTCTAGGAGGGAGAAATGGCAGCCGGCCCCATCCGCAGTCCCGTGGAGGTGGGAGGGGGGTGTTTGGGGTTTTGGGGAGGGGCACCTCCTGTAATAGGTGTCGCTGCGGCCGCTGGTGGCCCCGGATTTCCGAAAAGCTTCGCGGCGCTGCCATCCCGGGCCCAGCGCCGGGCACTCGGCCCAGCCTTCCGCCATCCTGCGGGGGGGCTGAGACCCCCGGGGGTGGGGAGGGGGTCACGACCCGCTCCGATAGCCCAAACACCCCCAGGCCCCGCCCACAAACACCGCCGGGCCGCGCCCCTTCCCCACGTGACTCCATCCTCCCCTCCCCCACCGCCAGGGCCCCCCCTCCCCCACACAAACACAGCTCCGAGTCCGCCCCTCCCCCGCAAGGCCACCCCCAAAACTGCCACGGAGTTTTCCCCCCACCACAAACAGCCCCCAAGCGGCCCCTCTCACAACCCAAACTGTCCCTTCCCCTCACAAACTGCCCCCAAACTGCCCCTCCCCCTCACAAACTGCCCCCAAACTGCCCCTTTCCCCTCACAAACTGCCCCGAAACTGCCCCTTTCCCCTCACAAACTGCCCCTAAACTGCCCCTTTCCCCTCACAAACAGCGCCTCTCCCTCACAAACTGCCCCCAAACTCCCTCTCACCCTCCCAGCCCCCTCCCTCACGCCCCTTCCCCCTCACGAACCCCCCCCAGCCGCCCCCCAGCCCCCCTCACGGCCCGCCCTTCCCCACCGGCCGCGTCTCCCCCCTCGGATCCCTCTCGCTCCCCGCTCCTCGTTTAACCCCGCGCGGTCCCTCACCGCCCCGGCCCCTCACCGTTCCCATCCGCCCCCGCCTGTGGCGCAGCTCTTCCTCTTCCTCCTCCTCTTCCTCCTCCTCTTCCTCCAGCGACGCCGCGCGGGGCAGAGGGGGCGGAGCCCCGCGCCGGAAGCGGAAACGCCGGGCGGGAAAAGCACGGGGCGGGGGCTACAGGTCAAGTAAATCTGAGTGGACCAATGGGAAAAGGCAGAACCAGGGAGGGGCGGGGCGAGACGCGACCGGTGGGGCGGGGGAGGCATGTGACCGCAAGACACGTGACGCCAGGAGGGTGGAGACATGTTAATGAGCAATATATGGGCGTGGCTATGCTAATGAGAACCGTGCATTCCCCTGGGGTCCGTTTGGGCCCTTTCCCCTGCCCAGGATCCCCCGGACACCCCCAAAGGACCCCCCTAAAACCGCCAGGGACCCCTCCCAGACCCCCACGGATGCTGCTCTCATTTCCGGCCCCCCACACCCACTAAGGACCCCCAAACCTTCTCAGGATCCCCCCAGCTGCTCCCAAGGCCAGAGAAGGGATCCCCACAGCCTCTGCAGTGTCTGGGGTGTTACCAGAACCTGGAGGCTCCTGAAATTCCTCCTAAAGGCACTCCCAGGATCCCAAAGACCCCCAGAAGCCCCCCTATATCCCACAAATCCCACCGACAGCCCAGGGACACCCCCAAACTCCTTTTGCACACCCAGTTTATTTGGGGATGGGGGAGTACCCAGGAACCAGGGGTGGGGAGATGTGGGGAAGGGTCTGGGGGGGGTTTTGGGGCTCCAGGGGCAGTCAGCAGTCCGAGCCAGGCCCGTGGTCAGCGGTCCGAGCGCAGGTCCGTGGTCAGCGGGTCGTGCTGGATGGTCTGGTGCAGCATCAGCGCCAGCAGCCCCGCCCGGTTCGTCATGGCCGCCCGCACATTGCGCTCCTGCTCGAACAGCTCGTCCAGCTTGTACCACTGCGGGGACAGGGATAGTGTGGGGACAGGGACAGTGTGGGGACAAGCACAGGGACAGTATGGGGACAGGGACAGCGTGGGGACAGCATGGGGACAGTGTGGGGACAGTGACACAGTTGTGCTCAAACAGCTTGTCCGGCTTGTACCACTGCGGGGACTGGGGCAGCATGGGGACAGGGACAGCGTGGGGACAGCATGGGGACAGGGACAGCATGGGGATAGCGTGGGGACAGTGACACAGTCCTGCTCGAACAGCTTGTCCACCTTGTACCACTGTGGAGGACAGGGACAGAGTGGGGACTGTGTGGGGACAGTGTGGGAACAGCATGGGGACAAGGAGAGGGACAATGTCCCACTCAAACAGCTCATCCTGCTTGTACCACTGCAGGAGGGGACAGCATGGGGACACAGGATAATGTGGGGACATGGGATGGTATGGGGACATGGGACAGTGTGGGGACAGTGCCAAGAACAGCGTGGGGACAGTACCAGGGACAGTGTGGGGACAGTGACAAGGACAGCATGGGGACGGGGACACAGGACAGTGTGGGGACATGGGGACAGTGCAGGGACAGTGTAGAGACACAGCACAGCATGGGGACAAAGAGACACGGGACAGTGTGGAGATAGCAGAACGTGGGACTGACACCGTGGGGACATGGAGCAGTGAGGGGACGCTTTGGGGACACTTTGGGGACAGCGGGCGGTGGCACCCACCACGCGGACGCGCTCCAGGTCCACCTCGGCGCGGCGCAGCTTCTCCCAGCAGTAGTGACGGTGGCACTTGCGCTTGGGGACACGGCAGAAGTCCCCAGTCAGCTCGAAGACGTCACGCACCAGAGGGCACCCACACACCTCGTCCGCGGGCACCTGGGCGGGCACGGGGTCAGCGCCGGGCTGGGGACACCCAGAGCCCCTCTGCCACCTCCACAGCCACCCTGGGGTCCTGGCAGTGTCTTGGGCACTGCCCCTGTCCTGTCCCCTTGTGTCCATCTTGGTGTCCTGGACACTGCTCCTCTCCTGTCCCCGCTGTGCCCACCCTGGGGTCCCAGAAGTGCTCTGGGCACAGATCCCCTAAATTCCACTCTAAAATCTCATTCTGTGCCCACCCTGGGGTCCCAGGACTGTCCTGGGCACTGCTCCCACCCCACAAAGTCCTCCCTGTGCCCACCCTGGGGTCCCAGGACTGTCCTGGGCACTGGCCCCACCCCATAAAGCCCCCTTGTGCCCACCCTGGGGTTCCAGGACTGTCCTGGGCACTGCCCCCACCCCATAAGTCCCCTTGTGCCCACCTTGGGGTCCCGGGAGTGCTCGGGGCACAGCACCTGCAGCCTCTTGCAGTAGGTTTTGCTCTGGGGGTTGTAAACGTCACAGAACAGCCTGGTGGCCCTAGGGGGACACGAGAAGTGTCCTGGGGTGGGGGGACAGGGGGCTGAGGGACCCCCCCAGACAGCCACAATCCCCCCCTCAACTCCCCCCAGGGTGCTCTCCCCTCAGAGTGACACCCCCACCCCAGAAAGCCTCCCCAGGGTGTTCCCCCTCCCTTCACAGGAGGATTTAGGGGTCTGGGGTCTCCCCCCGACCCCAGAAAGCCCCCCCAGGGTGTCCTTCCCCCCACCCAGAGCCCCCTCCCCACTCACCCCTCGATACGGGTGGGGTACATGGACCCGAAGGACGTTTGGCTCTCGTACTGCAATGGGGTGGGGGGGGATCAAAAGGGGGACAGGGATGGGACCCCTAAGCCCCCTTGGGGGCCCTATGGACACCCAACCCCTATAGAGCCCCACCCAAGCCCTCCCACAGGGTCCTCATGGCCCCCCAGCCCTTATAAAGCCCCTCCCCATGAAACCCCACAGACCCCCCAGCCCCTACTGAGTTCCCACCATGTCCCTGCAGCCCCCCCAAGCCTTACAGAGACCCCTAAAGTTCCTTCTGAGGGTCCCCACAGCCCCCCCTGAGCCGAGGAAAGGGATCCCTGTGCCCACTGCAGGATCTGGGGAGGGTGCCCAGCCCTGGGGGCTCCCAAAGTTCCCCTAAAAGGATCCCCCAGAAGATCCCACAGGAGCCCGCAGAGTTCCATGGATGATCCCACAGATCCCGTGGATGATTCCACAGATGACCCCAGAGACCCCAGGAACCCACAGGGCCCAGAGGTGCCCCCAGACCCCCCAGACCCCGAGATCACCTTGGCGTAGCAGCGCTCCATGTGCCGCAGGGCCACCTTGGGGTTGATGGGGTGGCCACAGGACACGCAGAAGATCTGCAGGTCCGTGTCCTCGCTGTCCCCCTCCGTGCTCTGGGGGGACAGCAGGGTCAGGGGGTCCAAGGGGGGACCCAGGCATTGGGGGGACACAAGGTTAGGGGGCTCCAGGGGCACCCAGGTGCTCCAGGGAGGGGTTTGGGGGGACCCTGGTGTCCATGGGGGACCCAGGAGAGACTCAGAGATTTGGGGGATGCCCAGGGGCTCAGGGAGACCCAGAAAGGGGGAAATTAAAGGGTTTGGGGGCACCCAGGATGGACCCAGTGATTTTGGAGGGGTACCCAGGGAAGGGCAGAAAGGGGGGACTTGATGGGTTTGGGGGCACCCAGGAGTCCACGAAGGATCAGTAGGGATCTCAACAGGGACCCAGAACAGGGAGAATTAAAGGGTTTTTGGGGTCCCCAGCCCTCCGTGAGCCCCGGGGGGTGCCCACCTCCTCGTCCTCGCGGGGCGGGTGCCCCTTGGCGCGGGCGATGAGCCCCTCGAGCTCGTGGAAGCGCCGCTCCATCTCCTGCAGCCGCAGCCGCGCCTGGTGCTGCTCGCGCCGGATGCGCTCCAGCAGCCGCTTGCCGTGCTCCTCCGCCACGCACGGGCTCTGCTGCCACTGCTGGATCCGCTGCGGCAGGATCTCATAGATCCGGCTGGGATTTGGGGGAGGAAAGGGTTAATGGAGGCTCCAGGATCCCTGGGATCCACTGCTGCAGGATCTCATAGATCCGGCTGGGATTTGGCGGGGGGAAAGGGTTTAATGGAGGCTCCAGGATCCCTGGGATCCACTGCTGGATCCGCTGCGGCTGGATCTCGTAAATCCGGCAGGTATTGAGGGGAGGAAAGGGTTAATGGGGGCTCCAGGATCCCTGGGATCCACTGCGGCAGGATCTGTTTATATAGCTGGTTTATACTGGTTTATACTGGTCTGTACCATTCTGTACTGGTTAACGCTGGTTTATACCAGTCTATACTGGTTGGTACTGTTCCATACTGGTTTATACTGGCCTATACTGGTTGGTACTATTCTGGTTTACACTGGCCTGCACAGGTCATTACTGGTTTATACTGGTCTGTGCCATTCTGTGCTGGTTTATGCTGGTCCATGCTGATCTCTACTGTGCTGTACTGGTCTATATTGTTCTGTACTGGTTTATACTGGTCTATGTCATTACTAATCTGTACTGTCTTATACTGGTCCATACCACCTGTACCATTCTGTACTGGTTTATACTGGTCAATACAGGTCATTACTAATCTGTACTGGCTTACGCTACAGCCTATACCAGTCTGTACTGGTTTACACCAGTCCATACCGGTCTGTCCCATCCCGCACTGGTTTATACTGGTCCGTACTGGTGGGTACTCACTTGGCAGCCAGTTTGATGCCGCAGGCCTCGCTGCAGTACTTGGAGGGCGGGCGTGCTGGGCGGGTGCAGCCGGGGCCCAGGCACTGGCCCAGCCCCGCGGGGTCGCGGGCGTCGGCGCGCTCGGGGTGCCCGCGGCGCTCGCGGTGCCGCGCCCGCTGCCGGTGCCGCTTGTAGCGCTCCTCCTTCTGCACCAGTTAGCACCAGTAACCACCCAGTAACCTCCTAGTCACCATCTAGGAACCTCCCAGTAATCACCCAGTCACCAGCACTCATAGCCCAGCACTGCCAGCGCTGTGCCCGCTGCCAGTGCCGCTTGTAGTGCTCCTCCTTCTGCACCAGTTAGCACCAGTTAGCACCAGTAACCTCCCAGTAACCTCCTAGTCACCATCTAGTAACCTCCCAGTCACCACCACTCATAGCCCAGCACTGCCAGCGCTGTGCCCGCTGCCAGTGCTGCTTGTAGTGCTCCTCCTTCTGCACCAGTTAGCACCAGTTAGCACCAGTAACCTCCCAGTAACCTCCTAGTCACCATCTAGTAATCTCCCAGTAATCACCCAGTCACCAGCACTCATAGCCCAGCACTGCCAGCGCTGTGCCCACTGCCAGTGCCGCTCGTAGCGCTCCTCCTTCTGCACCAGTTAACACCAGTTAGCACCAGTCACTACCCAGTAACCTCCCAGTACCTCCCAGCAGCTCCCAGTGCTCATTCTGCCACTCTTCCACAACAGTGAGCACCAGTAACCACCCATCACCACCCAGTAACCACCGCTCGTAACCCAGCAACCACCCAGAGCCCTCCCAGCAACCCACGGAACCTCCCAGTAACCCCCAGTAGCTCCCAGTAGCTCCCAGTAGCCCTCACCTTCTTGTCCGACTTCTTCTCGCGGCGTTTGACGTGTTTGACCTTCACGGCGCGTTTGCGCAGGACGGGGTCCAGGAACGGCGCGTCCTCGGCGTCACTGAGCCAGGGCTGGCAGGACCAGGGACACATGGGGACACGTGGGGACACGTGGGGGACACGTGGGGTGACTCCCCCAATGCGCCTCAGAGCGTGGCCCGGGAAGAGACACGAGGGCTCAGGCGTGTGGCCCGGTGTGGGGACATGCCAGGACACGCTGGGGACATGCAGGGACACGCCTGACACGCCTCAGAGTGCCATAGGGACGTGTCCTGATGTGCCAGGACACGTTGAGGACATTTGGGGACACAGTGCAGGACACGGCCTGGTGTGGGGACATGCCAGGACACGCTGGGGACATTTGGGGACACGCCTTGACAGGGACCAAGGACATGTCCTGATAAACTTGAACCTCACCTTGACACACAAAACCACCTCTGAGCAGCCTAAAACCAGGCCTAAACAGTCTAAACCAGGCCTAAACACCTAAACCACCCCTAAACACACTAAAACAGGCCCTGATGGGCAAAAACCTCCTTCAAATCTGCTCCTGTGGTATTGGGGGGAATATTTGGGGTGCCTGGTAGGTTTTGGGATGCCCAGGGGGGAACAGTGAAGGGTCCCCAAGGCAGTTTTGGGGTCCCAGAAGAGTTCTGAGGTGCCAGGGCAGTTCTGGGGTCCCGGGGGGGGGGGGCCGTTTTGGGGTGCCAGGGGGGCAGTTTTGGGGTCCTGGGGGAGTTCTGAGGCGTCAGGGCAGTTCTGGGGTCCTGGGAGGGCAGTTTTGGGGTCCCGGGGGGCAGTTTTGGGGTCCCGGGGGGGCAGTTTTTGGGGGCTCACCAGGCCGTGCTCGTCGAAGGCGCCGGCGCAGAGCTCCTGGTAGAGCCGGGGGTCGAGGGGCAGCTCCTCATCCGAGAGGCTCTCGGGGGGCCCCGGCCCCCCCAGCTGCGCCTTCAGCAGCTCCAGGTCCCCCTCACGCCCCCGGGCCAGCTGGGGGGGGGGTCAGCACGGCCAGGGACCCCCGGGACCCCCCCATGGCACCCCTGGGACCCCCCCGGGCTCCCCCTTTTGCTCCTGTGCTGCAGGGGGGGGTCAGCATGGCCAGGGACCCCTGGGACCCCGCCCATGGCACCCCCAGGACACCCCCATCAGTTGGGAGGGGGTCAGCACCCATCAGGGACCCTCAGGGACCCCCAGGACCTCCATGGCACCCCTGGGACCACCCAGGACCCCCTCATGGCACCCCCAGGACCCCCCTGCACTAATTGGGGGGGGTCAGCACCTTCCTGGGCACCCCCACCCCCTGTACCTGTGAGCCCCCCCCCTCACCCCAAGGGCAACGAGGGTTTTGGGGCGCCCCTCCCCCCACAGCCAGGCCTGGCCCCTCCCCCACACCCTTCTCACAGGGACTGGGGGGGTCTGGGGTCCCTCTTTCCCCTCCCCCTGCCCTCCCTCCCCACCCCCCGGAGCCCCAGGGACTCACCGAGGTGGGGAAGTACTTGTAGGACTCCTGTGGGGACACGGAAGGGACACATCAGGGACAGGGTGGTGACACAGGGACACAGAACAAGGTGACACAGGGACATGGGACAGTTAGGGACACAAGACATCATGGATATATGTCAGGGACAGAGAAAGGCTGACACAGACACTGGGACAGAGGGACACAGGACAGGGACACAGAGGGGCATGGAGCACTTGAGGACACAAGACATGTTGGGGACACATCAGGGACACACTGACAGAGTGACAGACATGGGACGTGAGGACACAGTGAGACAGGGTGACACGGGGACATGGGATGCTTGGGGACATAAGAGACATTGGGGACATGTCAGGGTGACACAAGGACACACACAGCAGCTCGTCGGGGACACAGAACACGTGAGGAACAGGGGACACGGGGACGTGCCACGAGCGTGACACATCAGGGACGTGGCACAAGGTGACAAAGACACACGAGGACACAGTGGCAAAGGATGTGTCACAACACGAGACATGATGACCAAGGGACATGGGACATGGTGACAGAGGGACACGGGAGGGTGACAAAGGGACACGAGGTGGTGACAGAGGCCACACGACAGGGACACAGCCACGAAGAGCAACATTGGGGACAAACTGGGGACACACCAAGGCCACCCCAACGCCCCCAGCCCTGGCAGGCACTGAGGCCACGCCACATGGGGGACACAACCCGCTCCCAACACACACCAAGGACGCGTCGGGGACACACTGGGGACACGCTGAGGACACGCCAGGTGCCCGCTCACCCGCGCCCGCAGCTGGCACTGCCGCAGCCGGCACTTCTGGCGGATCTTGTTGGGGCCCCCGAATTTCTTCATGTCCCGGCAGAAGTCGCACTGCCCGCAGTCCTCGGGGCGCCGGCACGCCTCACACTCACCGCACATGCGGGCCGAGCGCTTGATCTGGGGTCAGGCACCCCGAAAATGGGGTTAGGCACCCCAAATCCCACCAGAGAAACCCCAAATCCTGCCAGGGACACCCCAAATCCCGCCAGGGACACCCCAAATCCCGCCAGGGACACCCCCGCCTCACACTCTCCGCACATGCGGGCCGAGCGCTTGATCTGGGGTCAGGCACCCCGAAAACGGGGTCAGGCACCCCAAATCCCACCAGAGAAACCCCAAATCCTGCCAGGGACACCCCAAATCCCACCAGGGACACCCCAAATCCCGCCAGGGACACCCCCGCCTCACACTCTCCGCACATGCGGGCCGAGCGCTTGATCTGGGGTCAGGCACCCCGAAAACGGGGTCAGGCACCCCAAAAATGGGGTCAGGCAACCCAAATCCCACGAGGAATACCCCAAATCCCGCCAGGGGCACCTCAAGTCCCAGCAGGGACACCCCTGCCTTGCACTTGCCGTACATGCGAGCCGAGCCCTTGATCTGGGGTCAGACACCCCAAAAACAGGATCAGACACCCCAAAAACTCACCCGGGGTACCCCAAAATACACCCAGGGACACCCCAGAACCTCAGAGCCCACCTTGGCAGCCCGGCCCTGCTCCAGCTCCTGCCCCTTGGCTCCCTCATGCTCCTTCTCCCGCCACTTCTTGTGCCGGTACCGGATCTCCAGGGATGGATCCTTCTCTGGGAGGGGGGGGTCACAGAGGGGTCAGGGGGTCCACCACCGGGGAAACCCCAAAAACTGGGTCAGGCACCCCAAAAACGGGGTCAGGCACCCCAAATTCCACCAGGAACACCCCTGCCTTACATTCGCTGCACATGCGGGCTGAGTGCTTGATCTGAGGTCAGGCACCCCAAAAAGCACCCAGACCCCCCAGGTGTCCCTGGAAGCCCCCCAAATCAGCCCCCCAGCCCCTCTCACTGCAGTCCAACACTCCCAGATGGCTCCCCAGAGCCCCCCAAGCCCTCCCAGAGCCCCCCACGAGCCCCCAGCCTCTCCCACCGCAGCACTGCCATTCCTGGCTGGCCCCCCAGAGCCCCTCAAAGCCCCCCCAAAGCCCCCCAAGCCCCTCTCACCGCGGCACTGCCGGCAGTACCACTCGCGGATGGCCTTGGCCATGCGCTCGGTGATGTTGATGCAGTCCCCATGGAACCACTCGTTGCAGTTGTCGCAGCCGCTGTGGGACGGGGGTGACACCGAGACCCTCAGCCAGGCACCCCCAAAGCCCCCCAGGGGAAGCCTGCACCCCTCCCAGCTTCAAGGGACCCCCTCCAACACCCCCAGGAGCCAAGACAAGCCGCGACGACCCCAACTCCCACTCCCTAAAAGACACCTGGGACCCCCAGCCCTGTGTCCCCCTCCCATGCTGCCCCCTCAGATCTGCTGCGACCCCCCCAGACCCTCACCCACATCCCGAAGCAGTTGCGGACCCTGCTCCCCCCGTTCCCCCTCACATCCTGAAGCACTTGGGGACCCCCCAGACCCCCCCCTCACATCCTGAAGCACTTGGGGACCCCCCAGACCCCCCCTCCCATCCTGAAGCACTTGGGGACCCCCCCTCACATCATGAAGCAGTTGATGTCCGGCTTGCGGCACACGCAATAAACCGGCGCGTTCTCCTCCCCGCCCGGGGCCGCCTCCGCGTCCGAGAATTCGCTGTCCTGAGGGGGTAACGGCGGGGGGTGTCAGGGCCTGGGGGGTCCCCCCCAGACACCGCAGACCCCCTGAGGCCCGCGCACACCCCCGGTTCCCTCCCCACCATCGCTGCCGCCGCCTCCGAGAGACGCTCCCGGCTAGGCCCAACCGCGGCCGGAAGCGGGGGCGTGTCCAACTTCCGCTTCCGGGAAAGGGCGCGCCAGCCCACAGTATGGCGGCGGCCTGGAAAGTAATGGCGGCGACCATAAGGGGCCGCCATGTTTGGGGGAAGCGTCACCCGCGGTCGCAAAGAGACACCTGACAGACAGCAGTGGTGGCAGAACGTTTATTGGGGACATGGGGGACATCGGGACATCGGGGGGACATGGAGGGACCTGGGGGTCATGGGGGACATTGGGGAGAGCATATGGGGAAATGGGGGACATGGGGGACATGGGGGACATTGGGGGAAATGGGGACATGAGGGACAATTGGGGAATATGGGGTGGATGGGGGGAACTTGAGAGGACTGGGGGATCTTGGGGAGACTTGGGCATGGTGGGAGGACAATGGGTAATGGGGACATGAGAACATGGCAGGACACAGGTGGCCCACAGGTAGCACACAGAGGTGTCACACAGGTGCCACAGGTGTCCCATGGGGTGTGTCTATCTCGTCCTCTGTCACTCTGGGCTAGCCTCCCGGGGGCGCTGAAGCTGCTGCAGCTCCTCTGCCAACCTGGGGGCGGGACCAGAGAAGGGGTGGGGCTGGAGGTGGGTGGGGCCTTGATGGGCCCAGGTGACAGGGCCACAGTTGTCTCACACACCTATCACACACCTGTGCCCAGGACGTCACACACCCATCCCTGGGGGTCACACAACTGTCCCAGGAACCACACACCCGTCTCAGGTGTCACACATCCATCCCTGGGGGTCACACCCCTGTCCCAGGTGTCACACACCTGTCACGGCGCTGCAGGCTCCGCTGCTGCCGGCCCAGCTCCACCTCCAGCTGTTGCTCCACCCCCTCCTGCTCCTGCTGCACCAATCGCCTACAAGAATGGGGGTTAGGGGGTGGGGACAGACCCGAGTGGGTGGGGTCACCTTTGAGGGGGCGGGGCCAGAGCTGGGCACTCACCTGAGCACAAATGCCTCTGGGCCCAGCTGCTCCTCAGTGTCCATCACACGGCGCTCTGGGCAAGGGGGGGACACGGGTCAGCCCAAGGGGACACACCTGGGTTTGGGGGGGTGGCTCAGGTGTCTGGGGGGGGGGGTCGGATCACTCAGGGGCTTGTGGGAGGGGGGCTCAGGTGGCCCAGGGTCAATCAGGAGCTCAGGAGGTCACTCAGGTGTTGGCACTGAGGTGTCCAAGGGTGTCCCTCAGGTGCCCAGAGGTGTCACAGGGGTCATTCAGGTGTCAGGAGGGACACTCAGGTGCTTGAGGGGGATCCTGGAGGGGTCACTCAGGTGTCAGGGGCTCACCCCAGCTCAGCCACTTCTCCTCCATCTTCTCCAGCTGCACCAGTTCAGCCTTCACGTGGGCTGGAGCCTGTGGGGGGACAGGGGGGAGGGGGTGATCCCAGGGTGTGCCAAGGCACCCAGGTGTGTGCGGGACCCCCAGGTGTGTCAGGGACCCCAGCCCAGGGCTCACGTGTGTGACACGCAGGTGCTTGAGCTCCTTCATGACGGCCTCGAGCTGCTGGCAGTGCTGCCTCCTGGGGGTGAGGGGACACAGGGGGTGACACGGTAGTCACATGACTTGTGTGGGTCACCTGGCGCCACCCCCAGCCCACCTGTGTCCTCAGCCCCTCCTGTGTCTGCAGCCCTGTGTCCCCCAGCCCCACTTGTGTCCCCCAGCCCCACCTGTGCCCCCCAGGCTGTGTCCCCAGCCCCACCCGTATCCCCCAGCCCCACCTGTGCCCCCCAGGCTGTGTCCCCAGCCCCCCTGTGTCCCCAGCCCCCCCTGTGTCCCCCAGCCCCACCTGTGCCCCCCAGGCCCTGTCCCCAACCCCAGGCTGTGTCCCCCAGCCCCACCTGTGTTCCCGGCGCAGGTTTTTCAGCTGCTCCCACTGCTGCTTTGTCCCTTCCAGGTGCTGCTGCTGCTCCAGACAGAGCCCACAGCGCCTGCAGGGGGGTCAGGGGGCACCAGGTGTGTTTGGAAGGGGGTCAGAGGTCATGTGGGCACAGGTGAGGTTGAGGAGGGTGACAGGTGTCCCCACTCACCTCTGACCTTTGGCCTCCACCTCCTTCCCTTGCCACTGTGCTCTCTGCAGTGATTCTGGGGGGGAGCAGGGGGGTCAGAGGGCTCAGGGGGGTCATAGGGTCCAAGGGGGTCCCCCTGTGAGGGGGTCCCACCCCCTCTGGGAGAGTCAGGAGGGGCCACAAGGGTCAGGGAATCATGGGAGTCAAGGAGGTCAGAGGTTCAGGGGGCATCAGGGGAGGTATTGGGGGGGCCCCAAAGACCCCCAGGACCCCCCTGGGCTCACCCTGCACCTGCTGCCAGGACCTCTCCAGTGCCTCCTTGTGCTGCTCCACTGTGGGGAGGGGGAAACGAGCTCAGGGCCCTCTGCCCCCACAGACCCCCCCCCAGGGTCCCTACACACCACTCAATGACCCCACAGACCCCTCTCTGTGTCCCCCCCAGAGCCCTTGAGGACCCCCTCCAGACCTCTCAGGGATCCCCCAGCCCTCTCTGTGTCCCCTCCAAACCTCTCAGTGTCCCCCCCAGGTGACTCACGCTGCTCCAGCTGCTGGCTCAACCCCTCACTGCAGTCCTGTGCCTTCACCAGCTCCTGTGCTGTGGCCTCACGGACTGTGGGACACGGAGGGACAGACAGAGGGACACAGGGGGACATGGCAGGCAGATGGAGGAGCATAGGAGGATATGTGGGACGTGGGAACATGGGGGAACACAGGGGTCCTCACACTCACCTTTCTGCAGGCTGTGCACCTGCCTCAGCAGCACCTCCAGCTGTGGGATCCCCCGAGGGGGACCTGAGGGGACAACAGGGCAGGACACAGGGACACTGCCTCTCTTGGGGACACCTGAGACCGCCTCTTCCCTGGGGCGGGGGCACACTGGGACACACGGTGGTCTTGGGGGGTCTTGGCTGTAGAGCCCCTCACTGTGTGGGTCCAGGTCCATCACTGCAGCCTGAAGGGACACGGTGGGGACAAGGGGGTACATGGGGGATGATGATGGTGGGCACTGGCTTGTCCTCTTCTGTTACCTCATCATCCTCTTCATTCCCCTTTATCCACCCTCAGCCCCACATTTTCTGTCACGTTTCACCACTTTCTCCCTCCTTATCTCTTTTCTCCAGGGTTTCTCCCATTCCTGTCAACTCCTTCCTCCAGTTCCTGCCACCTCCGTCCCTTCCATTTCTGTCCTTCATATCCCTCACCAGCCCTTTCCTCTCTTGCCCCATTTTCTGTCACCAACACTCTCTTTCCAGTCCCCTTTTCACACTTTTCTGTCTTTTGTCCTTACACTTTGTCCCTTTTCATCCCCCATTTCCCCTCACCTTTCTGCAGCTTTCTCAGCTCCTCTCCTTCCCATTCTCAGGTTTTCCTGCTCTTTTCCCCTCACGTTTTCCCGCCCTTTTTCCCCTCACGTTTTCCCGCCCTTTCCCTCATATTTTCCTCATATTTTCCTGCTTTTTTCCCTATTTTTTCCCACCCTTCCTCCTCATGTTTTCCTGCCTTTCCCCCCTCATTTTCACGCCAGTTCCCTTCAATTTTCCCACTTTTTCACCTCACATTTCCCCACCTTTTCCCCTCACATTTCCCCACCCTTTTCATCTCACATTTTTCCACCTTTCCCCCTCACATCTTCCCACCATTTCCCATCCACTCTTTGCCCTAATTTTTGTCCCCTTTTCCAGCTGTTTCTGTCCCTTCCTGATGTCATTTTCTGTCCCCTTTTTGACCCCAATCTGTCACTTCTTCCAGCATATCCTCTTCCCTCTTTTCTGCTCCCTTTCCTGTCTATTTTTGCCCTCCACTTCTTGTCACCTCTTCCAGCCTTTCCTGTCACATTTTCCCACCGTTTCCTCACACGTTTTCCCACTAATTTCCATCCCCTCACCCCTTTCTTTCTTGCCCCATTTTCCCTCTTTTCTGTCTGCTTTTACCCACCTTTCCTTTCAGTTTTTCTCCCCATTTTCTCTCCCGCATTCCTCTCATTTTGGGTTCCTCTTTCCCCCTTCTCTGTCGCTGTTCTCAGCTCCTCTTCCCCCCTACTTCATCCCCTCACCCCTCAGGCCATGACCCCTCTCCCCTCACCCCTCAGGATGTCCCCTCATCCCCTCACCCTTCAGGTCATGTCTCTACCATCCCCTCACCCCTCAGGATGTCCCCCTCTCCCCTCACCCCTCAGCCATGTCCCTGCCATCCCCTCATCCCTCAGGATGTCCCGGCCATCCCCTTACCCCTCATGATGTCCCCTCACCCTTCAGGCTGTGTGCCCCCATTCCTTCACCCCTCAGGACGTCCCCCTGTCCCCTCACACCTCAGGCCTTGTTCCCTCATCCCCTCACCCCTCAGGATGTCCCCCTCACCCTTCAGGCCGTGTCCCCCTGTCCCCTCACACCTCAGGCCTTGTTCCCTCATCCCCTCACCCCTCAGGATGTCCCCCTCACCCTTCAGGCCGTGTCCCCCTGTCCCCTCACCCTTCAGGCTGTGTCCCCTGACCCCCCCGTTCCCCCGGACTCAGGACTCTGCCCGGGGTCTCAGTGTTTATTGTCAGCCCTCGGGCTCGGGCCCCTCGGGGCGCGCGGGCGCGGCGCAGAACGGTGCCGGGTAGCGGATGAACAGCCAGTCCTCCTCCTTCTTGAGCCAGCGCAGCAGCTTGGTCAGCACGGCGATGGCGCCCGCCTTCGTCACCAGCGGGCTGAAGCAGCTGTACAGCTCGAACTTGCTGGTCACCTGTGGGAACCCACACCTGTTAACTGTGGGATCTGACAGCACTACCAGTGAAAATCCCGTTAACTGTGAGGTTTACTGATGGCACTGACATTGAGCATCCCCTTAACTGTGGGATCTACTGAGAGCACCTCCAGTGAGCATCCTGTTAACTGTGGGACCTACTGATGATACCACACCCCATTAACTGCAGGATCTACCGACAGCACCACCAGCCAGTGACCCCCATTAACTCTAGAATCTTCTCACGACAGCACAAGCAGGTGCTGCTGCCTCCGGGCCCTGCTGAGGGCTCCTTCCCCGCGGCTCACCCAGGCCAGCAGCGTTTCCTTCTCAGCCACGTGGTAGAGCAGGCGCAGGGGCCGGTGCGGGCTGTGCACGCGGCTGTGCAGGTAGTGGTACAGGTCGAAGAGCCGGTGCTGCTCCTCCTCGCTGGTGTAGGGCTCCTCCAGCTCGGGGCTGCGGCCAGTGAGGGAGGGGGGACACGAGCGTCAGGTGAATTTCAGGGACACTCCCATCCCCTCAATTCTGGGGTGTCCCCCCCCATCCCCGAACCTGGTGAACTGCGGCAGCTGCTGCATCTCCTCCGGCCCCTCCAAGGGTTTGTACAGGAAGTGCCGGAGCTCGGGGGCGCCGGGGCGGGAGGGACCGTACCCCGCTCCCCCCCGCACGGCCGCCGCCAGCTCAGCCAGCCAGCCCTGCGCCCGCAGCGTGTCCTCCAGCTGCCGCCGGCACGCGGCCGCCGCGTAGAATCCCTCTCGCTCCGTGGACAGCAGGATCAGCGTCACACCCTCCTCCTCCTCCTCGCCCAGCCGCGCCGCGTACGCGTAGAAATACCCGTCGGGGTTGAAGCGGGGCAAGCACACGGGGGTCCACACCTCGCCCGCCCCCGCGCCAGCCCCGCCGCCCAGCAGGTTGAGCAGCAGGTGGAGGTCGCTGGCGCAGAGCCGCCCGCCCTCGGCCAGCGCCCGCTGCCGAGCCGCCGTCACCAGGCGGCCTCGAGCCGCCAGCACGGCCAGGGCGGGCGCGGGGCGGGCGGCGGCGGCGGCGCGGCGCAGGGCCCCGGACACGGCGCGGCGGAGCCCCCCGGGCAGGGGCAGGCAGCGAGCGGCCCCCAGCAGCAGCCGCCCGTCGGCCGCGGCCCCGCAGAGCAGCCGGTCCAGCACGGCCTCGGCGCCCGCCAGCAGCCGGCGCAGGTCGAAGCCGCGGCGTCGGGCGAAGACGCGGGCGATGCCCCCGCGGGTCAGCAGCGACAGGATCTGCTCGTGCACGAAGGCCAGCTCCCGCCGCAGCTGCGCAGCCGACTGCCGCGTGCGGGACACCGACACCAGCAGCAGCGGGCCCCGCTGCTCGAACACCAGCGTGCGGTCTTCTGCGGGGGAGAGAGGGGACACGGCGGTCACACGGGGTGGGGGGACACGGAGGGTTTGGGGGTAGCCAGATGTACCTGGACAGGTGTCATTTTGGGGTGTGCTGGTTTTGGAGAGTGGCTGTAGCAAGGCAGGGTTTTTATGGGGGTGGTAGGAGCCAGGAGGGGGTTTGAGGGGGAAGAGAGTTTTGGGGGGCTGGTTGTACCTGGGCAGGCTGATTTGGCAGATTCAACTGCACCTGGGAGAGGTGGTTTTGGGGGGTGGGATGTTGTGTTTGGAGGGGTCTGTACCTGTGGGAGCTGTTTCAGGACTACCTGGGGACACGGGGCTGTGCAGGTTTGGGGTTACCCACAGGTGTATCTGTGTAAATTTGGGGGTTTCGTGTCCAGCCCCCGCTGGCCCCGTACCGGAGCAGATGGCCCGGATGGCATTGCCGCCACTCTGTATGAAGGACACGAGGGCCATCATGACACCCATGGTGGCCGCCAGCGCCTCCTCGTTGCCGTGCCGGGAGTAGATTGGCTTCCCCGCCTCGCTGAGCACGAACACGTGTTTGCGCCGTGCTCGCCAGCCCGCGGCCGCCACGTCCTCGTCTGCGCCGCGCCGCCCGCCCGGGGCTGACGTGGCCGCAGCTGCCGTCACCGCTGCCGTCACCTCCTCCTCTTCCTCACCAGGGTGACACACTGGGGATGTCATCGCTGCCGTCACCTCCTCCTCTTCCTCCTCATGGTGACACACTGGGGATGTCACCGCTGCCGTCACCTCCTCCTCTTCCTCACCAGGGTGACACACCGGGGATGTCACTGCTGTCATCACCTCCTCCTCATTGGGGTGACACCCTGGGGATGTCACTGCGGCTGTCACCTCCTCTTCATCCCCTGCAGGAGGACGTGCTGGGGATGTTGCTGCCATGGTCATCTCCTCCTCACTGGGTTGAATGCCTGGGGATGTCACCGCTGCTCTCCCCGCTGTGGTCACCTCCTCCTCCTCATTCCCAAGTGGGTGACACCCCAGGGATGTCCCCACCGTGGTCACCTCCTCCTCACCGGGATGACAGCCCTGGGACGTTGTGGCTGCTTCTGCTGTCACTGCTGCCGCCACATCGTCATCCCTGCCACATGGCCCACCTTGGGATGTCATGGCCACTGCCACCTCCTCTTCCTCCTCCTCAGTGGGGTGGCACCTAAGGGACTCTGTGGCTGTCACCACTGCTGCCACCTCCTTGTCCTCCTCCTTCTTGTTCCCAGCTGGGTGACACACGGATGATGTCATGGCTGCTGTCACATCTTCCTCCTCATTGTCCTCACTGTGGTGACAGCTTGGGGACACTGTGTCCAGTGTCCTCCCTGGCTCCATCTCTGCCTCACCTGTAACCAACAAGGGGTGCCAGGGCGGTGCCTGCGCACCTGAAGAGCCCGGCTCTGCCCCACCCTGCCCGCACCACGGGCGGGGTCGGGGGTCCTGGGCACCTGTAGGGAAGGTGGGATGGGGTCGCTGGGGGCGTGGCTCCACAGACCACACCCCACCCTTAAGCCACACCTTGTGGCCACACCTCCAGCCCCACCAGTAAGTCCCAACCCTGGTGGTCTTCACCGAGGCCACGTCCACTGACATCAACCCACGCCCCCACACAGCCTCACCCCGGAATATCCAACACGTGCCTCTCTGGTCACGCCCCTAAACCTAAACCACGCCCACACAAACGTTAGCCCCGCCCCCAAAAACTTTAGCCCCGCCCCGGGAGCCCTGGGGCTAACCCGGCCCGTCACAAAGCCCCACCCTCCGGCAAGATCGCCCCCTGGCCGCCCCCTCCCCACTCGGTCCCGCCCCCGCTCAGGCCCCGCCCCCGATCGTGCCCGCCCCCGCTGTCCCCGCCCCAGCGCGCGCTCACCGGCCGCGCTCCCGCTCCCGCCGCCACCGCCGCTTCCGGGGCCGCCGCGCCGCGCGCCCCGTGACGTCACCGCGCGGCGCGGAGGAAGGGGGCGAGGCCGCCTCGAGACGACCAATCAGCGGGCGCGAGGCGGTGCCTAAGGAGTGACGCCACTTTTGGCGGGTTCTCCCGCTCCACCTCCTTCCCTCATGACTCCCTGTGACGTCACATAGTAGTGGGGTCGGGACTCCGCCTCATGGGAGGGGACAGAAGGGAAAGGGACCCCTCAATGTCTGGGGCACCCCTGTGACCCCCCTGCACGGCCCCATCGCGCCTTTAGCGCCCCCGGGTGAGCCCCAGGGAGCCACAGACACACCGGGGAGGATCCGGGGGACCCCAAAAACTCTATAGGCACCCCCGAAGAGCTTTAGGGGACCCATGCAGGGACTGTAAGGTCCATAAGGACCCTCAGAATCTCTACAGAGGCTCTGGAGGGTCTATAGAGCCCGCCCAGACGCGCTGCAGGGGCAATAGTGACCCCAAGTAGCCCCACAGAGCCCTAAAACAGGCTGCAGTGTGGATAGATTCCCACAGGGAATTCCCAGGGCAGTTTTAGGGTCCAGCCCAGGGGTGGGGCTCCAGCCGGGGGCGGGACCCGGGGGCACTGAAAACCCCCCAGGTCCCCTCCGTGCCCCACACAGGTGAGAGCCCCCCTGGACCCCCATGGCACCTCCGCCGCCCCCCGGCCACCTCAGCCTGGCCCGCGGGCTCCAGGTGAGAGGGGGACCCCGCTCCTGGGGGAGGCCAGCCCCGAGCTCGGGGGGCCGCGAGCATCCGGGGCGGGGTGGGGGCACGAGGGCGGCCGCGGCACTTCCTGCCCCCGGAAAGGGGAAGTGAAAGAAGGGACCCGGACGGTCTGGGGGGACCCCAAGAGCTTGGGGGGCCCCGAGAGGTGCGCGGGAGCTCCGGCCGCCCCCGTCTGGGGGGCCGCAGGTGACCCCCTGCCTCCCCAGCCCCCCCTGTACCAGGACGCCGTCGCCCGCCGGGCTCTGCGGCCCGCCCTGCTCAGGTGAGTGCTCCCAGCGGGGACAGGTGACAGGGGGACAGGTGTCCCTGCCCCCGCCACCCCTCCCCTTCCCCCCCTCCAGGAGCGTTTCGGTACCGGCCGAGCCCCCCGCGCCCCCCGCCATGGATGTCACCTACGCCGTGGTCAACAAACCCCGCCGGGGGGGCGGGGCCGCAGGGAGAGGCCCCTCCCCTTTGGGAAGAGACCACGCCTCCTTCGGACGAGACTCCGCCCCCTCGGGCACGTGCTCGCTCCCGGGCAGCCCCGTGCGCCGCCCCTCCCCCAGCCCGGCAGGTGAGTGGGGGGCGTTGGGGGGGTTTGGGGGGCTCAGGTGTCCCCAGGATCGATAATTCTGACCCTGGTCCCCCCCAGGCTCCCCCAGACCCTCGGATGGCGCCTACGAGGTCGTGACCCCCCCTGCGGACATGGGCAGTAGCCCCTGCCTGGGTGAGCATGGGGGTCCAAGGTGTCCTTGGTGGGGGGGTCTCGGTGTCTGGGAAGGGTTTGGGAGGGGTCCTGGGGGGGTTCAGAGTGGGACACCCATGTCCAGGCCCCCCTCACTGACCCCCTGCTCCTCCCCCAGGGTTTAATTTCCGTATCGGGAAGCCCAAGGGCCCGCGGGACCCTCCGGCCGAGTGGTCCCGGGTGTGAGGGGGGGTCCGGATCCCTGGGCCCCCCCACAGAGGAGGGACCGCAGCAGAACCCGGTTGATCCTTACAGAACCCAATATAGACAAAACCGATTTATTATGACAAATAAAAACTGATTGTGAGAAACCCAGCCGTGCCTAGGCCAGTCCAGAGGGCTCTCAGCTGCCGAGGTGGTCTCAGGTGTGCAGGTGGGTCCCACCTGGGGGGGGTCTCCAGGTGCTCAGGGGGGATCCTGAGGGGCTCAGGTGGCGCTGAGCAGGCGGCGCTTGGGGGCCGTGGCCGTGTACGGGTGCCAGCGCCACTCCACGTCGGCTGCATCCCCCTGGTCCAGGGTCCCCAGGCGGATCAGGTAGGCTGGGGGGGACATGTGGGGAGGGTTGGGACATTTGGCGACACGTGGGGACCCTTTAAGGGCTGTTGGGGACATAGGGGACACTCACGCCTCAGCTGGAAGCGGGGTCCCACCTCCTCCAGCTCCACCGTCCGCCCCCGGCGCCGGTAGATGTGGTTCCTGTGGGGAGGGGGTGTCAGAGGGGCCCAGGGTGGTGGTGGGGGGGGGGGGTAGGTCTGTCCATGTCCCCACGTGTCACTCACCGCACTAAAATGACGTCATCCTCGTTGGCAAAGGTCACCACGCGGCGGCTGTCGGGACGGGGAACAGGGAACAGGTGCTTCAGGATGGTTCCGACCTAGGGGGGACAGGGATGGGGACAGGGAGGGGGTCACCCCACCTCGGGACCTCCCATGTTCCTCCCCAGTGCCACCATTTCCTCCCCCATGTACCCCCCCCATCCCCAAGTGTGTGTCCCTCCTTTCCCCCCCGTCCTCAGTGTCCCTGCCATGTCCCCAGTGTCCCCCCCACGTCCCCAATGTCCCCCCCCCATGCTCCCCAGGCCCCCCTGGCCCTACCCTTTTTCCCAGAGTGGAATCCAGACGCAGCAGCAGCAGGTGGGGGGCGGCCAGCGGGGCCCCCCCGAGCCCCCCGACCTCCTGGCGCAGCACGGCCCCGCTCAGGGTGAAGTGGGCAGTGGGGCCGTGGGGCAGGTGGGACACGGTCAGCCCATCTGGGGGGTGGGGCTTGATCAGGACACACCCACAAACAGGCCACACCCCTCAGGGTTAGCCCCACCCACTCCCCTTGTCTGTGGTTTTAGCTTTTATGTTTTTTAGATTCTGTGCTGCTTTGGTGTGTGGGTCTGAGCTTGGCATTAAATGTTGGTGAGCTCTCTGCACAGACCACGACACAAAACAATTCCTTCTCTAGCTGGGGACCAAGGACAAATGATTCAAATCTCAGGCCCAAAAGCATAACGAATTTGGACTGAAAAGAGAAAAACAAACAAGATGGAACTCCATAACCTAAAGCTATAATTGGACAATAAACTCCAATATGCAAATGGAGCACAACTTATAAAAATGAGTGACCCTGTGACCAGTTTTGCATTTTGTGACCATTTGGGTCCATCTTGGGTTCATTTTGTGACCATTTGGGTCCATCTTGGGTTCATTTTGTGACCATTTGGGTCCATCTTGGGTTCATTTTGTGACCATTTTGGTCCATCTTGGGTTCATTTTGTGATCATTTTGGTTCACCTTGGGTGCAGCTGCCCTAGCTGGGCTCTTGTGCTGCCCAAGCTGGATCCATTGAGGAGACCCTTTTAACAAACCCCTACTTTATCAATGAATCCCTTATCTCTGCTCTATCTCCCCCTTCCCCAGGCACCCCCTCAGCCCCTCCCCTCCCAGCAGAGACCCCAAAGGTGCCCCCAGCCCCCAGCAGTGGCACTGACCGGGCCGCCCGCGGGTCTCGTGCAGCACCAGCAGGTCGGTGACGCCGGCGGCCCGGCACGCCGCCACCAGCGCGCCCAGCTCGGCACGGCCCCGGTTCATGCGGCGAGCCCCGGGCAGCAGCAGGCACAGCTCCTGGAGACAGGGACACGGGGACACGGGGAGGGCTCGCTGACAGCCCTGCCACGCCCTGTTTGTTTCACCCCTTCACCCAGCGTCCTCCCGCTTGTGCCACTACGGCGTCACCGGGTCCCCCAAACCACCCCCACTGTGTCCCCAGATCACCTCCCCCATGTCCCCCAGATCACCTCCCCCATGTCCCCAAGTCACCTCCCCCATGTCCCCCAGATCACCTCCCCCATGTCCCCAAGTCACCTCCCCCATGTCCCCCAGACCACCCCCACTGTATCCCCAGGTCACCTCCCCCATGTCCCCCAAATCACCCCCCTCGTGTCCCTGTGTCTCTCTCTGTCCCCCCAGCACATGTGACAATGTGCGTGGTTGAAAGAATGAGTTTTTTGTGGTGTGGGCATCCATCAGTGTTCAGATTTAATATTGGCACCTGGTTTGTCCACTGAGGGCAGGATACGCCTCTGAGAACACAGGGGTTAAAAGCTGTGATCTCCCAGGGGAACTTCCTCTTGGAGTCCCGCTTGAGAGTGAGTAGACCCCCCTGCCCAGCTCCTTTGGCTGGGCAGGGGGGGAGGGGAGCCATGTGGCCAGAGAGAGGTAGGACAGGCCTGGGCCCAAGGGTGGAGGAGAACATTGCAAGGGCTTCGGGCAGCCATCCTCCATTCCCCCACCCCCCCTGCGAGGGAGAGAGAGACAGAGCCGGTGCCTGTGGCGGCTGTGATAGTGGCCCGGCGTGAAGGAGAAGGGGGGGGTGCCCAGCAGGGCAGCCAAGTGTGGGAGTTGACGAAGTAAACCGGCAGAGAGAGAGAGCTCGGGACTTTTAACCCCTCTGAGGAAGATGAGAACCTTGCAAAAGCTGAGTCCTCCTGAAGTTGATGAGATTGAGAAGCTGTTGAGATTGAGAAGATGTTGAGAAAATTCTAGGTGGGAGGAGATGATGGAGTGGCTTTGGGCTGGACTTTTCTTGTGTAGCCACAGCAGAACCACGGGTGTTTCTGTGCCACAGAGACTGCGTTCTAGGGGGAGGCGATGGCTCAGAGCCAAGAGAGTGCAGTGATGTGGAGGAGTGAACAGAGACGATGGGTGAGGAGGGTGTGGTGGTGCCCTCCACTTCGAAGAAGAGAAGAAGAAGAAGACGATCTCTGTTCAAGAGACCCCTCGGCCCCAGGGGGTGAAATTTGGGGGGGACAAGTGTCCCAGAAGGAGAAGGACTGTGCTCCCTTTGGAACTGGTCAAAGTATCCTTAAAATGAAAAACCCCAGAAGCAGCTCTGATCCATGTGCAGTGGTGAGAGCACTGGACATGGAAGGCGTGTGGCGCAAGAGGGACTTCTCTCTCCTCGAGAGACTGAGAATCGATTGTCTGAAGGGTGGCAATGAAATTGGAAATTTGGTGGGGGGAGGAGGAAGAATTTTGGAAGGTTTTCATCTTATGTTCTATTGTGTTTTGTGTGTCTTCCTTTGTAGTTGTAGGTTAATAAATGTTTTTTTTTTCCTTTTAACCTTAAGTTGGAGCCTGCTTTGCTCTGTCTCTGATCATATCTCACAGTAGGTGCCAGGGAAGTAGGTGTTCTCGTGGGGGCACTGGTATTGTGCCAGGCTTAAACCATGACACAGCACACCCATCCCTGGCCACGCCCCTTCTCATATTTGAGGGTCACTAAGAGCCACACCCACTTTCAGACCACACCCACAAAGACTCCTCCCACTCCTATGGGTTTTACTGCCCAGTATTGGCTCAGCCCCCAAGGGGTGGGGGCAAACAATCCCCTCCCACTTTCCAACCACACCCACCAAAAGTCCCACCTCTCATTGAGGCCACACCCCCATAAGAACAGGCACAGGGTGGGGTCAGGGTGCTAAGGCTGGGCCACGCCTACCTCAGAGCCCCACCCAGCTTTAGCCACACCCACACGGACCACACCCAAACCTGGCCACACCCACCTTGGCAAAGAGCCTCAGGCGAGCGCTGGGGTCGCGGGAAGTTGTCACCATCACCTTGGGGGGCTCCAGCCCCGCCCACTTGTACTCATCATCCTGGCTGTTATCTGTCTCTGGGGGCAGGGCTTTGTCAGACCACGCCCCCTGCATTCCCAGCCCCGCCCACTGCAGCCACACCCACCCCATGGTCATTGGGGTCAATCCAGTGATGGTTCTAGGGGGATTTTGGGGGTTTAATTCCCATTTTGTGGGATTCACAGCTCATTGTAGGGAGAACAAGGCCCAAATTTGGGGTGCAGCCCAGACTGTGAGTGTTGGTGCAACCCCCCCCTCATTTCGGGGTGAATTTAATCTTATCTGGAAAATTTAAAAATCCTCAGAGAATTTGAGGAAATTCCTAAAAATGAGGCCAGTCTCTTTTTTTAAATCTTTTTTTGGGCTGCCTCCGTCCTGTCTCTGGATTCTCCTCTCCCCATTTTAGGGTTCAGCTCAATCAAGGGTCTTTCCTGTCCCCCATCCCTGGGTTTGCAAGTTCCAATCTCCCCCAATTTGGGCATCTCTCCCCCCATTCTCCCCCCTGGATTTGGGGGTCCCTCTCCCCACTCTCCACCCCCGGTTTGGGGGTCCCTTTCCCCCAGTTTGGGGGTCCCTCTCTCACCCCCCGGTGCCTGGAAGTCAAACTCGAGCTCCTTCTGCAGGGCCAGCGCCTCGTGCCGCAGCTCCGTGGGCAGCAGCCGATTCTCTGGGGGTGGGAGAGAAACGGGGGGGCTCAGACAGGACCCCCAACCCTCCCCAATCCAATACCCCAGCCCCAAATAACCCCCTGTGCCCGCAGCACCCCCATCTCATCTCTTCACCCCTTTCAAACACCCCAAAACATTCCTCAACGCCCTTAAACTCCTCTCGACCCCCCCAAACTCTCCTCAACTCCTCCAAATCCCCTTTGCCGCCCCCAACCCCCTTTTCACACACCCGGAATCTCTTCTACCACCTCTTAATTCCTCCCAAACACCCTGTAACCCCCCCAGATTCCTCCCGGCCCCTCTTCACCCCTCTGGCTGCCCTTGTTCCCCCTCCCAGCCCCTGTGTCGCCCCCTCCCCGTGCCCCGGTACCGTCCAGCGCCCGCCGCAGGCTCTCCCTGCGCTCCCGCTGCCGCTGCTGCTGCTGCTCCCTGGCCCGGCGCTGCAGGTACTCCCGGCGCTCCCGGGCCTGGCGACGCAGCTGCGACACGGGGACACCCACAGGTGACACCCACAGGTGACACACGAGGGGTTGCGGGGAAAGGGTCCGGTGACGGGGACATGGAGGAATGACAGGATGGGGGGCGCTGAGGGGGCGGCATCGAGGGATGGGGACAGCGGGGACATCGGGGGACAGCGGACAAAGAGTGAGGGACGCGTGAGGGGGGATGTGGGGATACTGGGCAGGGGGGAGGGGCCGCTGTGGGGGGCATGGGAATGAGAGGATGGGGGACACGGAGGGGAGGTTGGAGGCGCCATGGAGGGATAGGGGACACGATAGGGACAGGGGGGACACGGTAGGGACACGAGAGGGACAGGGGGACACGGGGGGGGACACGGGACCACCGACCCAATCCCCCGCGCCCCCTCACCATGGTGGCGGTCGCTCCGCGCTGCTCCACACACACCGGCACCTCCCAGCACCGCCGTCTCCCATTGGCCGAGCGCCGGCGGACCAATGGGAGCTCGCGGTGCTGCTGGAAAGGGGAGGAAACGCTGCGCCCTTACTCAAGATGGCGGCCTGGTCGCCGTCACCCCGCTGAGCTGCTGGTCCTCAGGCAGGCCCCGCCTCCTCGGCTGCCGCGAACGCTGATTGGTCGAGATGTTCCGGGGCGGGCTGCGATTGGACGAGGCAGGGCCGGGCCTGAGGCCGCGGTGAGGGCGGCGATGGACGGTGAGGGCCGGGGGCTCCGGGGGTCCCGGGGATACTCGGGGAGGGGTCTCGGGGGGATTCTGGGGGTCTCCAGGAGACTGGGAAGATTTTGGGGTGGTTTTGGAGGTTTCAGGGAGCCCGAGGGTTTTTTGAGCGGGTTTCCGGGGGCCCGGAGGAGTCTTGATGGGGTCTCTGAGGGTCTGGGGGGCGTCCCTGGGGACACGGGTGACACCGTGGGGACACCGGGCCGGTCCCTCTGCGGGGGGAACGGTTTTGGTGGGTTCGGAGGAGCCTGTGGGGTCCCTCCGGGTGTTGGTTGGGGTCCTGAGCCGTGTCCCCCCACCCCAGGGTCGCTGTCGCTGTCCCTGGACGCGGCCGCGCTGGAGGTGATGGAGGCGCTGGAGCTGCTGCAGCAGCGGCGGGAGCAGCTGGAGCAGCACCTGCGGCAGGTGAGGGGACACAATGGGGACACAGCAGGGACATGCCACCCCTCGTGGGGACACGTCTGAGGAGGTGCCATCTGCCACAGGGACACACCTGGCGGGTGTCACCTGCTCTAGGGATGGGTCAACCCTATGGGGACACAGATGGGGACAGTCCCCTGCTGTGGGGACACGGCTGGGGACACAGCACCTGTCCTGGACATACTCAGGGGACATGTCACCCACTGTGGGGACACAAAGGGACATGCCACAGTGCCCCTTGTCCCCCCAGGTGACTGTGCCTAACGCTGTGTCCCTGTGTCCCCAGAACTGGCTGTCCCTCTGTCCCTTTCAGTGTTCCCCTGTGTCCGTGTAGGGGTGGCTGTCCCCGTGCTGTGTCCCCAATGTCCCCAATGTCCCCGCAGGGGTGGCTGTCCCTGGCTCAGGCCCGTTACTCCCTGGGCTGTCACCGCGTCTCGTCCCTGCAGTACGGGGCCACCATGGTGCCCCGGGTCCGTGTGTGCCACAGGTGGGGGACAGGGACACTGGGGGGACACTGGTACATTGGGGACACTCAGTGGGGGGTGGCAGGGACATGAGGACATTGGGGACACTCAGGGAGGGGACAGGGACACTGGGGGGACACTGGTACATTGGGGACACTCAGTGGGGGGTGGCAGGGACACAGGGAGGGACATGAGGACATTGGGGACACACTGAGGGGGGTGGCAGGGACACAGAGAGGGACACCGGGATATTTGGGACACTTAGGGAGGGGACAGGGACACAGGGAGGGACATGAGGACATTGGGGACACACTGAGGGGGGTGGCAGGGACACAGAGAGGGACACTGAGATATTGGGGACACTCAGGGAGGGGACAGGGACACAGGGAGTGACATGAGGACATTGGGGACACACTGGGGGGAACACAAGTGGGTGTCCTAGTTTGGGGAGGCGACACGGGGGTGACACTGATGTCCCCAGTGTGGGGGTGACTCTGGAGTGCTGGGAGGTCCCTGTGGTGGCCAAGTGACACCAGGGCACAGTGGTGACACTGTCCCCACTGTGTCACCCTCAGGCAGGACCCAGAGGGACGCCCCCACTTTGAGGAGGTGCCTGGAACAGGGGGGGACCCCGAGGACCCCGACCCCCAGCAGGGGGTGGGTGATGGTGAGGAGGGGGCTGGGGTCCCTTGGGAGGGGGGGTCCTGTGGGTGTGGGGTCCCCAGAAGGTCCCCAGTGGGTGTTGGGGACAGATTGGGGGATCTGGAGATGTCACCCATGGGTGCTGGGGGGGGCAAGGGAGGAACTGGGGGGAATTTGGGGAGCTGGGGGGGGTCCTGTGGGTGCTGGGGGGGCTCTGAGGGGTCCTGTGGATGTTGGGGGGGGTCCCTCAGTTGTTTTGGGGGGGGTCTCTGACTTTTCTCTCTCCCCCAGGGCTGCGGCAGCGCCGGGGAGCCCCTGAAAAAGGGGAGACCCTCAGCAGGTTCCCCCCAGACCCCCTGGGCTGGTTTGGGGTCCTGGTGCCCCCCAGTCTGCGACAGGCCCAGGGAAGCTTCCAGAAGGGTGAGGACTGGGGGGGATTGGGAGGGAACTGGGGGAGACTGCGGGGGGATCCCCAAAAACGAGCAAAGGTCCCCAAACCCAGAGGGGCCCAAGAATGGGGGGGAATGCCCCAAATCTGGGGTGTTCCCAAAACTGGGGAGGGCCTAAAGGCCGTGGCCCCCGTGACCTCCTCAGTCCCCCTGGTGTCCCTCTGTCCCCAGGGGTGACACTGGCCGTGGAGGTGGCCGAGCTCCAGGCCACCATGGAAGCTGCGGCCGCCCGGTACCGGCAGCTCCTGCAGCAGAAACGTCACCTGGCTGGGGACAGTGGGGACAGCCAGACCCCCATGGGAACCCCTGGGGACAGCAAGGACACCGAGGGTGGCACAGTGACCTCAGTGACTGCGTGAATGAACACCCAGAACGAGGAGGACACGTCTGCAGGTGACACGGGGACACACGGGAGCACAGTGCCATGGGGACAGAAGTGACACGGGGCAGTGCTGACCTTTCACAGGTGACACAGCTGCCACTGGTGACATGGAGGACAGCAGCACCTGCCTGTAGGTGACAGCGAGTCCCCAAGACCTGCGGGTGACACTGAGAACTTTGCAGGTGACATAGAGCCCCGCACGTGACTGAGTGGAGTCCCCCCATGTCCCCACCCCCAATAAAGCCACTCCCTGTGCCACCACAGGGTCATTTCTCATGAGCGTCTGGTGCCAGCTGTGCCAGTGCCACCATGGCCAATGTCCCCTCAGGACTGTTTGTCACTGTTGTCGTGTCCTGGTCATGCCAGTGCCACCACAGGGTCATTTGTCACTGCTGTCCCATGCCAGCCAAGGCAGTGCCACCACAGGCTCATTTGTCACCACTATCACAGGCCAGCCAAGGCAGTGCCACCACAGGCTCATTTGTCACCACTGTCACATGCTGGCCGTGCCCGCACCACGTGACTCAAACACGCCCCCTTTTTGCCAAGGTCTATGTTTATTGGGCGGGGCCCTCGCCCCGCCCCCAGACCCCGCCCCCACCCAGGGGGCGGGGCCGACACAACAACGACTATGGGAGAGGGGCGGGGCGTGACAGGGCGTGGCCTGTGTGTGGGGCGTGGCCGTGCAGAGGGGCGTGCCCAGGCGCCCCCTAGCGGATGGTGTAGCGCACGTAGGGCACCTCGATGTCGGCGTCGCTGTCGTCGTTGCAGCACAGCTCGAACACCAGGGCCTTGACGTGGCGGCCCAGCTTCTTCTTGGACACTCGCGTCACGATCTCTGTCATCCTGTGGGGACAGGGGACATGGCAGGGACAGGGGGTAGGGTCTCTGTCATTCTGCAGGGGCAGGGGACATGGCAGGGACACGGGGCACAGTCACCCTGCAGGGACAGGGGACATGGGGCACAATCATTCTGTGGGGACAGGGGACATGGGGTAGGGATGTGGGGCACAGTCTCTTGTCAGCCTATGGGGACAGGGGGACATAAGGGGACATGGCAGGGACACGTGGCATGGGTCATCCATCCTGTGGGGACAAGAGGGGACACAGGGAGTGCCAGGGCACACCAGCACCCAAAAGGGATGGGCACATACAGGGAGTGTCCCCACCCCTGGGACATGTCCCCCCAACCACAGGGCTGCATTCTTGTCCCCAGGACACGTCCCTGCCATGGGCTGTGCCCTCCCTCCAACCCTGCTGTCCTGTCCCTTCCCTGGACCCCACCCATGTCCCCCAGTGTCCCTACGGTTGGTCGTGGCGCTCGCGCAGCTTGGCGGCCGGCATGAAGAAGGAGTAGAGCATGGACACGCCCTGGGACAGCATGGTGATCTCCAGCCGGTGCTCCTTCTGTGGGGACATGGGGACAGGGGTCAGCGGGGCTCGGGGACATGGGCCACCACGGGAACCCTGCGGCCTTGGGGACAGTGGCCACCACAAGGGCTTGACCTTTCCCATTTCCCAGCACTCCTGTCTTGGTCAAGGTGCCTCAGTTGTCCCCTGCCCCCCTCCCAGTTGCTCCCAGTACCTTGAAGTAGGCGAGGAACTGGCGCAGGGTCATCTCCTGCCCGTCGGGCTGCAGCCCCTGCACCTCGAACCGGTCCCACAGCGTCCACTCCACCTCGTAGTACTGGGGACACGGCGCGGACAGTCAGAGCCATGGGGGACCCCAAATCCCCGCTGGGAGTGACCCCCAGCCCCACTGTGACCCAAAATCCCATCTGGGAGTGACCCCCAGCCCCATTGCAACCCCAAATCCTATCTGGGAGTGACCCCAGCCCCACTGTGACCCCAAACCCCCTCCGGCCGCCCCCCAGTGACCCCCAACCCCCCGTGCCCTTGCCCCCCAGCCCTGGCAGTGCCCACCTTGTTGCGGGGGCAGGCGAGGGGTTCGGAGAAGCCCACGAAGGGCAGGGCCAGGTTGAGGAAGGCGTTTTTGTAGGAGCTCAGCCGGCGGTGCCCCTGCACCAGCTTGAAGAGCTCCAGGCAGGCCAGGCCCACCACGGCTGCCGTGGTGGTGGCGATGGCCGGGATGATCTTCCCTGCGATCAGTTTGCTCTGGGGAACACAAAAAAAGGGATTTAGGGTTTGGGAGATGGCCCCAAAACCCAGCCTGAATGTCCCACAGAACCCCTAGGTGGGGTCCATATGGGCTTTGTGTGTAGTCCACACATCCCAGAATAATCCCTGGAATACCCCAAAGCACCCATAAAAACCCCATAGCGCCCCATAACAACCCCCAGAACACCCCCAACACCCACAGAAACCCCACAGCACCCCTGACACCCCACAACAACTCCATAGGTCCCCCCCAGACCCTCACCCAATGTGGTATTGGCAGTCCCCCAGTGCTCCCCCAGTCCCTCTCCAGTGCTCCCAGTGCTCCCCCAGTCCCCCCCCAGTGCTCCCAGTGGTCCCCCAGTGGTCCCCCAGTCCCCCCCCAGTGCTCCCAGTGCCCACCTTGTGGCGGTCGGCCGGGGGGATGTCGTAGTTCTCTGCCCTCAGGTTGGAGGCGGCCACGATGAAATCCATGTGGAAATTGGTGTCATCGTCCTGGGGACAGCCAGGGTGGGTTGGGGGCACCCAGGGAGGTGGGGGCAGCACCCAAGGGGGCTTTTAGGGGGGCAGCACCCAGGGGGGCAGCACCCACCTTCTCGAAGTCGATGGGGAACATCCGGAACCCCGGGAGCTCCTCGGGGCTGGGCAGCGACGCCTTCAGCTCCTCCAGGCGCCCGTCATCTGTTGGGGGGGGAGGGAGAGAGGGGCACATGTGGGAGCCCCACACCCCCATCCTACATGTGGGAGTCCCCTGGCACCCCCGGGACCCCCAGCCCCTCTCCCAGTACTCCCCAGTACCCCCAGCCCCTCTCCCAAGTGCCCCCCCAGTACCCCCAGCCCCTCTCTCAATGTCCCCCAGTTCTCCAGTGTCCCCAGCCCCTCTCCCAGTGCCCCCCACTGCCCCCCGTGCCTCTCCCAGCACCCCCAGCCCCTCTCCCAGTGCCCCCCAGTGCCCCCAGTCCCTCTCCCAGTGTCCCCAGCCCCTCTCCCAGTGCCCCCCGTGCCCCCGCAGGCCGTACCCAGGGCGGCGTTGGCGCTCTGCAGCTCCTGGTCGGACACGTGGATGCGCACGCCGGCCTTGGGCGCGAAGGGGGGCACGCGGACGTGCCGCAGCAGCTCGGCCACGGCCGCCCGGTCCCGCGAGCCCGCGATGCCGTAGCTCTGAGCAAACAGGTTCGCCGCCGCCACCACGTAGTCCAGGTGCAGGGGCTGCGGGACACAGGGCACGGGTGGCACCCAGAGAGGGCATGGGGGGCACCCATGGGGGGCAGGTGGCACTCAGAAGGGGGCAGATGGCACTCAGAGGGGGCAGGTGGAACTCAGAGGGGGCAGGTGGCACTCAGAAGGGCCAAGGTGGCACCCACAGGGCAAAGGTGGCACCCACGGGGGGCAGGTGGCACTCAGAAGGGCCAAGGTGGCACCCACAGGGCAAAGGTGGCACCCACGGGGGGCAGGTGGCACTCAGAATGGCCGAGGAGGTCTCACGGGGGGCAGGTGGCACTCAGAATGGCCGAGGTGGCACCCACGGGGGGCAGGTGGCACTCAGAGGGGGCAGATGGCACCTAAAACTAACAGCGCAGCACCAAAGGGGATAAAGGCGGCACTGAAAGGTGACAGGTGACACCCAAAGGTGACGAGTGACAACTAAAGGTGACGGTGTGGCACTCAGAGTGAGTGGCACTCATGGGGCACCCATGGGGCACCCATGGGGCACAGGTGATGTCCCCTTCCCTAGGTGACACAGCGCCTCCTCCAGGTGACCCAGGTGATGATGTCCCCTCCCCCAGGTGACCCAGGTGATGATGTCCCCTCCCCAGGTGACACAGGTGATGTCCCCTCCCCAGGTGACCCCACTCACGTTGTCGGGGTCGAACACGAGGGGGTGGGGGCAGCGCTTGGGCCCCGACCAGAACAGGGTCCCCGAGTTCGTTTTCTGGGGGAGAAAGGGAGAAAATCAGGATTAATGAGTTCATTAATTGAGCTTAATGAGCTATTAATTGGAGTGACTGAGCCAACTGTTCATGTTAACAATGTACTAATTAGATTAATGAGGTAATCAAGGGGTGCTCCCCTGTCTTGGTGAATATTGGGGTATATGAGATTGGGGTAAATAAAGTAATTATTAGGGTTAATAAAGTAATTAATTGGCAGGTGTTGGGGTGAACGAAGGTATGGGGGTAAATGAAGTCGTTAATGGCGTTTATGTGGTAATTAATCAGGACTAAAGAGGTAATTGATTAAACTAACAAGGCAATGAAGACACTCCCAGCTGTCCCAGGGGGAACTTGTGCAGCAGCTGGCAGATATTGGGGTAAATGAGGTAACTAATGAGTTATTAATTGGGGCTAACAATGTAATTAATCGGGTTAATGAGTTAATTAAGGCACTCCCACCTGTCCTGGGGGGAATTTGTGCAGCAGCTGGTGGCTGTTGGGGTAAATGAGGTAATTGACTGGGGTAAATGAGATAACTAATGGGATTAATGGGGTAATTAATCTGGGCTAACAATGTAATTAATTAAATTAACACATTAATTAAGGCAGTCCCACCTGTCCTAGGGGGAAGTTGTGCAGCAGCTGGTGGATGGCAGGGTAAACGAGGTTGGGGTAAATGAAGCAATGGGGGTAAATAAGGTAACTAATGGGGTTAATGGAGCAATTAATCAGGGTTAACGAGGTAATTAATTAACGAGTTGATGAAGCTCTCCCACCTGTCCCGGGGAGAAGTTGTGCAGCAGCTGGTGGATATTGGGGTAAATGAGATAGAAGTAAATGAAACAATGGGGCTAAATAAGGTAACTAATGGCATTAATAGCATCATTAATCTGGGCTAACGAGGTAATTAATCAGGCTAATGAGATAACGAGCAGTGCCCACCTGCCCTGGAGGGAAGTTGTGCAGTAGCTGGCGGATGTTGAGGTAAATGAAGCAATGGGGGTAAATGAGGTAACTAATGGGGTTAATGGGGTAACTAATGGGGTTAATGGGGTGACTAATCAGGGCTCACGAGATAATTAATCATGCTAATGAGGTAACGAGCAGTGCCCACCTGTCCCGGGGGGAAGTTGTGCAGCAGCTGGCGGATGTTGTTGCTGTACTGGCGGTGCCAGTGCCGGCAGGCCCAGGCCACGCAGTCGGGCCAGGCACGGGGCCGGTCGCTGACCAGGCTGCGCTGCACGGCCTCCAGCACCTCCAGCGGCTGCGTGCCCGCCAGGCGCAGCGTGCGCTCCAGGAACTTGGGGTCCCTGGGGGAAAAGGGGGTGCAGGGGTTAGGGGGGTACAGGGGTAAAGGGTACTCTCCAGGAACTTGGGGTCCCTGGGAAATGGGGTGCAGGGGTTAATGGGGGGGTCAAAGGGGCTTAAGAGGGTCACAGGGTGCACTCCAGGAACTTGGGGTCACTGGGGAAAAGGGGATGCAGGGGGTTGGGGGGGGGGGGGTCACAGGGGCTATGGTGGTACAAGGGGTTATGGGGGTGAAGGGTCCCCTCCAGGAACTTGGGGTCCTTGGGGGACTCCTGTGGGATTTGGGGGACTCCTGTGGGATTTGGGGTGCCTGTCCCGCACACTCACATCAGGTACTGGTTCACGTTCTCGGCCGGCTGCTTGAAGAGCCCCTCGAACTCGTCACGTGCCCACTGTGACAAGAGGGTGTCACTGGGGGGTCCTGGCACCAGGGGCACCCCAAAATGGGGACTGCAGTGCCCAGGAGACCCCCAAACTAGAACCCAGTATCCAAAATCCCCAAAATGGGGACTCAAGTGTCCCGGATCCCCCAAACCAGAACCCAGGACCCCCCAAAAGAATGACTCCAGTGTCCAAGACCCCCAAAACCACAACCCCAGATCCAGATCCCCCAAACCATGGAACCCAGAGTCTGGAATGCCCCAAAACAGGACCCCTGTGCTCTCCAGTACCTCTCAAACACCACCCAACCATGTGGAACCCCCCAAAAAACCACCTGGGCACCCTCCAGCCAAACACACCAGGTGCCCCCCACACCCGCCAGGTGCCCCTGGGCACACCTGGACGCACCTGCAGCGTGTGCTCGATGGCGTTGGGGAAGTTCTTGAGGGTGCAGATGGGAATGGCCTTCTCGGGGGGGTCCTGGCTGGAGCTGTAGGACTCGCTCAGGAACGGGATCACCACCTGCACGTTGCCCTTGGTGCCCAACGTGCCCGACTCCAGCAGCGGCTTCCGGTAATAAACGCAGCGCCGGTCCATGTACAGCCCTGCCCGGGGGTGGGGGGCAGTTATGGGGCATGGCCAAGGGGTGTGGGGCACCCCCAAGGGCTGAAGGGCACCTCTAAATATGGGGCATGACTAGGGGATAGTGTCTGTGTACAGCCCTGCCCAGGGGTGGGGGGCAGTTATGGGGCATGGCCAGGTGCTGTGGGGCACCCCAGGGGGTACAGGGCACCCCAGGGGGTACTGGGCACCCTCAGGGCCTATGGAGTACCCCGAGATATGAGACACCCCTCAGTACATGCTGCCTAAGATCTCTAGGGGTTATGGGGCACCCCAGGGGCTGTGGGGGACCCAGATATGGGGCAGCACCAAATATGAGGCACCCCCAGGGACTGTGGGGAACCCTCAGATATGGGGCACAAGCAGGGGCTATGGGGCAGCCCCCCAAGGATCCCCATAGCCCCCCAAGGGTCCCCATAGCCCCCTAGGTCCTCCAGGCCCCCAGGGGTCTCCAAAGCCTCTCAAGGGTCCCTCCAGCACCCCCAGAGGTCTCTGTGGCCCCCAGCCCCCCGTGCTCACGTGCATCCACGTTGTCCAGCGCGTTGGCCACGCCGTCCAGCCCCTCGAAGAAGTCGTCGTCGTAGACACGCTCGGTGTCGGGGCCCACGCGGTCGGTGCGGCTGCTGACGCGCAGCGCCGGGTTCATCTCCTGCGCCGCCGCCGCTGCCCGCTCCGACTTCAGCTTCTGCAGGTGGGGAACAGCTGGGAGGTGAGCCCCGCCCCTCTGGACACGCCCTGCTAGGCCACGCCCCTTTCCCAATGCAACGACACATCTCAGAAACTCTATCGGTGACACTGGCCAAGAAACTCAACTGCTGACATTGAGCACAAAACTCAACCATTGATATTAACCAGGAAAATCAATCGTTGACGTTGGCTAAGAAACTCAACCATTGACGTTGAGCACAAAACTCAATTGTTGATGTTAACCAAGAAACTCAACCGTTGACGTTGAGCACGAAACTCAATTGTTGACGTTGGTCAGAAAATTCAACCATCGATGATAGCAAAGAAACTCAATAGTCGATACTGAGCATGAAACTTGATTGTTGATGTTGGCCAAGAAACAAATGAGCACAAAACTCAACCTGAAACACCAGCCAAGAAACTCAACTGCTGAAGTTGGCCAAGAAACTCTAATGGTGACACTGGCCAAAAAATTCAACTGTGATGTTGAGCGCAAAACTCAACCGCTGATGATGGCCAAGAAACTCAACTGTTGACATTGGCCAAGAAACTCAACCATTGGCATTGGCCAAGAAACTTAAGCATTGACATTGAGCGTGACACTCAACCGCTGACATTGAGCACAGAACTCAATCCTTGATGTTGAGCACAAAACTCAATCCTTGACGTTGAGCACGGAACTCAACTGTTGACCTTGGCCAACTCAATGGCAGCATCAACCCCCAGTGGCCCTGCCTCTCCAGACCCCCCACACTCTTCCCCTCATCGTCCCCCAACTTCTCCCTCCCGGCCCACTCCAGCTTGGCATAGCCAACCCAACATTGGCCAACCCTTGGGTCACTCCCAGCCCTCACCGTGACGTCCCACGGCCGGAAGAGGAACTGGCGGTTGAGGTTGGACTTCTCGATGGTGTCCATGTCGGTGACGGTGACGCTGCCCTCGGGGCCGCAGCCCAGTCCCACCATGGCAAAGTTCTTGAGCAGCTCGCAGCCGATGGCCCCCGCCCCCACCTGCCACGTGGGGACACGTGGGAACACGTGGGGACAGTGCACGAGGTGGCCCACAGGGTTGGGGACATGTGGGGACAGAGCACGAGGTGGCCCACAGGGTTGGGGACACATGGGGACGCAGCAGGAGGTGCCCTGTGCGGTTAGGGACACGAGGGACATTGAGGACATGCAGACGACTTGAAAGAACAATCAGGAAGCGTGTGAGGACACCAGGGGACACCGAAGGGACACATGGGGACACTTAGGGTGGCCCAGGAGGGCTGGAGACATGCGGGTGGGAAAGGAGACACTTGGTAAATTCATGAAAGGAAACTTGGTGACATTTGAGGAACAGGTGACAACTTGAGACTCATGGATGATAGAGAACACGGGTGGGGACACTGGGGACATTGGGGACACTGACCACAAAGTACTTCTGGGCACCCAGCTTGGCCTGCAGCTCAGCCCCGAACACGGCGATCTGCCCGTCGTAGCGGCTGTTGCGCTGGGGACGATGTGACACCGGCGTCACCTGGCTGTGTCACCTGCCAGGGGACACCCCCGGGGCTGCAGAGCCACCACTCTGGGGACTCAGGGGTGACAGCAGCCATGGCTGTGTCCTCACAGAATGACCACCCATGGGTGCTGGGTGGCCACCACCTGCTGTCCCCAATGGGGTGACCAATGGAGATCCCCTAAGTAATAACCTCCAAGCGATGACCCCACAAAGTGACACCACCCAGGGATGTCCCCCAGCCCCCCAGGTGTCCCCCAGCCCCCCCAGGTGTCCCCGTGTCCCCTCACCGGCCGGCACTGCTCCTCGGTGAGCAGCGTGTCGCGGTTCTCCTCGGGCAGACACTCGAGCGCGTCGAAGTAAAGCCACTGCGTGATGGGCGTGAACTTCCCCGACACGGCCTGGGGACAGGGACAGCCCAGGGACACATCAGGGACAATTTGGGACAGCGACAAGCCAAGGACATATCAGAGAGTGAGACAGCCCAGGGACAGGGCCATGGAAATCCTGGGGGACACATCAGGGACATTCCAAGGAATGGATCAGGGACATACTGGGGACACATCAGGGAGAGAACGCTGGGAGACACGTTGGGGACATCCCAGGGGACACGTCAGGGACAGGGCTGGGACACTGGTGGACCTGTCAGGGACAGGAACCTGGAAACGTGTCAGGGACAGGGACCTGAGGGACACATCAGGGACAGGGCAAGGACAAAGCAGCAACCTCAGGGTGATGTGTCAGGGACAGGGCCAGGACCCTGACAGACACATCAGGGACAGGACAAGGACAAGGACAAGGAGCGACCCCGGGGGAACCCCAGCAAACACCTCAGGGACACTGCAGTGACCCCAGGGGACACCAGGGGACACAGACACCGAGTCTGGTACCCCAGGCAGGGCCAACTGAGCGGCTCCAGCTGTGGCACACGGGGACAGCGGCCCCAGGTGGCCTTGGGGACATGGGGACACGGTACCTTCATGACCTCCTGCGCGGCCAGGCCGCCGATGAAGGCGTTGACCGGGGCCAGGTCGCCGGTGGCCTGGAAGGCCAATTCCCGCACCAGCTCCTCGTCCAGCTCGGCCCCTGCGGCCACCTCCTTGGTCAGGGCCACCACCTCGGCAGCGTCACCCTGCCGGGGACAGGGACGGGGACACGGTGCTGGGAACAGTGCTGGGGACAGCAGGGACGGGCCACGAGCAGGGCTTGGTGGCCTCCATGGCCTCAGTGGGGCTACAGTGATCCCAAAGGCCACTCCGCAGTCTGTGACACCCCCAAATGACGTCACCACTGTCCCCAAGAGATAGGGGGACCGTGGTGGGTGTCCCTGTTGGTGCAGGAGCCAGTGGCTCCATGTCCCCAATGTCCCTCCAAGTCCCAAGCACCCCCAACCCCTCTGATGTCCCCAAATTCTGGTGGGGCTATGGTGACCTCCACGTCCTCAACACCCTCAATGTCCCCAGCATCACCAGCTGGTGACAGGGCCCTGGGGGTGGCTACGATGGGGCAGGTCACAGTGACCTCCATGTCCCCAACACCCTCAATGTCCTCAGTGTCACCAGAGCCTCAGGGACATTATGTCAGAGCAGATCTTCGTGGCCTCCATGTCTCCAACACCCCCGATGTCCCCAGTGTCACCACCTCAGGGTGGCCATGATGGGGCAGGTCATGGTGGCCTTCGGGTCCCAAACACCCTCAACATCACCAGTGTCACCAGCTGGTGACAGGGCTCCAGGGACACTGTGTTGAGGCAGGTCATGGTGGCCCCCATATCCCCAACGTCCCCACACCCTGCTGTCCCCACGGTGTCCCCCCGGTGTCCCCACCTGGTGGCGGGGCCGCGGGGCACGGCCGTGCTGCCGCAGGAAGCGGTGCAGGCCCTGCCACGCCCAGTGCAGCATCGAGGGCCTCTCGGCCTTCCCGAAATCCGTCACCATCATCTCGGGCTCGGCCAGCGCCTCCCGCAACCGTTTCTGCGGAAAACACACCAGTGTAAACCAGTATAAACCAGTAGGGCCCAGTATAAACCCCTGTAGCCCAGCACAACCTAGTATAAACCAGTATAGCCCAGTATAAACCAATGCAGTCCTGTATAACCCAGTATACGCTAACGTAAACCCAATATCAAACCAGTACAATCCAACGTAAGCCAGTACAGCCCAGTATAATCCAGTATAGCCCAGTATAACTCCCTATAACCCTGTACAGCCCAGTATAGCCCAGCATACACCAGTATAACCCAACACAGTCCAGTACAACCCAGTATAGCTCAGTACAGCCCAGTATAACCCACCAGCCCCCCAGTCCCTCCCAGTGCCCCCAGTCCCTCCCAGTGCCCCCCAGTCCCTCCCAGTGCCCTCCCAGTGCTCCCAGTGCCACTCACGAAGTGGATGTGCTTGGGCATCTTGACTTGGGTGACGATGCCACCCCGCACGTAGTCCCCATAGCCACTGGTGTCCCCGATGCTGAACGTGTACGGCCCTGGGGACACCCCAAAAAGAGATCCAGGTGTCTGGGGCACCCCAAAAAGGACCCCCAGGTACCTCAGAGACCTCAAAAAGGACCCCCCAAGGCACATCAGAGACCCCAAAAAGGACCCCCCAGGTGGGGGCACCCCACAGCCAGGGCTCACCCAGCACGCGGATCTCCACAGGCCCGCAGCGGTTCAGCTCCTCCATCCCCTCCACCTCCGTGAAGGTGACAAAGTCACCCGTCTCGAAGCCGTGACGCGCCTCGTCCAGGCAGGTCACCTCCCCAGGACAGCCCTGGGGACACAGGACAGCGTGAGGGGACACAGGGGGGACACCCAGGAACCTCCACAGGACAGCCCTGGGGACACTGGACAGCCTCAGGGGACACAGTGGGGGCACAAAGCACCACGAGGGGGACACAGGGACATCCAAGAACCCAAAAGGGACCTCACCCAGAGGGGACCAGGACACCCAGGAACCTCCCCAATGCACCCCTGGGGACATGGGGCACCATGAAGGGACACAAGGGGTGCTGAGGGGACCAGGACACCCCAAAACCCCCCTGGACCCCCAAGCTGTCCCCTCCCCATACCTTGGTGACCATGGACACCATGGCACTGAGCGGCTGCTCCCCATTGGGGTCTGTCACCACCATGTCGTCCCCAAAGTCACAGAACAGCTGCCTGCAAGGGGGGAGGGGGTCAGTGCTGAACCTCAAAAGGGATCCAGCCCAAAATCCCACCCCTGGAAAGGAACCTCCTAAAAATTCCCCTCAAGGGATTTACCCTAAAATCCTCACCTCAAAAATTCCACCCCAGAAAGGAACAGACTAAAATCTTCCCTCCCAAAAAGGAGCTGCCCCAAAAATCCCATCCCAAGACAGATTTACTTTAAAATTCCCACCCTAAAATCCCAACTCAGAGAACAATCTCCTAAAAATCCCACCCCAAAAGTGATCCACTATAAAACCCCCACCCTAGAAAGGAACTTTCTAAAAATCCCACCTCAAAAGGGACCCACCCCAAAATTCCCCCCAAAAAGGGACCCTTCCCAAAAGGGACCCACCCCAAAAGAGATGCACCCCAAAAATCCCACCCCAAAAGGGATCCACCCCAAAAGAGACCCCAAAGGGACCCCCGTGTCCCCTGCCCTCACCCGAAGAGCCCACGCGTGTCGGCCACCACCAGTTTGATGCCGTGGTCATGGCAGAAATCGCCCACCCAGAGCTGCTCCTCCAGCGGGGAGTTGGTCAGCACCACCACCTGTGGGACAGGGCACCTGGGCACTCACCTGGGCACTCACCTGGGCACCCACCTTGCTCACCAGGGCCACCTGCCTGGATTCCACCAACCCCCTAAGTGGCACACTTGTCTGAGGGGACACACCTGTCCCCAGGTGGGCACACCTGTCTGAGGGGGTTACACCTGTGCCCAGGTGGGCACACCTGTGCCAGGTTACCTGGAATGTGCCCAGCAGCTCCTTGGACAGAGGCTCCCGGGTGCTGCTCACAGCCACGTAGGAGTTGAGCTCGGCCAAGCGCGGCAGCGTCGCCTCGGCCCGGCTGCGCCCCACGTCCTCCTCCCGCAGGTAGAACTGGGGGGAATGAGGGTCAGAAACCCCAAAACCAGCCCCAAAACAACCCCAAAAATGTCCCCAAAACAACCCCCAAAACATCCCAAAATCAGCCCCAAAACAACCCCAAAAACATCCCCAAAACAACCCCCTAAACATCCCCAAAACCGGCCCCAAAACAACCCCAAAAACATCCCCAAAACAACTAAAAGAACATCCCCAAAACAACTCCAAAAACAACCCCAAAAACGTCCCCAAAACATCCCCAAAAACATCACCAAACCATCACCAAAACAACCCCAAAACATCACCAAACTATCCCCAAAACAACCCCAGAAACATTCCCAAAACAACCCCAAAACCAGCCCCAAAACAAGCCCCACAACAACCCAAAAACCATCCCCAAAACATCCCCCAAACAACCCCAAAAACATTCCCCAAACACCCCACGTCCTCCTCCTGCAGGTAGAACTGGGGGGCAATGAGGGTCAGAAACCCCAAAACATCCCCAAAACCAACCCCAAACCACCTTCAAAACACCCCAAAACGCATCCAAACCACCCCACAATCCCCCCAAACACCACAAACCACCCCCAAACCCCCCAAAATAAACCTCCCTCCAAAATTCCCTTACACCCAGAAGAAACTCCAGCCCCCAAACGCAGCAATTAACAACAATTTAAGGTAAAAAACCCCAAAAAAAGCCCAGGTAACCCCAAAAAAAGCCCAGGTAACCCCAGAGGGACGCACCTGGGAGGCCAGGTCGGCCCAGGCTGCGGGGTGGGGGTCGTGCAGGGTGACAGATTTGACCCCCCCCAGCACCAGGTTCTTGGCCACCTCCACGCCCAGCCCCCGCAGCCCCGACACCAGCACGTTGGAGGTCTGCATGCGCTTCATGGCCTCGTGGCCCAGCACGTACCTGAAGGGGGGGAAAACCCCAAAAATATCAGGGGGAACCCCAAAAAACTCCATGGGAACTCAGAGCTCACAGGGGAAACGCGTCAAGGTTGGAGGAACCCCCCCAATTCAAGTGTGTCCCATTTAATCTTTTATATTTATAAAAAAACCCATAAATTTATGGGAAAACCCTAATCCATGAGACCTCTCTAAATCTATAGGAAACACTAAATATATAGAAAATCCCAAATCCATAAAGAACCCTAATCTATGAAGACCCTAAAAACCTTCCTGGAACACCAAAAATCTCAGTGGGATCCCAAAAATCTCATTGGGAATCCAAAAATCTCATTGGGAACCCAAAAATCTCAATGGGAACCCAAAAATCTCAGGGGAAACCCCTCAAGGCTGTGGAGCTCCCCCAGCTCAAGTTCATCCCACAAAACTCCCCACACTTATAAAAATCCCAAACTTAGAAAAAAACCCCAATCTAGGCCACATTCCCAAACCCATGGGGAAACCCCAAATCTGTGGGGACCCCACAACTCACAGGGCCAACCCCAATCCATGGGGAAACCCAAAATCCATGAGGAAACCCCAAATCCATGAGGAAACCCCAAACTATGGAGAAACCTCAAATCCACAGGGAAACTCCAAATCCATGGGAAGATCCCAAATCCATGAGAAAACCCCAAATCCATGGAGAAAACCCAAACTACAGGGACTCTCCCACTCCACAGGGAGCCCCCCCCCAAGTCTGTGGGGATCCCAAACCCCTTGGGGACCCCAAACCCTCCTTGGGGACCCCAAATTCCCCTTGGGGACCCCAAAATGTCCCCCTCACCCCGTGTCCCCCTCACTCACAGCTGGCGGGAGTAGAGCCCCTCATCGATCTCGGCCTCGGCCCCGTTCTTCGCCATTCCCTGGGGACAGAGGGGACAGCACTGTCACCAGGGGACACTGAGGGTGACAATGGGTGCTGTGACACCCTGGGACAAGGAGCAGGACCCCCAAAGGGGGGCAGAGTGGTGTCACTCTGTGGTGACAACGGTTGGGCTGGTGACACCTTGTGGGTGACACTGTCCATGGTGGGGGGGACGTTGGGGACCTGAGGGACAAATGTCACTCTCAGGACAAAGAGGGACCCCACAAGGGACAGCAAATGAGTCTGAGCAGAGTAAGGGGACATCAAGGGACACACGCCACTCCTAAGACCCACAGGTGACACAAAGTGACACCAGGTGACACCACGCCCCCAGCAGCAGCTCTGAGCACCACAGAGGTGACAATGACACCAGGGGCTCCCCAGATGGTGACAAAGCCCCCGTGGGTGGTTCAGGGTCCCTGAGGGGGTGGCAGCACTCAGGAGGGGTGGTGGCACTCGGGAGGGGGTGGTGGCACTCAGGAGGGGTGGTGGCACTCAGGAGGGGTGGTGGCACTCGGGAGGGCTGGTGGCACTCGGGAGGGGGTGGTGGCACTCACGTTGGCGGGAGTGACGCTCGGGGACACGGCGGGGGCAGGGGCGCGGCTGGAGCCCGTCGGTGGCTCTGACCCAGAGACGCGGCGCTTCTTCGACAGCGGGGAGCTGGACATCTGGGGACAGGGACAGTCAGGGACAGCTGGGGACATCAGGGGACAGCTAGGGACAGGGACAGTCAGGGGACAGGGACAGTCAGGGGACAGGTGGGGGCAGGGACAGTCAGGGGACACATGGGGACATCTGGGGACAAAGAGAGGGTAAGGATATCCGTGGGCAGAGGGGAGCTGGACATCTGGGGACAAGGATGGGGTCAGAGCACATCTGGGGACAGACGGGATTTGGACATTTGGGGACAGCCAGGGGTCAGCTGGACATTTAGGGACAGGGACAGAGGACAGGAATGGTCACACTGGGACAGTGCTGGGGACAGTGGGGACACTGGGAGAGACACGGGGTGATGCTGGAGGGCGAGAGGTGACATCTGTGGTGACCTGAGGTCACCAACAGCAGGGGGTGACACACAGGGTGGCACTGAACAGGACACAGTGACACACAGGGTGATGAGAGGTGACACCAGGGATAGGGGATGATGCTGGAGGTGACACCAGGTGACACCGGAGGTGGCACCGAGGGACAGGCAGGAATGGAGAGGATGATGCAGGGTGACAGCAGGGACACAGAGGGTGACAGCAGGTGAATGGGGTCACGGGCGGGGCCACCAGGTGCGACAGCGCCCGCGCTGTCCCATTGGTTGTCACAGCCCTGGTGACACCAGGGACGGACAGGGCGACACGCAGGGATGGAGGGACACACAGAAGGGTCGGGATGGACACTTGGGGACAGCGAGGTGGCACTAAGGGACATCAGACCACACCAGCACCCCCCAGACCCAGACACAGCACTGCCCCCCGCCCCTGAGAGCGCTCCCAGCACCGGGGGCCCCGCGGGGGTCTCGGGGGTCCCATCCCGGGGCGATCCCGCCCTCGGGGCCTCCCTTGCGGGGGTTCCCCATTAACCGGGGAGGGGGTTCCCCATCCCCGGGGGTCCCACCCGGGGTGGGGGGGGTTCCCTATCCCCGGGGGTCCCCGATCGGGGATCGCGATCCTGACCCGCGCTTCCCATCCTGAGGGTCCCGGTCTAGGGGTGCGGGGGGGGGGCGGTTCCCCCTCACGGCTCCCCCCCGGCCCCTTCAGGCCCGGCGCCGGCTCCACCAAGGCGGGGCCGCAGTGGCCGGCCCCGAGGCCGGCTCCCAGCGCCCCTTCAACCCGGAGCAGCCTCCGAGGACCCCCGGGCTCGCCCCCGGCCCCGCACCAATGTCGCTGTCCAGGCCCCGCCGCCGGGTCCCGCCCGCTCCGCTCGGCTCCTCCGCGACAAGATGGCGGCCGCGGCCGCTGCCACCCGCCGCCCCCTCCCTGCGCGCGAGAGGCCCCGCCTCCCGAGCTCTCCCATTGGTAGGCGCCGCCCGGCGCCGCGCTTTCATTGGTTGTCTCCTCCCGCCACCGCCCGCCCCCTCCCTGCCCGCCTCACCCGACGCGAGGATTGGGCGGGCGCGCCCCGGCTGGCCACGCCCCTTTTCCTGCCGCAAGGCCCCGGATGGGGAAGGCTACGCCCCCTGCGCGGCCTCGTGATACGGCGCGGTGCGCGTCGCCCCGACGGCGGCCGAGAGGGGACACGGGACCGGGAAGGGCGGAGTGCGGTGGGCTATGGGTGGGTATGGGGTGGGTCTGGGAGCTATAGGGGCCCTTGGGGGGCTATAGGGACCCAAGGGGGGTTTATGGGGGGTTGTAGGGGCCGATCAGATCCTCGTAGGAGCGCTTAAAGAGCCCACAGGAAACAGCGGAAGAGTTTACGTAGTGTCATGCCGAATTGCACTAATTTGTAGAACTGCGTGACAAAATTTAAACAAAGGCCTCCGAAGTAATGCAGGAACCTATAGAAGCCTAAGGGGGACCCCAGAGCCACAGGGGACTACACACGGGCGTGGGGAGGACCTGAGGGGGCTATAGGGGACCGAGGGGGGGGTCTACAGCAGCCAGGGGGAGCGTGGGGAGCCTCGGGGGTCTCCAGGGCCCTAGAAGGGCTGCCTGGCAGGTTGTGTGCGGCTTGAGTTGCTGTAGGGGGCCATGGGGGGCCTATAGGGCCTGTGGGAAGCTATAGGGAAACATGGGAGGGGCTGTGGGGACCAGGGCGCCATTTCCGCGTGGTGTCGCTGTCTGGTGACGTCATATGGCCGCAAGATCCGCTGGGAGACATAGTCTCTTAAACGCAGAGCGCCATTTCCGCAATGTGTCGCTGCTTGGTGACGTCACGCGACCGCAGGGCGCCCTGGGAGGTGTAGTTTATTGTTCCTCCCCCCAAAATAATAGGCGCAGGATTCGGGAGGGACTCAGAATTTTATTCACAAACCAACACCGGGGTCCGGGGCCACTCTGGGAGGGCGGTTGAGGGTCCGAGGGTCACTCCGGGGGGGGCAGAGGGAGGCAATTGGGGTCGTAGTAGTTGGAGGTGAGCAGGGGCTGCCCCCGGCACTCCCGCTCCCGCACCAGGATCTCGGCCTCGCGCCTCGCCCACTGCTGCAGCCTGCAGGGGAGGGGATGGACAGGTGAGCTTGACACCTTGGGGATCCATGGGGACATCCCAAACTCCCTGCCAGGTGTCCAAATTCCTCCCTCCTCAAAGGCCCAGGTGTCCCTATAGGTCCCCATACACCCCCCAGAGTCCAACGTAACCCCCCCCAGCCTCCTATAGCCCCCACAGGGCTCTGTACCCACCTCAATCCTCTCCCAGGTCCCCCATGGGCTCCTACAGACATCCCCAGAGCTGCCAAGGGCCTTACAGACCCCCAAACCCCCAAAGAATTCATAGAAACCCCCATATGCTGTACAAGGGGTCTTGGTCTCCAAATCCCCTTGGAAGCTCCTATAAAGCTCTCATGAGACCCTACAACACCCACAGACCCCCCCCAAAAAAACCACATAGACCCCAAAATTGGAGTTGAGAGCCCCTCCAAAGCTTCCCCACAAGCTCCCTTTGGGAGAGCCCCAAAAGCTGTCCCCCTCTCTCCCTTTCACCGTGGGAGATTTCCTAGGTGAGACCCCCTGATCACAGACCCGTAGTCGGGCAGGTAATGCACGAAGACGGAGCCCAGGACGATGGCGATGGAGATCCCAGCCACGAAGGCGGCGCGCATGTTCAGCGCGTCGGCGTCGGGGTCGGCCGAGAAGCCATGATAGTCGGGGTTCTGTGTGGGGGAGGGTCCTGTGAGCCCCCAGCCCCACCCAGGTGTGTCCCACCCCCTCCTCCAGGACACCCAGGTGTGTCCCACCCCCTTCTCAGGAGCACTGGGCCAGAGGAGCCCTCTGTCCCCCTCATAAATCCCAGCACGGGCCACGCCCCTCCCTGAGACACACCCGTTGTTTCCAATTGTGTCCCCCCATTTAAGATCAAAACACGCCCCCTTTTGACCCCTCCCCTTAATAGCCCCGCCCCAAATTAGGCCAGCCCCACCAAGCCCCGCCTTTTCACAACGCCATATTACCAAAGCTCCGCCCACAACCTTTAAACCACGCCTCCTGCAAATTACACCACACCCTTTCTTGGCCCTGCACATGAAGCCCCGCCCCAAATAGGCCCCACCTATGACCACGCCCCATCACCCCCACACAAACCCCGCCTCGCCCCTTTCCGATTTGCCCTTGGCCGCTCACCTTCCTCTGCGCCACCAACATCGGCTCCTCCTCGTGCGCCTCGGCCCCGAGCGGCCGCGGCAGCGCCACGGCCCCGGGCGACCCCGCCGAGCGACCCCGAGCTCCGGCGGGCAGAGCCCGCAGCGCCCGCAGCGCCCGCCACAGCGCCGCCATCTTGCCCCGCCGCTTCGCCTCGCCTCTTCCGCTCAACCCGGCCAATCGCCACCTCGCATTGGTGTTTCGTCTAGACCCTGCGTCGCACAGCCAATCACAGCGCTGTGATTACTTTGTCCCGCCCACATATTTAGAATATCACCGCTCACTTTTGCTCCTCAGCCAATCCTAGCTGGCCGTAACGCTGCACCGCCTACTCTAAGCCTGGACCAATAAGAGCTCGGGGCTTTCGGACTGGCAGGAACACTGACCAATGCGAACGCGGAAAGGGCGGGCGCGCGGGACGGGCCTGGCTGAGCGGGAGCGGCGCCGCCATTTTGGTGCCGGAGAGCGGCGGCGGCAGCGGCGCCGGGGAAGGTCGGGACGGCCGTGAGGGGCGGGACGGGCCCGGCCGGGCTGGGGAGGAGTCTGTGGGGAGGGAAAGGGCCGACCGGGAGGGGAGGGCCCGACCGGGAGGGGCGGGGCTGGACGAAACTCCCGGTGCAGTTTGTGAGGGAGGGGGGTTGTGAGAACGGGACCTGGGGCTGTAATTTTAATGCTAATTAGGAGGTGGGGTATTGTATGTTAATTAGAGGGCGTGGCGCACTATGCTAATTAGGGGCGGGGTATGAGGGTGGTCCCGTCTGCTCCTCCTGCCCTGCATAGGGCCCAGTGGCTCCCAGTTCATCCCAGTTCCATCCTCCTTTTCACCATTTTGACCCTCCCAATTTGCCATCAAATTTTCCATTCCTTCCTCCCAGTCCATCCCAGTAACGCCCAGTTCCTCCCAGTCTGACCACTTGCTGCCCTCACAGGTGCTGGCAGCATGGAGTACGAACGCAGGTGAGGGGGAACCTGAGGATCCCCAAAATTCGGGATTGGGGTGGGGGGAATATCTGAGCAGCTCTTGAGGACCCCAAGAAATGAAATTTAATACTTTGTGGAGGTAGGGGACATTTAGGGGCACCTCAGGGGGTATTTGGGGATCCTATGGTTGGGGAGTGAGGGGACATTTGGGGACCGCTGAGGGCAGAGGGGACTTTGGGGACCCCGGAGGGTGGAAGGAGCCGTTTGGGGTTCAGGTTTGGGGTCCAGGATTTGTTGTGCAGATTTGGGGTGCAGATTTGGGGTCCAGGATTTGAGGGGCAGATGTGGGGTCGAGAATTTGAGGTGCAGATTTGGGGTTCAGATTTTGGGGACCCCCAGAGCTCTGGGCCCCCCTTACCCTCATCCCCCCCCCCCACCCAGGGGTGGCCGTGGGGACCGCACGGGGCGGTATGGGGGCGCCCCTCCCCCCTCCGAGGACAGCTCCCGCACCCAGCGGGATCACGACTATCGCGACATGGACTACCGAGGCTACGGGGGACCCCCCGAGGGGCCCCCTGCTACCGGGAACCCCCCTCAGGTGGGTGCTGGGAGCCTGTTGAGTTTTATTTTCGATTTTGTTGAGTTTAAAGATGTGTTTTGTTTGGAGCAAAATATTCATTTTTCATGTAATTTTATAAGTTGTAAGTTTTGTAATATATCAATGTAATAAGCTAAAAATATAGTAAAAAAAAAAAGTGTTAAGTAACCAAATATAAATAGCAAAAATGAAATAATAAAATATATAGACGTATTTAAAAGAGCTGCAATAAATAGAACGAAAGTAAGTTTTACAAGGTCTTCCAAGCATAAGCTGTTTGATTAAGAAATTATACTTGAATTGTTTTTATTTCTAATTGAGTGTCTAATTGCGGTTTGTAATGTGAAGTTTTTTACCTAATTCTAAAGCTTTACTTAAATTTATTATGAAGAGGGTGATGAACAAAGACTAACTTTGGTTTTAAAACACTTGTTTTATATATATGCTACTATATTATAAACCTTCAGTGTTTTTTATTATATGATGTGTGGTTTTATTTAAATTATGCATTAAAATTTCACTTTATTATAATTACTCTGGAAGTTTTCTTTACGATTTCAGGTTAATTGCAATATTTTTTTAGGATTTAGTATTGGTATAGAAAAGTGAAATTTCCAGTTGGTAGGGCTCTAACAGCACCCCTCCCTCCCCCGTTCCAGGCATCCTACGAGAGCACGGAGCCCCCCCGGAAGCGGGAGCCGCCCCGGGAGCCTCCCCGGGAGCCCCCGGCGCTGCCGTTCGGCGCCGACGGCGATTACCGGGACCAGGATTACCGGGAGGGCGCCGAGGAGGAGCCGCGGGCCAGCACCATCGTCATGCTGCGCATGCTGCCCCAGGCGGCCACCGAGAACGACGTGAGCCCCGCCCCCAGCTGCGATGGCCCCACCCCTTTTCATGATAGCCCCGCCCCCAGCTGGGATGGCACTTCTGGAATGGCTCCGCCCCCTACCTGGGATGGTCTTGCCCCACCTAAGGTGGCCCTGTCCAAATTTTGGTTAGCTCCGCCCCTTTTTGAATGGCCACACCTCTCTTTGCCGTGGCACCGCCCCCTACCATGGTGGCCCCACGGTCCCTCCAGGCACAGTCCCCGTGTCTTAGGTGACAAGGCCACTGTCCCCATGTCCCCCTGGGTGCTGTCCTCCTGTCCCACGTGACGTGTCCCTGTGTCCCCATGGGTGCTGTCACCATGTCCCCATGTCCCTGTGTCCCCATGGGTGCTGTCACCGTGTCCCCATGTCCCAGTGTCCCCACAGATCCGGGCACAGCTGCAGGCGCAGGGGGTGCAGCCCCGTGAGGTGCGGCTGATGCGCAACAAATCCTCAGGTGAGTCTCACCTGGGCCCCTCCCCTGCTCCCCTGGGCCCCTCCCCTGCTCACCTGGGCTCTCTTTAGGGTGGGGGGTGGGGTCGCCCTGACATCTGGGTCCCTTGGAGGGTGGAGGGTCCCTGCCCTGCCCATGCCAGGGGGCACCTGGGGGGGGGGAAGGGGTCCTGTTCCTTAGGGGCACCCAGGGGTGTCTGTCCATTCCTTAGGGGCACCCAGGGATGCTGGTTCCAGTTCTAGGGGCACCCAGGGGTGCCTGACCCCTCTTTAGGGGCACTCAGGGGTGCTGGTTCCATCCTTAGGGGCACCCAGGGGTGTTAGCCTCAACTTTAGAAGCACCCAGGGGTGCTTCTGGCAGGCATAGAAGGCACCCAGGGGTGCTGTACTGACCTGTGAGGGTACCAGGGCTGCTGATCCAATTTCTAGGGGCACCCAGGGGTGCTGATCTTCTTTTTAGGAGCACCCAGGGGTGCCTGTGTCCTTCTCAGGAGCACCCAGGGGTGCTGGTCGCATCCCCAGGGGCACCCAGGGGTGTCAGTTCCCTCCCTAAGGGCACCCAGGGGTGCCTGTCCTCTCTCTGCTGACACCCAGGGGTGTCAATTCCCTCGCTAGGAGCACCCAGGGGTGCTGGTCCTGTCCCCAGGGGCACCCAGGGGTGCCAGTGTCATCTTTAGGGGCACCCAGAGGTGCCAATCCCTTCCAAGGGGCACCCAGGGGTGCCTGTCCCCTCCACTGGGGCATACAGGGATGTTTCTGCCAGGCTTAGGGGGCACCCAGGGGTGCTGGTCCCATCTTTAGGGGCACCCAGGGGTGCTGCACCAGACTGGAAGGGCACTATGGCCGCTGATCCCATTCCCAGGGGCACCCAGGGGTGCTGGTACCATTCCCCAGGGGCACCCAGGGGTGTCTGTCCCCTCCCTAGGGACACCCAGGGGTGTCTGTCGCCTCCCCAGGAGCACCCAGGGGTGCCTGTCCCCTCCCCAGGAGCACCCAGGGGTGCTCATCATTTCCACAGGGGCACCCAGGGGTGCCAGGTTTGTCTTTAGGGAGCACCCAGGGGTGCCCATCGTGTCTGTAGAAACACCCAGGACTGCCTGTCCCCTCCCTAGGGGCACCCAGGGGTGCCAGTCTCATCTCTAGGGACACCCAGGCATGCTGCACTGGACTTGGGTGCACCCAGGGGTGCTCGTGCCCTTCCTAGGGGCACCCAGGGATGCCAACATCATCTCTAGGGGCACCCAGAGGTGTCTGTCCCTTCCTCAGGAGCACCCAGGGGTGCTGATCCCCTTCTCAGGGGCACCCAGGGGTGGTGCACCAGACTCAGGGGGCACCCAGGGCTGTTGATCCCATTTTAGGGGCACCCAGGGGTGCCATTCTTGTCCTTAGGGAGCACCCAGAGGTGCTCTTTGCCTCCTCAGGAGCACCCAGGGGTGCTTGTCCTGTTCTTAGGAGCACCCAGGGGTGCCAATCTCTTCTCCAGGGCTGCCAGTCCCTTTTTAGGAGCACCCAGGGGTGCTGTGCCAGACTCGAGGGGCACTCAGGGGTGCCAGATCCAAAGCCAGGGACACCAGACCTCTTCCTGTCTTCAGCTTTAAATGGCACCCAGGGGTGCCAGACCCTTCCCCAGGGGCACCCAGGGGTGCCAGACCCTACCCCAGGAGCACCCGGGGTGCTGAGCCCAGTCTGGGGGCACCCAGGGCTGCTTGTCCCCACCCTAGGGGCACCCAGGGGTGCCAGCCCCCTCCCCAGCCCCCTCGCAGGACCACCCAGGGGTGCTGAGCCCAGCTCAGGGGGCACCCAGGCTCTGGAGGGGCACCAGGAGCACCTGTAGGCTTCACCTTGAGGGTCCCCCAGGGGTTCCAGCACCACCCGTGGGTGCCCTGCCCCCACCCCAGCGGGTCCTTGGGTGCCCACCCCCCAGGGGGTCCCAGAGCACCCATGGGTGCCCCCCATCCCCCCCTCCCCCATGGCCCATTCCAGGTCAGAGCCGTGGATTCGCCTTCGTGGAATTCCATCACGTGCAGGAGGCGGCCAGGTGGATGGAGGCCAACCAGGTGGGGGAGGGGCCAGCAGGTGGGGGAGGAGCAAATAAAAAGGGGGAGGGGCCTGCAGGTGGGGGAGGAGCAAATAAAAAGGGGGAGGGGCCAGCAGGTGGGGGAGGAGCATATAAAAAGGGGGGGGCAACAGGTGGGGGAGTGGCCAACAGGTGACTGAGGGGCCAACCAGGTAGGGGAGGGGCCAACAGGGGTGTGGCAACCAAAAGGGGGAGGGGCCAATTAAAAGGGGGTGGGGCAACCAGGTGGGGAGGGACCAATGAAAAGGGGAAGGGGTGGAGGTGGGGGAGATGCCAAGCGGGTGGGGGAAGGGCAAGGGCAGGGTTTATGGGGTGGTATTGGTCTGTACTGGTCCATACCAGTTTGTACTGGTCTATACTGGTCTGTACTGGTGGCCGTGTCCCCGTGGTGGAGGATGGGCACTGGGGTCTGCTGCGTTTCCCAGTGTTCCCAGTACAGCTGCTGGTGCCATCTGGGATGAGCTCTGGTGCCCCCCTGGTGCCCCTTAGAACAGCTCCTGGTGTCCCCCCAAATTCCAGCCCTGGCACCTCCCTGGGTCATGTCCTGGTGCCCCCAAATTCCAGCCTGGGTGCCCCTCTCATCCCAGTCCTGGTGCCCCCCAGTTTGTGTCCTGGTGCCCCCCAGTTCCAGCCCTGGTGCTCCCCAGATTTGTGTCCTGGTGCCCCCCTTGGTGCCCCCAAATTCCAGCCCTGGTGCTCCCCAGATTCACATCCTGGTGCCCCTTAGGACAAGCTCTGGTGTCCCCACCTCAAACCTTGGTGCCCCCAAATTGAGCCCTGGTGCACCCCAGGTTTGTGCCCTGGTGCCCCCCCTGTGCCCCCCTGGGCCAGGCTGGGGCACTGCCTGTCCCTGTGCCCGCCCTGACCCCCCTGTGCCCCCCAGGCCGGGCTGACCCTGCTGGGGCACCGCGTGTCCCTGCACTACAGCGACCCCAAACCCAAAATCAACGAGGACTGGCTCTGTGCCAAGGTGGGTGGCACTGGGAGGGCACTGGGAGGGCACTGAGGGGAATTTGGGGGGGTCCTGAAGGGATTTTGGGGGGGATCCTGGGGATTTTTGGAGGAGTCCTGGGTGGCTTGAGAGGTTTTGGGGTGCTGCAGTTTGGGGTGCTGCATTTTTGGGGTGCTGCATTTTTGGGGTGCTGCAGTTTGGGGTGCTCTGGGGGTGGGTTTGGGGGGGCCAGAGCAGTTTTGGGGTTTGGCATTTTTGGGGGTGAGACAGTTTTGGGGTGTTACAAATTTGGGGTGTGATGGTTTTTGGTGGGGCTGTGGTTTGGGGGGAGTTGGGGGCAGTTTTGGGGTGAGATATTTTGGTGTGTGACATTTTGGGGTGCTGTGTTTTTGGGGTGTGGCATTTTTGGGGTGTGACATTTTTGGGGTTCCCAGTGTGGGGTGCAGAACTTCAAGCGCCGTGAGAAATGTTTCAAGTGTGGCGTCCCCAAAGCCGGTGAGTGACCCCAAATCCCAAGATTTTACCCCAAAACTTTGAGGGACTCCTGCCCAAAATGCCCTAAAGTGCCTGAAACGCTCCAAAATTATTGGGGTGTGCCCAACATATAGGGGACCCGCAGGTTTTGGGGTTGACTCCTTAGTTTTGGGGTTTGATCCCTGATTTTGGATTTTTTGGGGTTTTTTTGGGGTTCAGTCCCTGGTTTGGGTTTTTTTGGGAGCGGTTTCAATCCCTGATTTGGGGTATTTTGGGTTGTTTTGGGGGGGATTTTTTTAGGGTTCCATCCCTGATTTGGGGTGTTTTTGGGGGGCCTTTGGGGTTTTTTGGGGAGGTTCAATCCCTGATTTTGGATTTTTTGGGGGGGATTCAATTTCTGATTTTGGGGGTTTTTTTGGGGGGGTCGGTTTCTGATTTTGGGGTTTTTGGGAGGTTCAATCCCTGATTTTGGGGTTTTTTGGGGTTTTTTGGGGTGCAGAGGCCGAGCAGAGGGGTCCAGGGGGTCCCCGGCCGGAGCTGGTTCCAGGTGGGGGAGGGGGTCTCCTGCCCCTCCCCCAGCCCTACGGCCCCACCCTCGGGGGTCCCCCCGGGGGGTCCCAGGGGGGCACCGAGCCCGGAGCTGACAACGCCAACGACAGTGAGTGCAGGGCTGGGGGGGTTGGGATTTTTTGGGGAAGTTTTTGGGATTTTTTTAGGGTTTTGGGATGGATTGGGGGTCCTGGGGGGTTTGGGGGGGTCTGGGGTCTTTGTGGGGGAGGGGCTGGAGGGGATCTTGGGGGAGGACTGGAGGGATTCAGGTGTCCTTAGGTGTTTGTTCAGGTGTCCATAGGTGCGCCCAGGTATCCCCAGGTGTGCCTAGGCATTCCCAGGTGTGTTCAGGGGTGTCCAGGCGTGCCCCCAAGTATTCCCAGCTGTTCCCAGGTGTGTCCAGGTGTGCCCCCAGGTATCCTGAGGTGTGTTCAGGTATCCCCAGGTGTGCTGAGGTGCCTCCAGATGCATCCAGGTGTGCCCAGGTGTCCCTGCTAGGCCTCCAGCCATCATCCTGTGGAACCTGCACCACCAGAGCAGCCTGGAGTCCATCCTGGCTTCCCTTGCCCCCTTCACCAGGTGTGCCCAGGCACCTCCAGGTGTGCTCAGGTGTGCCCAGGTGTGCCCCTAGGTATCTCCAGGTGTGCCCTCAGCTGTTCCCAGGTGTGCCCAGGTGCTCTCAGCTGTGCCCAGGTGTGGTCAGGTGTGCACCCAGGTGTGCTGAGGTGCCTCCAGGTGCGTCCAGGTGTGCCCAGGTGTCCTTGCTGTCCCCCCAGCCATCATCCTGCGGAACCTGCACCCTCAGAGCAGCCTGGAGTCCATCCTGGCCGCCCTGGCCCCCTTCGCGGCGCTCTCGGCCGCCAACGTGCGCGTGATCAAAGATCGGCAAACGCAGCTGAACCGCGGCTTCGCCTTCGTGCAGCTCAGCACCATCGTGGTACTGGGGCTGGGGGCGTGGGGGGACTGGGGGGGACTGGGGGAGACTGGGAGGGCTGGGGGGACTGGGAGGGATGGGGGAGTATGGGGGGACTGGGAGGAGAATGGGGGGACTGGGAGGGACTGAGGGGACTGCGAGGGGAATGGGAGGGGATGGAAGGGCTGGGAGGGATGGGGGAGAATGGGAGGGATGTGGGGACGGGGAGGAAATGGGGGGACTGGGAGGAATGGAGGCACTGGGGGAGAATGGGGGAGCTGGGGGGAATGAGAGGCGCTGGAGGGACTGGGGGGACTGGGAGGGGAATGGGGGGACTGGGGGGATGGGAGGGACTGGGGGGGCTGGGGGGGACTGAGGGGATGGGATTGTGGGACTGGGGGAGTTGGGGGGAAATGGGTTGGAATGGGAGGGACTGGGAGGAATGGAGGCACTGGAGGGACTGGGGGAGAATGGTGGGAACTGGGATGAATGGAGGCACTGGAAGGGACTGGGGGGGCTGGGGGAGCTGGGAGGGACTGGGAGGAATGGAGGCAGTGGGGGAGAGTGGGGGGGAACTGGGAGGGCCTGGGGGCATTGGGTGGAACTGGGGGCACAGGGAGGGAGTCAGGGAACTGAGGGGATTGGGGGGGGATTGGAGGGACTGGATGGGCTGGGAGGGACTGGACGGACTGGGAGGGACCAAGGGGGGTGGGAGCACCTGGAGCCTGGTGCCCCCTGCCCATGCCCTGCCCATCCCCCCGCAGGAAGCTGCACAGCTGCTGCAGATGCTGCAGGCCCTGCACCCACCCCTGCACATCGATGGCAAGAGCATCAATGTGGAGTTCGCCAAGGGCTCCAAGAGGTGAGGGGGCGTGGCACCGCACCTGGGCGTGACACCGTGTCCAGGTGTGGCACTGCACCTGGGCGTGGCATCACACCCAGGCGTGACACCGCACCTGGACACTGGCCCTGCCCCCATTTTGGCATCTTCATACGCCTGGCAGAGGTCCCAATCCTTGGCCCCACCCTTGACCTGGCACAGTCACACACCTGGTGCAAGCCCCGCCCCTTAGGTCCTCCTCTGGCGCTGCACCTGCCACAGGCCCCACCCACAGCCCAAGCCCCACCCACAGCCCCAGCCCAGTACCTGTGGCTGTTCCAATCACTTAAGCCCCACCCAATCCCTTAAGCCCCACCCAACACAGGCCCCACCTCCACTGTCCTTTGGCCCCTCCCACCCAGCCCCTCCCAGGCCTCAGGCCACACCCCTGACATGAAACTCCACCCCCAGGGACGTGCAGGGGGCGGGGCCTGGGGAGGGGCCCCCCCGCGCCAGCGCCGCCTCTGTCGCCTCCACGGCCATCGCTGCTGCCCAGTGGGCTCTGTCACAGGTGAGGGCATGCCTGGGCAGGTGAGGGGCACTGTCACAGGTGAGGGCACACCTGGGCAGGGGAGGACACACCTGGGCAGGGGAGGGGCATTGTCACAGGTGAGGGCACACCTGGGCAGGGGAGGACACACCTGGGCAGGGGAGGGGCATTGTCACAGGTGAGATGCACGCGCATTGTAATGTATAAAATGATACATTATTATTAAAAAATAAGATATTTTCTTTTAAGTTTATATTTGTAAGTGTGAGAAGTTTAAAATTCTCCAGCTCTAAAATCTCAACGTTTCCCCCCAGGCTGCGCCCGGTGGGGACACGCCCTGGGCGGGAGGGGAGGAGCCCAGCACTGACTTCAGCAGCTTCTACCAATCAGAGGAGCCCTTCCCCGCGCCTGGCCCCGCCCTCTACAGCCCCGCCTACCTGAAAGGAGCCTCGGCTCCGCCCTCCGGCCCCACCCTGCCAGGCCCCGCCCCTGCCAAGGCTGATGGCCCCGCCCCTGGTGAGTGCTGGCACCAATCCAGGTGTGGTCCCTGTTCTCAGGTGTGACACCTCCCCTCCCCAGTGCCCCAGGTGTGACTCTTCCCCCCCCCAAGATATTCCCAGGTGTCCCCAGGTGTGTCCCTCCCCTCCCCCCAATGACATCACCTCCCGAGCTTTTGGCGCCCCCTGCAGGCCCGGAGGAGCCAGCCCAGGACCCCGCGGGGGGAGGGGGAGGGGCAGGAGGGGGGGGGCCCTTCCCCCCCCGCGCCCCCCCTGGCGCCACCCCCTACCCCTCCCCCACCGCCGAGACCCCCGCTGCGACACCCTCGGGAACCCCCGGCCAGGTGGGACCCCAAAAATTATGGGGGGGGGGGGAAGGGGTCCTGGAAGGGAGGGGGGGAACCCCAAAAATTGGGATGGGGTGGGGGGAGGGGAAGGAAAAGG
>NC_066338.1:13781364-13802542 GCF_022539315.1 Serinus canaria
CCGGTGGTGTGGTCGATGTGGGCGCTGGCCAGGCTGGAGGCTGGCACGAGGCACGAGGGGCTGGGCCCGCAATAGACCCTCATGAAGGCCAGCTGGGCCCCCCCCCCGCGGGCCTCGGGACCCCCCCCGGGCCCCCCCTGGATGGCCAGGTACACCGAGTACTCGGCGATGCGGCCCGACGTCACCGAGGGCGGCTCCCACGTCAGGTGCGCTCCGTCGGGGCTCTGGGGACAGAGGGGACAGAGGGGACACGGGGTCAGGGGGGCATGAGGGGACAGAGGGACATGGGGGCTCAAGGGGGACAGAGGGACATGGCGAGATACAGGGGACATGGGGTCAAGGGGGACAGAGGGGACACGGGGTCAGGGGGGCATGGGGGCGTCAGGGGGGGACATGGGGGACATGATGGGACACAGGGGTCAGAGGGGCATGGGGGACATGGAGGAGTCGGGGGGACACAGGGTCAGGGGGGACACGGGGACATGGAGGAGACAGAGGGGACATGGGGTTGGGGGGCATGGGGGACATGAGGGGCTCAGGGGGAACACAGGGGGATGGGGGGGTCAGAGGGGACACAGAGGTCAGGGGGGACAGAGGGTCAGGGGGACATGGGGGTCAGGGGAGAAAGCAGAGACGGGGGGGGGGACATGGGTCAGGAGGTGACACAGAGTTGAGGGACATGGGGGGGACACAGGAGGGTCCCTGTAATGGGTCTGGGGTCCCTGCTGTGGGCCTGGGGTCACCCTGCTGATGCTGATGGCGCAGGGCGCCCCCGGGAAGACGGGCAGGGATGGGGCTGGGGGCTGGCTTGGAGTTGATGTTATGAGCTCCCCCATGGCCTGGGGTCCCTGTAATGGGTCTGAGGTCCCTGTAATGGGTCTGGGGTCCCTGTGATGGGTCTGGGGTCTCTACCAGGGGTCACCTTGCTGATCTTGATGGCGCAGGGCGCCCCCAGGAAGCCACGCAGGGATGGGGTCAGGTCAGGTTGGGTTTGGGTTGATGTTATGAGCTCCCCTATGGGTAGGGGTCTCTGTTATGGGTCTGGGGTCCCTCTAATGGGTCTGGGGTCTCTGCCAGGGGTCACCTTGCTGATCTTGATGGCGCAGGGTGCCCCCGGGAAGCCGGGCAGGCAGGTTTTGAAGGCCGACAGCTCCGAGAAGGGCCCGCGGCCGCAGGCGTTGAGCCCGGCCACGCGGAACTTGTACGCCGTGCCCGGCTGCAGCTCCTGGCGGCGCAGCTGGGAGTGGTCCGGGACCCCCGAGGCCTCGTCCTGCGGGGACATGGGGACACCGTGGGGACACAGACACAGAAACCCCCCTGGATATGGGGACACGGACACAGGAACCCTCCCAGAGCCGGGGACATGGACAGAGAAACCCCCTGGACATTGGGGACAGCGCCTGGGACCCCCGAGGCCTCCTCCCGTGGGGACAGTGTGGGGACACGGTAGGGACAGAGAACCCAGGGGTGTCCCCAGGTGTGTCCCTGGTGTCCCCAGGTGTGTCCCCAGGTGTGTCCCCATGTCCATCCCCAGGTGTGTCCCCGTGTCCCCAGGTGTGTCCCTGTGTCCCAAGGTGTGTCCCCCTGTCCCCATGGCTGTCCCCAGGTGTGTCCCCGTGTCCCCAGGTGTGTCCCCATGTCCCCAGGTGTGTCCCCATGTCCCCAGGTGCATCCCCGTGTCCCCAGGGCTGTCCCCGTGTCCCCAGGTGTGTCCCCAGGGCTGTCCCCGTGTCTCCAGGTGTGTCCCTGTGTCCCCAGGTGCGTTCCCGTGTCCCCATGGCCATCCCCAGGTGTGTCCCCGTGTCCCCAGGTGCGTTCCCGTGTCCCCAGGGTTGTCCCCAGGTGTGTCCCCCTGTCCCCAGGTGTGTCCCCAGGTGTGTCCCCGTGTCCCCAGGTGGCTCACGTCGGCGGGGGGCGCGTCCTCGGGGGGCAGGAAGTAGTGGGTGACCATCATGGTGGTGCCCTTGATGACGCCCACGTCGAACCATTGGTTCTCCTTCTTGGGCAGCGCCTTGGGCGGCGCCCCCGGCTCCGGCTTCTGCACACGGGGGGGATTTGGGGCAAATTGGGGCATTTTGGGGATTTTTGGGGGTGAAATTGGGGGGATTTCTTGGGAGACTTCTGGGGGAATTGGGGAATTTTTTAGGAGGAAATTGGGGATTTTATGGGGGGAATTTGGGGGGGATTTTTAAGGGGGAAAATTGGGGATTTCACAAGGGGGAAATTGAGGGGATTTCATGGGAGACTTTTGGGGGAATTGGGGAATTTTTTAGGAGGAAATTGGGGGATTTATGGGGGGAATTTGGGGGGATTTTTAGGAGGAAATTGGAGAATTTTTTGGGGGGAAAATGGGGATTTTTAAGGGGGGGAATTGAGGGGATTTCTAGGGAGACTTTTGGGGGAAATTGGGGAATTTTTTAGAAGGAAATTGGGGATTTTATGGAGGGATTTTGAAGGGGGAAAATTGGGGATTTTTGGGGTGAAATTGGGGGGATTTCTTGGGAGACTTCTGGGGGAATTGGGGAATTTTTTAGAAGGAAATTGGGGAATTTATGGAGGGAATTTGGGGGGATTTTTTAGGAGGGAATTTGAGAATTTTTTGGGGAAAATTGGGGTTTTTATGGGGGGAATTTGGGGGGATTTTTAAGGGGGAAAATTGGGGATTTTACAAGGGGGAAATTGAGGGGATTTCATGGGAGACTTTTGGAGGAATTGGGGAATTTTTTAGGAGGAAATTGGGGATTTTGTGAGGGGGAATTTGGGGTCATTTCAGGGAATTTTTTAGGAAGAAATTGGGGAATTGTTTTGGGGGAAATTAGGGATTTTATTGGGGGGAATTTGGGAGAATTTTTAGGAGGAAAATCTGGGATTTTGTGGGGTGGAATTGAGGGGATTTCTTGGGAGATTTTAGGGGGGAATTGGGGAATTTTTGGGGGGAAAATTGGGGATTTTATGGGGGGAATTTGGGGGAATTTTTTAGGAGGAAATTGGAAAATTTTTGGGGGGAAAATTAGGGATTTTGTGGGAGGATTTTTGGGGGGGAAATTGGAGGGATTTCTGGAGGAAATCCAGGGGTTTCTTGGGGGGAATTGGGGGGATTATTGCCAGGATTTTATGGGGGGAAATAGAGGGAATTTGGGGGGGAAATCGGGGGATTTCTTTGGGGGGAATTTTGGGGGGATTTTTTCAGGGGATATTGTGAGAATTTTGTGGGAAATTGGGGGATTTTTGGGGGAGATTCTGGGGAAATTTCTGGCAGGTTTTGGGTGGTTTCGAGGGGAATTTCGGGGATATTTGGAGGAGGATTTCTGGGGAGTTTTTGGGTGGGTTTGTGAGGATTTTGGGGGGGATTTCAAGGGAGATTTCCCCTCCCCACTCACCACGGGGGTGCTCTCGATGCCGTTGGCCACCTCGGCCAGGGCGGCAGCCGCCTGCAGCTTGGCGGGGCTGGGGGCCACCGTGGGGCCTGGGGGGGCCACGAAGGCGCTCGAGGGGGCCAGGCCTGGGTGGGGGGGGGCACAAAATATTGGGGAGGGGGCTTTAAAACCTCCCCTGGAATTCCTCACCCAACCCACTGTCAGCAGTGGGGGCTCAAACCCTGCTCCTTGTCGTGGGTGCTCCCCCCAAAGGGTCCCAAACCCACCCATGGGTGTCCCCCAGACCCTATTTGGGTGTCCCCCCTTCTGTGGGTGCCCCCCCAGGGGCCCCAAATCCCCCATGGGACCCCTCCCACCCCATAAACATCCCCTAAAAGAACCCCCCTCTCAAAATGGGAGCCCCCTAAGGGGTCATAGCCCCTCCCATGGATCCCAAACCCACCCCCCAAAGGACCCCTCTCCCCTCCCCCATCGCCGTGGGCGGGGGTCCCAGCCCCAGAGCCCCCCCTGTGGTGTCTCACCGTCGCCGGGGGGGGGCAGCAGGGTGGCGGGGGTGCCACCCCCGGGCACTGTCCCCAGGTCCCCCAGGCCGTTGGTGTCACCCGCGGGGTCGTTGAGGCTGTCGGCGGGGGCCAAGGCCTCGGTGGGCAAATGGGGAGGGGGCGCGGCCGCCTGGGGGGGGGCGGCGGGGGCGGGAGGGGGAGGGGCGGGGGTGGGGGGCGCTGGGGGGGCCGCGGGGGGGGTCCCAGCCTCGGCCAGGTGCTGCTGGTGCTGCACCAGAGCCGCCAGGTCCTGCTGGGTGAGCACCAGGGGCAGCGCCCCCCCCGCGCCCCCCGCCCCCTCCGAGACCCCCAAGGCCCCCCCCAGCTCCGAGGGGCCCCCCCCGGGCTCGCCGGGCTCCAGCGGCTCCGATGTCCCTGTGGGGAGGGGGGGGACACACGTCAGGGGTGGGGGCAGGGTGTTGGGGTCAGCCCAAAATCCACCCCGTGGGGTCACTAGGGTCACCATGGCAACCACTGTGTGACCCCCATAACCATGGGACCACCAGCACGGGACTGAGACCCCCGTGACCACCCCCAAACTCACCAGGACCCCCCCCCCAAATCCCCCAGGACCCCCTAAAATCCCCCCAGGACCCCCCAAACCCTCCCCAAACTGACCCATGACCGCCTGCTCTGTGGCCTGGATGGCCAGAGCCTGGGCCTGGGGTCACCACCATGGGACCAAGACCCCCGTGATCACCCCCAAACCCTCCCAGGACCCCATCAGGACCCCCCAAACCCCCCCAAACTGACCCATGACAGCCTGCTGGGTGGCCTGCAGCACGGCCTGGATGGCCAGAGCCTGGGCCTGGGGTCACCACCATGGGACCACCAAGACCCCCGTGACCACCCCCAAGGACCCCCCAGACCCCCCCAGGACCCCCCAAACTGACCCATGACAGCCTGCTGGGCAGCCTGCAGCACGGCCTGGATGGCCAGAGCCTGGGCCTGCGCCTCCTCGCTGGCCGCAGCCGCCGCCGCCGCCTCGGCCGCCGCGGTGACCGCCAGCTCCTCGGGGGTCAGCCCTGGGGGTCCCCCCGCGCCCCCCGCCTCGGCCAGCAGCTCGGGGGGCAGCGCCAGCCCCTCGGCCGGGCCCCCCTCGGCGGCGGCCGGCGGCAGCACCACCACGGCCAGCGGCTCCGGGGACCCCCCGGGCTCGGCCCCGGTGTGGGAGGGGGCGGCCTCGGGCCCGGGGGGGGACGGGGAGGTGGCTGAGGAGGGGTCCTGGGCTGGGTGGGGGTCTCCAGGAGGGGTGGGAGTGGTGGTGGCGGTGCTTGGGGGGGTCTCGGGGGGTGCCGGGGGGGATTCGGTCAGCGACGAGATGGTCTGGGGGGGGGGAGGGGAGAGGAAAGGGGGTTGGGGGGGGGGAGAGATAGAGACACCCCCCCCCCCCCAAAATGGGGGGCTTGGTGGTGGCACTGAGGGCACCCCCCAGTGTCCCCAACCCCCCACAATGTCCCCAAGCCCCCTCCCAATGTTCCCAGACCCCCTCCAAGTGTCCCCAAACCCCCTTTTTAATGTCCCCAAATCCCCCTCGAGTGTCCTCAAAACCCCTCCCACTGTCCCCAACCCCCCCCCGACGTGCCTAAACTCTTTTCCACTGACCCCCAACACCCCCCCTCGCTGTCCCCAAACCCCCTTTTAATGTCCCCAACCCCCTTCCAATGCCCCAACACCCCCTCCCAGTATCCCAACCCCCCCCCCCACTGTCCCCAGACCCCCTCCCCAGTGTCCCCAGTGTCCCCAAGGCCGCTCACCGGCACGGCCGGCCCCGGCGCTGGCGTGGACTGAGTGACCGTGGTGACCGCCCGGGGCTGGGGGGTCCCGCTGCCGCTGGGGCCGGGGCTGGGGGTCCCGGGGGGCACGGGGGGACCCCCACCCTCGCTGGGAGGGGTCTCCCCCTCCCCCTGCCCGTTGGCAGCCGGCGGGGGGGGCTCTGTGGGGACAAGGGGAGGGGTCAGCGAGGTGACCACCCCAAAGTAAGGGAGCAGGGGACGATTTGGGGACGATTTGGGGATGATTTGGGGACAATCTGGGGGTCACCTTGGCTGGCACCCATGCTGGCGGTGACCGTGGTGGCCGTGGCCGTTGTCCCCGTCTCGTGGGTCTCGCAGGGGGGGTTGGAGCAGGCGCGGGGGGGGCTGGTGGCGGTGGCACAGGGCGGGGGTGGCGGTGTCACCCCCTCGGTGGTGGCCGTGCTGGTGGCCCCGCTCTGGTGGCTCTGGCAGGGTGAGGACCCCGCTCTGGTGGCCGTGCTGGTGGTCCCGCTCTCGGGGGTCTCGCAGGGGGGGTTGGCACAAGGCGGGGACCCCCCCGTGCTGGAGGAGGTGGCGGCGGTGGCAGCGCTGGTGGCCGTGGTGGTGTCACCCGGCCGGGAGCCCGCGGTGGCCGTGGTGGCCGTGTTGGTGGTCCCGGTCTCGTGGGTCTCGCAGGGGGGGTTGGAGCAGAGCTGTGACGATGTCGTTGTCACCGTGTTGGTCGTCCCCGTCTCGTGGGTCTCGCAGGGGGGGTTGGAGCAGGGGGGGACACCTCGAGGCGGTGGCACCGCTGTCCCCGACTCGGGCGGGGGGCGCGAGGTGGCCGTGGTGGTGGTGGCCGTGCTGGTTGTCCCCGTCTCGTGGGTCTCACACGGGGGGTTGGAGCAGAGCCGTGTCCCCGTGGTTGTCACCGTGCTGGTTGTCCCCGTCTCGTGGGTCTCACACGGGGGGTTGGAGCAGAGCCGTGTCCCCGTGGTTGTCACCGTGTTGGTTGTCCCCGTCTCGTGGGTCTCGCAGGGAGGATTGGAGCAGGGTGGCCTTGGTGCTGTCACTGTCACCGTGTTGGTTGTCCCCGTCTCGTGGGTCTCGCAGGGGGGGTTGGAGCAGAGCTGTGACCCTGTCACTGTCACCGTGTTGGTTGTCCCCGTCTCGTGGGTTTCACAGGGCGGGTTGGAGCAGAGCTGTGACCCTGTCACTGTCACCGTGTTGGTTGTCCCTGTCTCGTGCGTCTCACAGGGGGGGTTGGAGCAGAGCTGTGACCCTGTCACTGTCACCGTGTTGGTTGTCCCCGTCTCGTGGGTCTCGCAGGGGGGGTTGGCACACAGCCGTGTCCCCACGGGGGTCTCACAGCTGGTGGTGGTGGCCCCGGTGGCCGTCCCCACCTCAGGCTGTCCCCAGGGCGTTTGGCACGGGGCTGCCTCCTGCGTTTGGCACGAGGTGACACCGGTGACACCGGTGCCACCACCACCACCGCCTTCGGGGGGACACAACCGCGCCGTCATCGTCGTCCCCGTGGCCACCGTCTGCTGCGTGGGGCAGGGCGGTCCCCCGGGTGTCCCCAAGCGTGCTGTCCCCACTGTCCCCGCCGCCGTGGGGGTGTTGGTGGTCCCCGTCTCGTGGGTCTCGCAGGGGGGGTTGGAGCAGGCCCGGGGGGGCGCCGCCACCGCCGTCCCCCCGCCCGTGTCCTCGCAGAGCAGCTGCAGCTGTCCCCCCCCTGTCCCCACGTTGGCCACCAGGCTGGTGGTGGCCGTGTTGGTGGTGCCGGTCTCATGGGTCTCGCAGGGGGGGTTGGAGCACACCAGGGTGACGGTGCCCGGGGTGGCCTCGGCAGGGGGGGGCTCGGCCAGGCTGCCACCCCCCGAGGTGGCCGCGGGGGGACCTTCGGCCGTGGGGGACGCCAGGATGGACACGGGGAGGTCGTGGACGGGCTGGGCCTCCACGCCGCTGGGTGTGGTGATCAGTGTCACCTGCGTGGGCTGGGACACCGGCTGTGTCCCCAAGCGGGGGTCAGGGGAGGTGGCACTGAGCACTGACAGCGCCCCCACCCACCCCCAGCCTCAAATCTCTGTGACCCTCCTCCTTTGTGTCACCCCAAATTCCTGTGTGTCCCCTCCCCGCTCCTGTCAGCAGCACGGCTGGGGCTGAGCTGCATTTGGGGACAACACAGATGTCCCCTGTGTCCCCAATGTCCCCTCACCTGCATGGTGATGGTCAGTGTCCCCAGTCCCCCCTGTTCCCAATGTCCCCAGTGTCCCCTCACCTGCATGGTGATGGTCAGTGTCCCCAGCCCCCCCGTCCCCTCTGTCCCCAGTGTCCCCTCACCTGCATGGTGATGGTCGGTGTCCCCAGGCCACCCCCGGCCGCGGTGGCCGTGATGGCCGCAGGGTTCAGGACCTGGCTGGACAGGGTGGCGATTGTCCCCAGGGTGGTGATGGGTGTGGCCAGCGAGGCTGTGGCACTGTGGCCACCTGCCCCCCCGGCCAGGCTGGTGGACACTGTCCCTGTCACCGTCCCCAGCGTGGTCACACCTGCCAGGGACATGAGGACAGTGAGTGACCGTTCAGCAAAGTGACCACAAAGTGACCCCGTGGTGCCACAGTGACCCCAAAGTGACCCCAAAGTGACGCCGTAGTGCCACAGTGACCCCCCCTGTGATGTGGTGACACTGACCCCTGCCAAGTGACCTCCTGGTGTCCCCCTACTGTCCCCACGACCCCTCCACCCACCCAGTGGTACCCCTGACCACAAGGGTGGCCACCTCAGTGTCCCCACGGTGACCCCAATGACCCCTCCAGTGACCTCTCAGTGACCCCCCCTGGTACCTCCCCACCCCCACCACTGGTGCCCTTGACCACAAGTGACCACCCCAGTGACCCCTGGATGGCCCAATGACCCCAGAGTGACCCCAACTCACCAGAGGTGCCCTTGACCACCAGGGTGGCCACCCCAGTGACCCAGAAGTGACCCAATGACCCCAGAGTGACCCCACTCACCAGTGGTGTCCCTGACCACCAGGGTGGTCACCCCAATGACCCAAAGGTGACCCAATGACCCCAGAGTGACCCCAACTCACCGGTGGTGCCCTTGACCACCAGGGTGGTCACCGTGGGCTTGACGGCCGAGACGGTGACGGGGGTGACCAGCCGGACCCCCCCCATGGGCACCGTCCTCAGGATGGTCCCCGGCTGTCCCGGGGCTCCCTTCAGCACCACCTGGGGGACACGGGGACACCGCTGTCACCTGGACACCCTCGGGGCTGGGACTCCTCACTGGTGTCACCAAACCCCCCCTCGCCACTGTCATCAATGTCCCCAACCCCTCAGGTGATCCCACCGGTGTCCCCAACCCCTCATTTGACGCCACCCCGGTGTCCCCAGTGTCACCAAACCATTGTCTGACCCCACCCCGGTGTCCCCAGTGTCACCAAACCCTCGTCTGACCCCACCCCTGTGTCCCCAACCCCTCCCCATGTGACCCCTCCCCTGTCCCCTCCATTGTCCTTCAACTCCCCCAATCTCAGGTGTCCCCAGGGTGGTTCAGGTGTCCCCAGGGCGGGGTTCAGGTGTCCCCAGGTGTCCCCCGGGTGGTTCAGGTGTCCCCAGGTGTCCCCAGCGCAGATTTCAGGTGTTCCCGGGGGAGGGTTAAGGTGTCCCCAGGTGTTCCCGGTGTCCCCAGGTGTGCCCTCACCTGTGTCACGCCCTGCTGGCCGTGTCCCCCGCCCAGCTTGGGGACAGCTGTGATGATCTTGGCGGGGGTCCCGGTGCCCGAGGTCATCACCTTGGTGGTGATGATGGTGATGGGGGACTTGATCCCAGGGCTGCTGGTGACACCTGGGGACACGGGGCGGGGTCAGCAGGGTGACAGGGACACAGGGGTCACCCCCTGTCACTCACTGGTGGCCCCTGACAGGGTGGTGATGGAGGATTGGGAGGATGGGGGAGTTCGGGGGTCTCAGGGTAATTTGGGGAGGGGTCTCACCAACTGGGTGATGATGGCTGACATGGAGATGGTTTTGGTGAGGGTCTCAGGGGGCTTGGGGGTCTCAGGGAGGTCAGGGATGGTTTGGGGGTCTCAGGGTAATTTGGGGAGGGGTCTCACTCACCGGTAGCCCACGACTGGGTGATGATGGCTGACATGGGGATGGGTTTGGTGGGGGTCTCGGGGGGTTTGGGGGTCTCAGGGTAATTTGGGGAGGGGTCTCACTCACTGACTGGGTGAGGATGGCTGACATGGGGATGGGTTTGATGATGGTGGTGGTCCCAGGGGTGGGGTCAGGGGGGATGTTTGGGGGTCTTAGGAAGGTCAGGGATGGTTCGGGGGTCTCAGGGAGGTCAGGGATGGTTTGGGGGTCTCAGGGTAATTTGGGGAGGGGTCTCACTCACTGACTGGGTGATGATGGCCAACGTGGAGATGATTTTGGTGGGGGTCTCGGGGGGTTTGGGGGTCTTAGGAAGGTCAGGGATGGTTCGCGGGTCGCAGGGAGGTCAGGGATGGTTTGGGGGTCTCAGGGTAATTTGGGGAGGGGTCTCACTCACCGGTAGCCCCCGACTGGGTGATGATGGCTGACATGGGGATGGGTTTTGATGATGGTGGTGGTCCCAGGGGTGGGGTCAGGGGGGATGTTTGGGGGTCTTAGGAAGGTCAGGGATGGTTCGCGGGTCGCAGGGAGGTCAGGGATGGTTTGGGGGTCTCAGGGTAATTTGGGGAGGGGTCTCACTCACCGGTAGCCCCCGACTGGGTGATGATGGCTGACATGGGGATGGTTTTGGTGGTGGTCCCGGGCTTGGTGGTGCTGGGGGACACGCTGCTGATGCCCAGGATGGTGGGGGGCTTGGCCGCCCCCGTCCCCGCCTGCGTGCTGGTCAGGATGGTGGTGGGCTTCCCCTCCCCCGACGTCACCAGCTTCAGGATGGTCCCCGCAGGCAGGGGACCCTTGGTCTGTGGGGGGGACAGAGGGGTCACTCGGGGGGGGGGGGTCACTCGGGGGGGGGTCACTCGGGGGCGTCAGTTGGAGGAGTGGTCACTCAGGGGGTGGTCACTTGGGGAGGGGTCACTCAGGGGGGGGGTCACTCGGGGGAGTGGTCAGTTGGGGGAGGGTGTCACTTGGGGGAGTGGTCACTTGGGGGGGTCACAGGGTGAATGGTCACTAAGGGGAGTGGTCACTCGGAGGGGTCACTCAGGGGGTTGGTCACTCAGGGGAAGGGACAGTCAGGGGGGTGGTCACTCGGGGAGGGTCACTCGGGGGAGTGGTCATTCAGGGGAGGGGTCAGACAGAGGGGTGGTCATTTGGGGGGGGTCACTCAGGGTGAATGGTCAGTCAGGAGAGTGGTCACTCAGGGGGGTAGTCACTTGGGGAGTGGTCACTCGGGGGAGTAGTCACTCGGGGAGTGGTCACTTGGGGAGGTGGTCACTCGGGGGGGGTCACTCAAGAGAGAGTGGTCACTTAGGAGTGGTCACTCAGGGGAGCAATGGTCAGTGAATTTTGGTCAGAGACTCGGGGGCCTGAGAGGTCTCAGAGATTTGGGGGATTTTGGGGTGGTTTTGGGGTAATTTTGGGTTTGGGGTGTCACCTGGATGATCTGGGTGACAGGGCCACTCGAGGCCTGCCCGGTGACAGCCGAGCTCTGCACGGGTTTCGTCTGCACCACCGACATCACCTTGCCCAGGTTGGAGATCTGGGGGGGCCCAGGGTGGGTCAGAGACCCCCCAAATCTGTGTCCCTCCCTCCAAATCTGTGTCCCCACCCTCCCAGCATCCCCTTTGTCCCCAAACTGGGGTCCCCACACCCCCAGAGGCCCCAAATCTGTGTCCCTATCCCCCAATGTCCCCCCTGTCCCCAAACCGGTGTTCCTACCCCCCTCAATGTCCCCAAACTCCTGTCCCCACTCCCCCCCACTGTCCCCCTGTCCCCAACTCACTGTCCCCTCTGTCCCCAAACCCATGTCCCACCCACTGTCCCCAAACCCATGTCCTCCCCATCTGTGTCCCCTCCCCAATGTCCCCCCTGTCCCCAAAGGTGTCCCTACACTCCCAATGTCCCCAAACCCGCGTCCCACCCAATGTCCCCCCTGTTCCCAGAGGTGTCCCCACACTCCCAATGTCCCCAAACCCGTGTCCCCCTCAATGTCCCCAAAGGTGTCCCCACACTCCCAATGTCCCCAAACCCGTGTCCCCCTCAATGTCCCCAAAGGTGTCCCCACACTCCCAATGTCCCCAAACCCATGTCCCCCTCAATGTCCCCAGAGGTGTCCCCACACTCCCAATGTCCCCAAACCCATGTCCCCCTCAATGTCCCCAAAGGTGTCCCCACACTCCCAATGTCCCCAAACCCGTGTCCCCCCAATGTCCCCACACTCCCAATGTCCCCAAACCCGTGTCCCCCCAATGTCCCCACACTCCCAATGTCCCCAAACCCGTGTCCCCCCCAATGTCCCCCCTGTCCCCAAAGGTGTCCCCTCACCAGGGCGCTGCCCCCTGGCACGGAGATGGGGCTCTTGACCAGCGTGATGGTCTTGGTGACCCCTCCGACCACGGTGGTGACCACCTGGGCCTGCTGGGCCACTGTCACCGTCCCCGACTTGTGCACGGTGATGATGGGCCTGGTGGCCGCGTTGGTGGCCGCGGGGGACGCCCCCGCCGTGCCCACCTGGGCGGCCGCCGTCTTCAGCATGCGCGTGGCTGGGTTGCTCACCTGGGGGGACATTGAGGGGACAGTTGTGGGGACAGCGTGGGGACGTGGTGGGGACAGCACAGGGACAGAGTGGGGACACGGGGGGACCTTAAACGGATAGTGTGGGGACATTGTGGCAACATTGTGGGGACAGCACGGGGACATTGAGGGGACAGCACGGGGACATGGTGGGACCTTAAACGGATAGTGTGGGGACATTGTAGGGACATTGAGGGGACAGCATGGGGACAGCACAGGGACATTGTGGGGACAGCGTGGGGACGTGGTGGGACGTGGTGGGGACAGCGTGGGGACAGCGTGGGGACATGGTGGGGACATTGAAGGGACAGCGTGGGGTCATTGTGGAGACATTGAGGGGATGTGTAGGGACATTGTGGGGACACTGACGGGACACTGAAGGGACAATGTGGGGACATTGAGGAGACGTTGAGGCAACATTTTGGGGACGGTGTGGGGACATTGTGGGGATAGCACAACATTGTGGGGACATGGTGGGGACAACATGGGGACATTGAGGGGTCATTGAGGGGACAGTGTGGGGACAGCGTGGGGACTGAGGGGACAGCATAGGGACAGCATGGGGACATTGTGAAAACATTGAGGGGTCAGTGTGGGGACATTGAAGGGACACACGGGGACATTATGGGGAGATTGAGGGGACAGAGTAGTGACAATGGTGCAGACATGGCGGGGACATGTGGGGACACGATGGGGACTCTCATGGGGACATGGTGGGGAGATTAAGGGGACATTGTGGGACGTCACAGGGACATGGTGGGGACACAGTGGGGAGATTGAGGGGACATGGTGGGGATGTTGTGGGGACAGTGTGGGGACACCCACAAGGCTGCTGGTGACACCCAGGGTCACCTTGAGTCACCCGGTGTCACCCCAGTGACCCCCTCAAGCCCCCGCCAGTGATACCACGGGGTCACATCGAGTCACCCAGTGCCACCCCAGGTCACTCAAACCCTGGTGACACCACGGTGACAATGACACTGCCATGGCATGACCTCACCAAATCCCCCCAGTGCCACCCAAGCCCTGGTGACACCACGGTGACAACGACACCCCCCAGCGCCACCCAAGCCCCCGCAGTGTCCCCTACCATGACAGGTGACGAGGCCACCTTGACGGTGGCGGGCAGGGTGGTGGCCCCGGGGTGACAGCCACCGTCTTGACGATGGTGGCCCCCGCGGGGACGCTGAGCACGGTGGGCGCCGAGGCCGGCGGGATCTTCTGGGTGGCCGCGGCCGCTGCGGCCAGAGCGGCCATGCCGCTCATCTGGGGGCTGCTGCCGATCACCTGCGGGGGGGGGACACACCTGAGCACACCTGGGACACCTGGGGAGACACCTGGGGACAGCTGGGGACAGCTGGGAGACACCTGAGCACAGCTGGGGACACCTGGGGAGACACCTGAGCACACCTGCGGACAGCTGGGGAGACACCTGAGCACACCTGAGCACACCTGGGGACACCTGGGGGGACACCTGAGCACAGCTGGGGACAGCTGGGGAGACACCTGAGCACACCTGGGGACACCTGGGGACACCTGGGGGGACACCTGAGCACAGCTGGGGACAGCTGGGGAGACACCTGAGCACAGCTGGGGACACCTGGGGACAGCTGGGGAGACACCTGAGCACACCTGGGGACAGCTGGGGAGACACCTGAGCACACCTGGGGACAGCTGGGGATTGCTGGGGTGGCACCTGAGCACACCTGGGAACAGCTGGGGATTGCTGGGGTGGCACCTGAGCACACCTGAGCACACCTGGGGACACCTGGGCACATCTGGGGATACCTGAGCACACCTGGGGACAGCTGGGAACACCTGGACAAATCTGGGGACTGCAGGGGGGGTCACCTGAGCACACCTGGGGACAGCTAGGGACTGCTGGGGACACCTGGGGACTGCTGGGGGGGCACCTGAGCACACCTGGGGACAGCTAGGGACAACCTGAGCACACCTGGGGGCACATGTGAGCACACCTGGGCACAGTTAGGGGCACATCTGGGGGGACACCTGAGCACACCTGGGGACAGCTGGGAACACAACTGAGCACATCTGGGGGGCACCAGGTCACACCTGCTCACACCTAGGGACAGCTAGGGGCACCTGATCACACCTGGGGTACACCTGAGGCCACCTGGGACAGCAAGGTGACACCCAGGTACCACCTGTGTCACACCTGAGTCACCTGGGGCTCACCTGTGTCACACCTGTGTCCCCAGTATCCCCGCAGGACCCTCTGTGCTCCCTCCCTCTGTCCCCAACCACCCCCATGTCTCCTCCCCGTGTCCCCTCCCCATGTCCCCCACCTGTCCCCCCAGGTGTCCCCGCTCTCACCGTGCCCTGGGGGCTCTGGGTGGGCACCACCATCCTGACGCCGGCGGGCAGCGATGTCACCGTCACCGGGGCCTTGCCGGGCCCGGCAGAGCGCACGGTCACCAGCGGTGGCCCCGCGGTGGCCGCAGGGGGACCGGTCACCTTCAGCACCGCTGGGACACCTGCCAGGGGACAGAGGGGTCAGGGATACCCAGGGACATCCCCTGTCACCTTCCTGTCCCTCTCAGTGTTCCCCCTATCCCAATGTCCCCCCTAATGTCCCCAGTGTCCCCCCATGTCTCCAATGTCCTCATCCCTGCCCCACCATGTCCTCCCCAATGTCCCCAACGTCCCCTGCAATGTCACCCTTTCCCAACGTCCCCATCTCTGCCTCCCCTGTGTCCCCAGTGTCCCCATTTCCCCCCATGTCCACATTTCCCCTCCCAACAATGTCCCCTATGTCCCCATCTCCCCCCATGTCCCTAATGTCTCCCACCAATGTCCCCATTCCCCGCCCATGTCCCCATTCCTCCCTCCCACAATGTCCCCAATGTCCCCCTCAATGTCCCCAATGTCTCCACCTCCCCCCATGTCCCCAATGTCCCCATTCCCACAATGTCCCCAGTATCCCCCCCAATGTCCCCATTCCCATAATGTCCCCAATTACCCTCATCATGTCCCCAATATCCCCCCCAATGTCCCCATTCCCAAATGCCCCCAATTACCTCAGCATGGCCCCAATACCCCCCAATGTCCCCATCACCCCCCCACATGTCCCCCAATGTCCCCAACACCCCCCTTGTCACTCACCGGGTGCCCTCCCTGCCGTGGCACCTCCACCGGCCGCCGCCGCCGTTGCCCCCCCGGCCGCCGGCAGCACCTGCAGGGTGGCACCGGGGGGCGCTGCCACCGCCCCTCCCGCCGTCCCCGCTGCCGCTGCCACCGCCGCCACCCCCGCGGTGCCACCACCGGCCGCGCCCGCCGCCGTGCCCGCCGTGCCCACGGCGGCGGCGGTGACGCCGGCGGGTTGGGGGGCGCGGCGGGCGGGGGCAGCAGGGTGAGCCCCACGCCCCCACAGCTGGGGCAAGGGCGGGGGGCGCGGGCGGCGGCGCGGGCGCGGCGGGCGCGGGGCTCTTGGGGGGGTTGGCGGGCACCGAGGGCACGGGCGGCGGCGCGGGCGCGGCGGGCAGCTCGTACTTCTGCAGCTGCAGCAGGTACGAGTCGGCCGTGGGCACCGCGCCCCAGCTCACCTCCAGCGACGTGGTGTTGGCACGCACCAGCTGCACGCGGCCCGGCGCAGGTGGGCGCTCTGAGGGGAGAGGGGACAGCTGGGTACACCTGGGGTACACCTGGGGTACACCTGGGGTACACCTGGGGTACACCTGAGTACACCTGGGGTACACCTGGGGTACACCTGCGTACACCTGGGGTACACGTGGGTAGGCCTGGGGTACGCCTGGGTACAGGTGGGTACGCCTGGCTACACCTGGGGTACACCTGGGTACACGTGGGTACACCTGTACCACTCCTATCACACCTGGGGTACACCTGGGTACAGGTGGGTACACCTGTACCACTCCTATCACACCTGGGTACACCTGGGAGTACACTGCAGTAGGTACACCTGGGGTACACCTGGGTACACGTGGGTACACCTGTACCACTCCTATCACACCTGGGTACACCTGGGTACAGGTGGGTACACCTGGGGTACACCTGGAGTAGAGGTAGGTACACCTGGGGTACACCTGGAGTACAGGTAGGTACACCTGGGGTACACCTGTACCACTCCTATCACACCTGGGTACACCTGGGTACACCCATACCACTCATATCTCACCTGGGTGACACCTCAGTTACACCTGTGTCACACCTAAGCGAAACCTGGGATAGAGCTAGGTGACACCTTTGTCACACCTGGGTTACTCATCTGTCTCCAGGTACCAAAGGCCCTTGCAGCCCCCTCAAGACCCCCAGGTCCTTGCAGCCCCCCCAGACTCACCTGTCTCCAGGTACCACAGGTCCTTGCAGCCCCCCCCAAGACCCCCAGGTCCTTGCAGCCCCCCCCAGACTCACCTGTCTCCAGGTACCACAGGTCCTTGCAGCCCCCCAATCACCTGTCTCGTCCCAGGCCTTGCAGCCCCCAGCTCCAGACCTCCAGCCTCAAGACTCCCAGTCCCAGGTTCGTACCACAGGTCCTTGCAGCACACCTGGTTGTTTTCCAGGCCTCACCTGTCCGGTACCAGGTCCAGCACACCGGTTCCAGGCCTGCCGTCGCAGATGTAGAGGCGGGTGGCGATGGCCACGGCGCAGTGCCCGGCGCGAGCCCGCGGCACGTTGTCCTCCAGGGTCTCCAGCACCAGGGGCTCCCAGGCCATCGAGTCTGGGGGGTCACAGAGGGTTTGGGGGGGTCACAGAGGGGTCTGGGGGCTCGGGGAGGGGTCTGGGGGAATTTGGGGAGGGGTTTAGGGAGGATCTGGGGGTTCCTCCAGGGTCTCCAGCACCAGGGGCTCCCAGGCCAAGTCTGGGGGGGGCAAAAACGGGGGGGTTTGGGGGGGGTCACAGAGGGGTCTGGGGGCTTGGGGAGGGGTTTGGGGGAATTTGGGGAGGGGTTCGGGGGGTCCTCCAGTGGCTCCAGCACCAGGGGCTCCCAGGCCATCGAGTCTGGGGAGGTTTGGGGGGATTTGGGGAAAGTGGGGAGGGGTTTGGGAGGATTTGAGGGAGTATTCAGGGGGGTTTTAGGGTGGATTTGGGTCAGTTTTTGGGGGTCCCAAACCCCCTCCTCACCCAGGCTGAGATTTGGGTGTTTCAGGGTGGGTTTGGGGGGTTTTAGGGTGGATTTGGGGTCAGTTTTGGGGGTCCCGAGCCCCCTCCTCACCCAGGTTCAGGCAGGCCAGGGTGTTGGTGCACTTCCACTCCTTCTCGTGCGTCGCCACCTTCACGTCATCCATCACCAGGGGCACCCACCCCCCAAAAACGTACATCCTGGGGGGATCAAGAGGTTAGGGGGGTCAGGGGGACACCCAGAGACCCCCACCCCCCAAAATTTTCATCTTTGAGGGGGTCACGAGACCACCCATATTAATTAATAAAATAAATAACCCCCCCCACTAAGGACCTCAACCCCCCCGGGGTGGGGACAGGGACACAAAGGGACCCCCTCAGGATAAAGGGGGGGGGTCAGGAGGGGATTTGGGGAGGTTCTTTTTGGGGAGGGGGTCGCCCCCAGACTCACTTGTTGCCGATGGTGGTGGCCGAGTGGAGGCTGCGGGGGAGGGGAGCGACCCCACTCAGGCTCGGTTTGTTCCAGGTCAGCGTCTCTGGAAACCCCCAAAAAGTGAGGAAATTGCCCCAAAATGTGAGAAAACGGCCCCAAAATGTGAGGAATCGACCCCAAAATGTGAGGAGGAAATGACCCCAAAACGTAAGGAGGAAACAACCCCAAACCCACTGAAAATGTAAGGAACAGCCCCAAAACTCTGCAAGATGTGAGAAAAACTCCCTCTGAGTCCCTTATTCTGTTATGTCACCCGTATCCCCCAGACCCCAAATCCCCTAAAAACCCCAAAATCCCCCCAAATCCCCTGAACCAATATCCAATGTCCACAAATCCGCCACCCTGCAGCCGCTCATGCCCCCGTAGATGTCAACATTCCCCAATGTCTCTCACTACCTCTCACTTTTTTGACCCCAAAACCCCTCCAAACCCCACAAAACCCCCATAAAACCCCACAAAACCCCTAAAAATACCCAAAATCCCCCCATACCAATATCCAAGGTCCACAAATCCCCCAGCCTGCAGCCGCTCATGTCCCCATAGATGACATCTCCCAGTAACCTTAACTACCCCTTACTCCCCTGACCTCAAATCCCCTAAAACCCCCCCAAAACCCCATAAAACCCCACAAAACCCCCCAAGAAACCCCAAATCCCCCCGTACCAATATCCAAGGTCCACAAATCCCCAGCCTGCAGCCGCTCATGCCCCCGTAGATGTCAATGTTCCCCAATGTCTCTCACTACACCTCTCACTTCTTTGACCCCAAAACCCCACAAAACCTTTCCAAACCCCACAAAACCCCCAAAAACCCCCAAAACCCCAAATCCCCCCATACCAATATCCAAAGTCCACAAATCCCCCAGCCTGCAGCTGCTCATTCCCCCATAGATGACAACATCTCCCAGTAACCCTCACTGCCCTCCATTCCCCTGACCCCAAAACCTCTAAAACCCCCCCAAAACCCCACTAAACCCTCCAAAACTCCACAAAACCCTCAAAAAACCCCAAAACCCCCAAATCCCTCCATACCAATATCCAAAGTCCACAAATCCCCCAGCCTGCAGCCGCTCATGCCCCCATAGATGACATCTCCCAGTAACCTTAACTACCCCTTACTCCCCTGACCTCAAATCCCCTAAAACCCCCCCAAAACCCCATAAAACCCCACAAAACCCCTAAAAATACCCCAAATCCCCCCATACCAATATCCAAGGTCCACAAATCGCCCAACCTGCAGCCACTCATGTCCCCGTAGATGTCAATCTCCCATGTAACTCTAACTACCCCTTACTCCCCTGACCCTCAAATCCCCTAAAACCCCCCAAAACCCCATAAAACCCCACAAAACCCCTAAAAATACCCCAAATCCCCCCGTACCAATATCCAAGGTCCACAAATCGCCCAGCCTGCAGCCGCTCATGCCCCCGTAGATGACGAGGCGCGAGCGCCGCCCGTCGCGCTCCGTGTACACCACGGCCGTGTGGGATTCCCGGGGAGGGGGCAGCACCCCGTAGGTGATGGGGATGTCCCAGGCCAGCACCCCCGAGCCTGGGCGCAGCTCCAGCACGTACAGGTCGTTCAGGTACCTGGGGAAAAGGGATAGGGGGTCAGGGGATCCTATAAAAAATCCTAGAAGGGTGATTGGATGTGCGGGACTGGCTTAAAAAAAGGTGGTTGAAATATGGGATTGCCCTAAAAGGTCCTTAAATGCCATAAAATGTGTTCAGTGTCACCTGTGCTCAGGTGTGCAGGTGTTCAAATATCTAGAGAGAGGAGTAAGAAGGTCTGGACACCCCAATAAAATCCTAAAAGGGTGATTGGATGTGTGGGACTGGCTTAAAAAAGGTGGTCGAGGATACGGGATTGCCCTAAAAGATCTCTTAAATCCTATAAAATGCAGCCAGGATGGCCCCAGTGTCACCTGTGCCCAGGTGTGCAGGTGTTCAGGTATCTGGGGAGGGGATTAAGAAGGTCTGGACACCCCAAAAAAATCCTAAAAGGGTGTTTGGATATGTAGGATTGCCCTCAAAGGTCCCTTAAATGCCATAAAACGTGCCCAGGGTGGTCCCAAAGATACCTGTGCCCACGTGTGCAGTTGGTTTAGGTATGTGGGGAGGGGGTCCAGAAAGTCAGGAGACCCCAAAAAAATCCTAAAAGTGTGTTTGAATATATGAGACTATCCTAAAAGAGTGTGGGAGATATGGGATTGCACCATAAGATCCCTTAAATCCCATAAAATGTGCCCAGGGTGGTGCCAATGTCACCTGTGCCCAGGTGTGCAGGTGTTCAGGTATCTGGGGAGGGGATGAAGAAGGTCTGGACACCCCAAAAAAATCCTAAAAGGGTGCTTGGATGTGTGGGACTGCCATAAAAAAGGTGGTTGGGAGTATGGGAGGGTCCTCAAATCCCCTAAAACGCAGCCAGGATGGCCCCAGTGTCACCTGTGCCCAGGTGTGCAGGTGGTTCACAAAGTCAGGAAGGGTTTTGGGAATGTAGAACAGCCCCAAAAGAGTTCTTAAATCCCCTAAAATGCACCCAGAACGGTGCCAGTGTCACCTGTGCCCCTGCCAGGGATCCCTGAGTCCACCTAAAAATGACCCCAAAGTTTTGGGGTCACTCCTGTGTCCCCCAAAGATGGGGAATGTCCCCAAATCCCAATCCTATTCCCAAGGTTTTGGGGTGTCCCCAGGGTTTTGGGGTGCACCTTCAAAGGTCCCTGTGCCCCCTAAAGGTGATCCCAATGTTTCAGGCTCACCCCATGCCCCCCAAAAATCCCTGTGTGCCCCCAAAACAGCCCCAAGCCCCCTCCAGTTATCCCCGGAGGTTTTGGGGTACCCTGGGGTTTTTGGGGTGCCCCCGGGGTTTTTGGGGTGCCCCCTAAAAACGACCCCAATGTTTCAGCTTCACCCCACCCCCCCAAGTGCCCCCAATCCAGCCCCAAGCCCCCTCCCCCCACTGATTCCCGGGGTTTTTGGGGCGCCCCCGAGGTTTTGGGGTGCCCTGGGGTTTTGGGGTGCCCCATACCGGGGGATGTTGTTTTTGGGGTCCTCGCTGTCGTTGGCCAGCCCCCCAAACAGGTAACACTTGTTGCCCACCAGGGAGAAGCTGTGGCCCAGCCGAGGGCAAGGGGGGGGCCCATTTTTGGGGGTCTTCGCCTTCAGCCGCTTCCACTCCCACCTGGAGGCCTGGAATGGGGAGGGG
>NC_066338.1:13803042-13822964 GCF_022539315.1 Serinus canaria
TGTCCCCTGTCCCCAGGGATGGTGTCCCTGTGGTCTCTGGCCATGGTGACCATGGTGACAGGGATGTCACCCATGTCCCCTGTGCCCATGCATAGTGTCCCTGTGGTCATTGGCTGTGGTGGCCATAGTGGCCATGGTGACAGGTGTGTCACCCTAGGGATGGTGTCCCTGTGGTCACTGGCTGTGGTGGCCATGGTGACAGGGATGTCACCCGTGTCCCCTGTCCCCAGGGATGGTGTCCCTGTGGTCACTGGCTGTGGTGGCCTTCGAGCGGTTCCTGGTCATCTGCAAGCCCCTGGGCAACTTCACCTTCCGGGGCAGCCACGCCGTGCTGGGCTGTGCCATCACCTGGATCTTCGGCCTCATCGCCTCCGTGCCCCCCCTCTTCGGCTGGAGCAGGTCTGGGGGGGTCTGGGGGTCCCGGGGGGGTCAGGGGGTCCCCAAGGTTTGGGGTTCCAATGGAACCTGGGGATCCCTGGAGTTGGGGATCTGGGGAAGGTTGAGGGGTCCCAGTTGGGTTGGGGGGTCCCAGTTGGGTTGGGGGGGTCCCTGGAGGGTCATGGGTCCTGGATGGGGTCAGGGGGTCGCAGGGGGATTGAGGGGTCCCCGGGGGGGGGGGGGTTGAGTCTTCGAGGGAGGTTGGGGGGTCTTGGATGGGGTCAGGGGTTTTGGGGGGGGGGGTTGAGGATCCTGGAGGGTTTTGGGGGACCCGAGGGGTTTTAAGGGTCTGGGGGCAGATCGAGGGGTTCTGGGGGAGGTCCGGGGGGGGTCCCTCAGCCGTGCGACCCCTCCCCCCCCAGCCGCTCCCCCAGACCCATCCCCAGGGAAGGGGGGGTTGGGAGTGCCCGGAATTGTCGGGGATTTGGGGATCCCGGCGCTCCCAGGGATTTCGCTGATCCCGGGGGCGGTTCGGGGGTCCCGGGCTGAGCTCGGGGGTCCCAGTGCCCACCCCCCGTGCCCCCTCCCCAGCTCCATCCCCGAGGGGCTGAGCAGCTCCAGGGCTCGGGGGTCCCGGGAATTTTCAGGGATTTATTGGCCCGGGGGTCCCGGGAGCAGGTCGGGGGTCCCGGGGGCGGTCGAGGGTCCCGGGGGCGGGTCTGAAGGTCCCTGGGAGGTGTGACCCCCGCCGGTGCCCCCCTCCCCAGGTACATCCCCGAGGGGCTGCAGTGCTCGTGCGGCCCGGACTGGTACACGACGGACAACAAATGGAACAACGAGTCCTACGTGATTTTCCTCTTCTGCTTCTGCTTCGGCTTCCCCCTGAGCGTCATCGTCTTCTCCTACGGGCGGCTGCTGCTCACCCTGCGCGCGGTGGGGGGATTTTGGGGGGTCCTGCGGGGGTCCCAGGGGCTCTTGGGGGGTCGGGGGATCAGGGGAGAGCAGGTTCCTGACCGTGATCATCTCCTGCGGGCGGCTGCTGCTCACCCTGCGTGCGGTGAGGGGATTTTGGGGGGTCCTGGGGGGGTCCCAGGGGCTCTTGGGGGATCCTGGGGGTCGAGGGGATCAGGGGAGCGCAGGTTCCTGACCATGATCATCTCCTATGGATGGCTGGTCCTCACCCTGCGTGCGGTGAGGGGATTTTGGGGGGTCCTGGGGGGGTCCCAGGGGGTCTTGGGGGATCCTGGGGGTCGAGGGGATCAGGGGAGTGCAGGTTCCTGGCTGTGATAATCTCCTATGGACGGCTGGTCCTCACCTGGCTTGCAGTGAGGGGATTTTGGGGGGTCTTGGGGGGCCCACGGTTTATTGGGGTACACGGCTTTATTGGGGTACACGGTTTATTGGGGGCACAGGGGAATTGGGGTCCCGTGGGGTGGGTGGTCCTTGGGGGGACCTCAAAGCGGGGGGGAGGCAGTGATGGGGGTCTGAGGACCCCCCCCCCCCATGTTTGACCCCCCCATGGGTCACTGGCGTGGTTGAGTCCTCCAGTCTGACCCCATAACTGACCCCATAACCAACCCCAGTCTGACCCCATAACTGACCCCATAACCAACCCCAGTCTGACCCCATAACCAACCCCAGTCTGACCCCATAACTGACCCCATAACTGACCCCATAACCAACCCCAGTCTGACTCCATAACCAACTCCAGTCTGACCCCATAACTGACCCCAGTCTGACCCCATAACTGACCCCATAACTGACCCCATAACTGACCCCAGTAACTGACCCCATAACTGACCCCATAACTGACCCCATAACCAACTCCAGTCTGACCCCATAACTGACCCCGTAACTGACCCCAGATCTCCCCCATACCTGACCCTATTTCTGATCCCATATCCCCCCAATATCTGACCCAATATCTCCCCACACTGACCCCATATTTAACCCCACATGTGACCCCATATCTGACCCATATCTCCCCACACTGACCCCATATCTAACCCCATATTGATCCCACCCTGACCCCATATCTGACCCCAATATAACCCCATATCTGACCCCATATCTGACCCCATACCTACCCCCTCCCCGACCCCACCCTGTCCCCACCCTGTCCCCATACCTACCCCCACCCCAACCCCACACTGTCCCCACCCTGTCCCCATATCCAGCCCCACCCTGTCCCCATATATGACCCCATATCTAACCCCATATCTGACCCCATATCTAACCCCATATCTGACCCCATATCTAACCCCACCCTAACCCCATATCTGACCCCATATCTAACCCCATATCTGACCCCATATCTAACCCCATACCTACCCCCTCCCTGACCCCACACTGTCCCCACCCTGACCCCATATCTAACCCCACACTGACCCCATATCTGACCCCACCCTGACCCCATATCTGACCCCATATCTGACCCTACCCTGTTCCTATATCTGACCCCATATCTAACCCCACACCTGACCCCATACTGACCCCACCCTGACCCCATATCTAACCCCATATCTAACCCCATATCTGACCCCACATCTGACCCCACACCTGACCCATACTGACCCCATATCTGACCCCACATCTGACCCCATATCTAACCCCATATCTGACCCTATATCTAACCCCAAACTATCCCCACCCTGACCCCATATCTAACCCCATATCTCTCCCCATATCTAACCCCATATCTGACCCCACATCTGACCCCACACCTGACCCCATATCTGACCCCATATCCCCATACCCCTCCCTGTCCCCCTCCTGACGCTGTCCCCCCCTCCCGCAGGTGGCCAAGCAGCAGGAGCAGTCGGCCACCACGCAGAAGGCGGAGCGCGAGGTGACCAAGATGGTGGTGGTGATGGTGCTGGGCTTCCTGGTGTGCTGGCTGCCCTACTGCTCCTTCGCGCTCTGGGTGGTGACACACCGGGGACACCCCTTCGACCTGGGGCTGGCCTCCATCCCCTCCGTCTTCTCCAAGGCCTCCACCGTCTACAACCCCATCATCTACGTCTTCATGAACAAGCAGGTGGGGACACGGGGACACGGGGACACTGGGGACACTGGGATAGTGGGGATGGTGGGGACAGTGGGACAGTGGGCATCTGTGTCTTTATGAACAAGCAGGTGGGGACACGGGGACATGGGGACATGGGGACAGTGGGGGCAGTGGGGATGGTGGGGACAGTCAGGGTTGTGGGGGCATGGGGACAGTGGGGATCTACGTCTTCACGAACAAGCAGGTGGGGACACGGGGACATGGGGACACTGGGAGATGGGGACACGGGGACAGTGGGACATGGGGACAGTGAGGGTGGTGGGGGCATGGGGACAGTGGGACAGTGGGGATGGTGGGCATCTACGTCTTCATGAACAAGCAGGTGGGGACACGGGGACATGGGGACAGGGACACGGGGACATGGGGACATGGGGACAGCGGGGACAATGGGGTAGTGGGGATGGTGGGGATGGTGGCATCTACGTCTTCATGAACAAGCAGGTGGGAACACAGGGACATGGGGACATGGGGACAGTGGGGTGGTGGGGACAGTGAGGGTGGTGGGGGCATGGGGACAGTGGGACAGTGGGGATGGTGGGCATCTACGTCTTCATGAACAAGCAGGTGGGGACACTGGGACATGGGGAGATGGGGACTCGGGGACATGGGGACACTGGGAGATGGGGACATGGGGATAGTGGGGATGGTGGGGACACAGGGACATGGGGACAGTGGGGATGGTGGGGACAATGGGATGGTGGGGATGGTGGGCATCTACGTCTTCATGAACAAGCAGGTGGGGACATGGGGACAGTGGGGATTGTGGGGACATGGGCACGGTGGGGATCTATGTCTTTGTGAACAAGCAGGTGGGGACACGGGGACAGGGGGACAGTGGGACATGGGGACACAGGGACACTGGGATGGTGGGGACAGTGGGGATAGTGGGCATCTACGTCTTCATGAACAAGCAGGTGGGGACACGGGGACACTGGGAGATGGGGACAGTGGGACACTGGGAGATGGGGACATGGGGCATGGGGACAGTGGGGATGGTGGGGACATGGGGATGGTGGGCATCTATGTCTTCATGAACAAGCAGGAGGGGACATGGGGACATGAGGACAGTGGGGATGATGGGGACAGTGGGGATGGTGGGGACGATGGGACAGTGGGACATGGGGACATAGGGATGGTGGGGATGGTGGGACGTGGGGACAGTGGGCATCTGTGTCTTCATTAACAAGCAGGTGGGGACACAGGGACAGTGGGACAGTGGGACAGTGGGACAGTGGGCATGGTGGGGACAATAGGACAATGGGGGGGATGGTGGCATCTATGTCTTCATAAACAAGCAGGTGGGGACACAGGGACATGAGGACAATGGGGACATGGGGGCAGTGCTGTGGGTCTGGGGTCCTGTCCCTGGGTCTGGTGTCCCGCTGTGGGTGTGGGGCTGTTCCTATGGGTCCCTCTGTGGATCTGGGGTCTCTCTGTGGGTCGGGGTTCTTTCCGTGGGTCAGGGCTGTCTCTGTGGGTCAGGGGTCCCGCTGGGAGTCTGGGGTCTCTCTGTGGGTCTCTATGGCTCCCTGTTTGTATGGGTCCCATTGTGGGTCGGGGCTCTCTCCGTGGCTCTGGGCTCTCCGTGGGTCTGGGGTCCTGCTGTGGGTCGGGGCTCTCTCCGTGGGTCTGGGGTCTCTCCGTGGGTCTGGGGTCCCGCTGTGACGCCCCCTGCCCGCAGTTCCGCTCCTGCATGCTCAAGCTCGTGTTCTGTGGCCGGAGCCCCTTCGGGGATGACGACGACGTGTCCGGCTCCTCCCAGGCCACCCAGGTGTCCTCGGTGTCCTCCAGCCAGGTGTCCCCAGCGTAGGGCCCGGCCCCACAGTGGGGCTGCCCCACGGCTCTGCCCCACGGCGGGGCTGCCCCACAGCGGGCTCAGCCCTAGAGTGAGCTCTGCCCCACAGCGGGCCCGACCCAGCCAGGGCTGCCCCACACCGGGCTCAGCCCCACACCAGGCTCAGCCCTATATGGATTTCTGCCCCACACTGGGCTCGGCCCTATATGGATCTCTGCCCCACATTGGGCTCAGCCCTATATGGATCTCTGCCCCACATTGGGCTCAGCCCCACACTGGGCTCGGCCCCACATTGGGCTCTGCCCTATAGGGATCTCAGCCCCACATTGGGCTCAGCCCCACACTGGGCTCTGCCCCACACTGGGCTCTGCCCCACATCAGGCTCAGCCTCACAGTTCTGCCCTATGGAGGGCTCTGCCCCCCCACAGTGCTGCCCCCCACAGTGCTGCCCCACACTGGGCTCTGCCCCATGGAGGATTTTGCCCCACATCAGCCTCTGCCCCACGGTGGTGCTGCCCCAGAGCTTCACTCTCTGGAGGCTCAGCCCCACTTCTCTGCCCCACATCGGGCTCTGCCCCATGGCAGCTCTGCCCCACACCCCCCACACCGCTCTCAGCCCCACGGCAGCTCTGCCCCCCCCGCTATGGGGCAGCCCCACGGCTCCGTTGTACATAAACCCCCCCCCACCCCCCCGTATTAAACACTGGAGACGCAGCCGCTGCCTCTGCTTTGGGGACCGCCCCACAAGTGCCCCACAAGTGCCCCCAGACCCACAGATGCCACCCCCAATGCCCCACAAGTGTCTTTGCAGTGCCCCCAAATGCCCCCGCAGTGCCCCCAGCCCCACAAGTGCCCTCCAAGTGCCCCACAAATGCCCCATAAGTGCCCCACAAGTGTCCTCGCAGTAACGCCATAGCCCCGCAGTGCCCCAGCCCCACAAGTGCCCCCAAAATGCCCCCCCCAGGTGCCCACCAGGTGCCCCCCGGGTGCCCCCGCGGTGGGGCGCGCGGCCGAGTTCTGCCAGTAGTGAGCTTTTTTTCCAGGAAAAAGTTCAGAACTAGCGGAATTCCGGCCGCACGGCCCGGGGGGGACACGGGGGGGACACCCCAGAGGGGACACCCCAGAGGGGACACAGTGGGGACACCCACGGGATGCCCCAGAGGGGACACGGAGGGGACACCCCACAGGGGACACCCACGGGACGCCCCAGAGGGGACACAGTGGGGACACGGAGGGACACCCATGGGACGCCCCAGAGGGGACAACCCATAGGTGACATCCATGGGACACCCCATATGGGCCACCCCACAAGGGACACTCACAGGGACACCTGTGGCACCCATGGAGGTCCTTGGTGGCCCCACAGTGACCCACAGCAGCCCCACGACACCCACTGGTGGCCCTTGGTGGCCCCACGGCAGCCCCCCAGAGACCCTCCAGCCCCTCCCAGCGATCCCCGGTAGCCACCGGTGGTTCTCGGTGGCCCCACGGCGGCTCATGGTGGCCCCAAAGCAGCCCCCCCCCCCCGTGACCCACAGCACGCCCGGGTGGCCCTCAGTGGCCTTGGTGGCCCCCCAGAGCCCCCCCAGAGCCCCCCAACCCCCTCCCCCCGCGCCCCCCCAGCACTTACCTGCTGCCCCCCGGGATGGGGGGGGGGAGAGAGATGGGGGGTGGGGGGCACCGCCCGCCCCCTTTGCCCCCCAATTTGGGGGGGTTCCGGCCGCTCCCCAAACCAATCGCCCCCCCTGGAACCGACGGGACCCCCCAGAACCCCGAAAAGCCTCTCCAGGACCCCTGGAACGGCTCCAAAACTGCTCAGAACTGCCCCAAAATTGCTCAGAACTGCCCTAAAACCGCTCAGAGCCGCCCCAAAATCCTTCAGAACCGCCCCAAAATCCCCTCCAGTCCCCCCCCTCCCCCCCGAGGGAACCTCCCGACCTCCCTGGAGCCCCCCAAAACCCTCCCGGAGCCCTCCGGGACCCTCCAGACCCCCCAACGCCCCCTCAGAACCGCCCAAAATCCTTCCAGAACCGCTCCTAAACCCCTCAGAACCACCCCAAACCCATCCCCGACACCCCCCAAAACCCCCCGGAGACCCCCAGACCCCCCAAATCCGCCCCAGCTCCCCCCAGGAGCCCCCCGGAGCCCCCCAAGGTTCTCTCTCCGCCGCTCCGCGCCCCCTTTTCCCCGGGGGGGGGATTAAAGTTTCCGTGTCCCCCCTAATCGGACTCCCCCGGGGCGACCCGAAAATCCCGGGATTAGGGGGGGAGGGGGCAGCTCCGGCCCCTCCCGGGGGGGCGGGATTAAGGTCAGGCCTGGGGGGTCCTTCTGGGGTGACCCCCGGGGAGCGCCCCGAAGCCCCGGGACCCCCCCAGGACCCCAAATGTGGGGTGCGGAAGGGGATGGGGGGGGACACCCCAAGACCCCAAATTCGAGCCCCCATCCCCTCGTTAATCCATCGTCCCCACCCCCCCCACCCCCGGGTTAATTGCTAATTAGGGCTGCGGCTATTTTTGGGGGGGGGGGGGGGGGGGTGGGGCTCCCCCCGTGCCCCACTTGGCCCCGAGCCGGAGCCCCCCGTGATGTAACGCGGCCCCGTGACCCCGATCCGGGGGGCCCGACCCCAAAATGTGGGTCAGGAGGGGGTGCCGAGCTCCCGGTGTGGGGCGAGACCCCAAAATGTGGGTCAGGAGGGGGTCGGGAGTTCTCGGTGTGGGGCAGGACCTCGATATGGGGCGGGAGGGGTTCAGGACCCCGCTATGGGGTGGGAGGGGGGTCAGGACCCCAATGTGGGGCAGAATCCCAAATGTGGGGCAGGAAAGGGTCAGGACCCCCCTATGGGGCGGGACAGGGGTCAGGACCCCAAATGTGGGTCAGGAGGGGGGCAGAACCCCCCGATCTGGGGCAGAACCCCAAATGTGGGTCAGGAAGGGCTCAGGACTCTGCTATGGGGTGGGAGGGGGCCATGATCCCCCGATGTGGACCAGGACCCCTAAATGTGGGGCAGAACCCCCGATGTGGGGCAAGAGGAGGCCCCGACCTCCCGATGTGGGGCAGAACCCCAAATGTGGGTCAGGAAAGGGTCAGGACCCCCCGGTATGGGGCAGAACCTCCCAATGTGGGGCAGAACCCCAAATGTGGGTCAGGACCCCGATGTGGGTCAGGAGGGGGGCCGGGACCCAGAATTTTGTGGGTCGGGGGCCAGGACCCCCCAGTGTGGGGCAGGGTGAGCTGGGACCCCCCGATGTGGGGCAGGAGGGGGGTGAGGACCCCGCTATGGGGCAGGAAGGGGGGGCCGAGACCCCCATGTGGGGCAGGACCCCAATGTGGGGCTGCGTCACATCCCGGGGGGGCAGCGCTGCTCCTGGGGGGGGGGCTCAGCCTCACACTTGGGGGTCCCGGGGGAGCAAATTTGGATCCTGAGGGGGCTCAGTCGGGAACCGGGGGTGGGGAATTGGAGCTGGGGTTTGGGGGGGGGGTCCCGGGGGTCCCCATTTCCATCCCGGGGGTCCCGTGGGGGCCAATTTGAATCCCGGGGAGGCCAATTTGGGTGGAAATTATCCAGGGAACCTCGGGGCTGTTTTGGGGGTCCCGGGGGTTTCTGAGGGTCCCGGGGGGTCCCCATTTCCATCCGGGGGGTCCCGTTGGGATCCTGGGGGTCCCGTGGGGGCCAATTTGAATCCCGGGGGGGCCAATTTGGACCTCGGGGGTGGAAATTATCCAGGGAACCTCGGGGCTGATTGTGACAAACGCTGCGGTTGGGGGGTCCTGGGGGTTTCTGGGGGTCCCGGGGGTCTTGGGGGTCCCCATTTCCATCCCGGGGGTCCCGTGGGGGCCAATTTGAATCCCGGGGGGGCCAATTTGGGTGGAATTTATCCAGGAAACCTCGGGGCTGTCTGTGACGAAGCGCTGCCTTTTGGGGGTCCCGGAGGTTTTTGGGGGTCCCGGGGGTTTCTGGGGGTGCCGATTTCCATCCGGGGGGTCCCGTTGGGATCTCGGGGGTCCCGTGGGGGGCAGTTGGGACCCCGGGGTGGGGGGCAGGGCCCAGGAAACAGCGGGGGATTAGCGCTGGCGTCAATCCCATCAGCTCACCCCGGCTGCTCAGGTGAGGCCGGGGCGTCCCCCCCGGATCCGCGCGGCCCCAATTAAGGGCTCAGGGACGGGATTTTGGGGGGGGGGTCCGGGCTAATCCGGGGGCGGGGGGGGGTATAAGAGCAGGGGGGCGCGGCTGGCCGGGGCAGTGGCGCTGGTGGCACTTGGGGACGATGGCGACGGGCGTTTTTGACGGGGCGGTTTTCGCCGCCCGCCGGCGTCACGACGACGACGACACCACGCGCGACAGCATCTTCACCTACACCAACAGCAACAACACGCGCGGTGAGCGGCGGCGACACGCGGGGACACCGCGGGGACACGCGGGGACACCGGGGGAGGGGGCCTGGGGCGGTTTTGGGGCGGTTTTGGGGCATTTTGGGGTTGGCGGTTGAGGTATGGATATAGTAGAGATGAGCGTGGTGAAGATGTTGGGGACATCAGGGGACACAGGGAGGCATGGAGGACACTGGGGGACATCAGGGGACACTGGGGGACATCAGGAGACACTGGGGGACACCAGGGGAGGGGTTTTGGGGCAGTTTTGGGACAGGTTTGAGGAGTTTTGGGGTAAACAGACATCGATGGCAGCAACGCGCGGTGAAGACGCGGAGGGACATGGGGGGACAAAAGGGGCAGGAAGGGACATCAGTGGTGACCAAAAGGCACAAAGGGACATGAGGGGACATGAGGGGACACAAGGGGAGCATTTTGAGGGAGATTTGGGAGGAGTTTTTGGGGTCAACGATCAACGCACACCAACCCGTATTGATGGCAGTGACGCAGTGAAGATGTGGGGGGACATGGAGGGGACATGAGGGGACATGAGGAGACACAAAGGGACACCAGGGGATCATTTTGAGGGAGATTTTGGGGAGTTCTGAGGAGTTTTGAAGAGTTTGGGGGTCAATGATCAACCGTACGCCAACCCACACCGACAGCAGTGGCGCAGTGAAGATGTGGGGGGACATGAGGGGACATGGAGGGGACATGAGGGGACAGGGAGGGACATCACAGGGGGACATGAAGAAGCATAAAGGGACACCAGGGGATCATTTTGAGGGAGATTTTGGGGAGTTCTGAGGAGTTTTGAAGAGTTTTTGGGTCAACGATCAACCTACGCCAACCCACACCGACGGCAGTGGCGCAGTGAAGATGTGGGGGGACATGAGGGGACAGGGAGGGACATCACAGGAGGACATGAAGGGACATGAAGAAGCACAAAGGGACACCAGGGAATAATTTTGAGGGAGATTTGAGGGAATTTTGAGGTCAACACCAACCTCCACCACCCCCAGCGGGGGCGAGGCCACACGGGGTGACGCGAGGTGACACGAGGGTCACCGACGGCCACCACCGCTGACCCCGCTCGGTCCCCCAGGTCCCTTCGAGGGCCCCAACTACCACATCGCTCCGCGCTGGGTGTACAACCTGACGTCGCTGTGGATGATCTTCGTGGTGGTGGCCTCGGTGTTCACCAACGGGCTGGTGCTGGTGGCCACGGCCAAGTTCAAGAAGCTGCGGCACCCCCTGAACTGGATCCTGGTCAACCTGGCCGTGGCCGACCTGGGCGAGACGGTCATCGCCAGCACCATCAGCGTGGTCAACCAGATCTTCGGCTACTTCATCCTCGGCCACCCCATGTGCGTCATCGAGGGCTACACCGTCAGCGCCTGCGGTCAGTGGGGCGGGGACACACAGGGGGGTGTGGGGATGTGGTGTGGGGACACACAGGGGGGTGTGGGCAGTGGGGCTGGGACACAGGGGGGCCTAGGGTGTGGGCAGTGGGGACACAGGGGGGTGTTGAGCATGGGCAGTGGGGCTGGGGACATGGGGGGGCTGGGGGTGGGGTCTGGGGACATGGGGGGGCTGGGGAGGGCGGGGCTGGGGACATGGGGGGTGTGGGTATGGGGCTGGGGACACTCAGGGGTCTGGGGTCTGGGGAGTGGGCTGGGGACACTCAGGGGGTCTGGGGTGTGGGCAGTGGGGCTGGGGACATGGGGGGGGCTGGGTGCGGGGCTGGGACATGGGGGGTCTGGGGTCTGGGGAGGGGGCTGGGGACACGGGGGGGTTGCGGTGTGGGGGTGGGACACACAGGGGGTTGGGCAGTGGGGCTGGGCACAGGGGGGGCTGGGGTGTGGGGTGGGGACACAGGGGGGTGTGGGCAGTGGGGCTGGGGACATGGGGGGGCTGGGAGGGTGGGGCTGGGGACATGGGGGTTGTGTAGCAGTGGGCAGTGGGGCTGGGGACATGGGGGGCTGGGGGGTGGGGCTGGGGACACTCAGGGGGTCTGGGGTGTGGGCAGTGGGGCTGGGGACACGGGGGGTCTGGGGTGGGGCTGGGGACACACGGGGGTCTGGGGAGTGGGGCTGGGGACACTCAGGGGGTCTTGGGGGTAGGCAGTGGGGTGGGGACACGCGGGCTGTGAGGTGTGGGCAGGGGGATGGGGATAGGGTAGGGGATGGGATGTGGGGCAGGGATGTGGGGTGAGATATGGGGCAGGGATGTGAGGCAGGGATATGGGGTGGGACATGGGACAAGGATGTGGGGCAGGGATGTGGGTCACAAATGTGGGTCAGGGACTCTCTATGGGTCTGGGGCGCTATGGGGCAGCCCCATAACCACCCCAAACCCCTGCAGCCATCACGGCGCTCTGGTAGCAGGGACTGGAAATTATGGGGCTGTCTATGGGGTTCTATAGGGCTGGGCACTATAGGGCCACTCTCTATGGGTCTGGGCGCCATGGGGCAGCCCCATAACCACCCCCAAACCCCTGCAGGCATCCCTGGCCACTCTCCTCACAGCAAGGACTGGATGCTATGGGGTTGTCTATGGGGTTCTGTGGGGCTGAGCTCTATAGGGCCACGTTCCACGGGGCTCTGTGGGTCTGGGCGCTATGGGGCAGCCCCATAACCACCCCCAAACCCCTGCAGGCATCACGGCGCTCTGGTCCCTGGCCATCATCTCCTGGGAGCGCTGGTTCGTGGTCTGCAAACCCTTCGGCAACATCAAGTTCGACGGGAAGCTGGCGGTGGCCGGGGTCCTCTTCTCCTGGATCTGGTCCTGCGCCTGGACCGCGCCCCCCATCTTCGGCTGGAGCAGGTGGGGAGGGGGCCGGGGGTGACACGAGTGTCCCCAGGGGGTCACAGAGGTGACACGGCTGTCCCCAGAGCTGTGGGAGGGGTCTGGGCCGGGGTCCTCCTCTCCTGGATCTGATCCCGCCTCTGGACCACGCCCCCCATCCTCGGCTGGAGTAGGTGGGGAGGGGTCCCCAGGCCGTGGGGAGGGGTCCGGGGGTGACACGAGTGTCCCCAGGGGGTATTAAGGGGTGACACGAGTGTCCCCAGAGCTGTCAGAGGCTGCAGGGATGACCTGAGAGTCCCCAAGGTGGGTCTGGGGTCCCCAGGTGTCCCCAAGGTGGGTCTGGGGGTGACCCCCCGAGGTTCCCAGGGATCCCCCAGACCCGGATCCTTCCCGAGGAATTTGGGGGGGGTCCCGTTGTCACCGCTGACCCCTCGGTGTCCCCCGGGGCAGGTACTGACCCCATGGGGGTGTCCCAGGTGTCCCCAAGCTGGGTCTGGGGGTCCCCAGGTGTCCCCAAGGTGGGTCTGGGGGTGACCCCCCGAGGTTCCCAGGGATCCCCCAGACCCGGATCCTTCCCGAGGAATTTGGGGGGGGTCCCGTTGTCACCGCTGACCCCTCGGTGTCCCCCGGGGCAGGTACTGGCCCCACGGGCTGAAGACCTCGTGCGGGCCGGACGTGTTCAGCGGCAGCACGGACCCAGGGGTGCAGTCCTACATGGTGGTGCTGATGGTCACCTGCTGCTTCTTCCCGCTGGCCGTCATCATCTTCTGCTACCTGCAAGTCTGGCTGGCCATCCGTGCGGTGAGCAGAGACCCCTCCCCAAAAAATCCTGAACCCCCCCCACCCCAAAAAAAAAAAAAAACCCTGGGGGAAAAAATTCTGACCTGAAAAATAAAACACCCCAGGACCCCCCTGACCCCCTCATGTCCCCCCCCCCCAGGTGGTGGCTCAGCAGAAGGAGTCACCCCAGATACCCCTTTAACCCTCCCAAACCCCCCTTTAACCCCTCCACACCCCCCAATAACCCCCCAGGACCCCCCAATCTCCTCCCAGCCTCCCCCCAGGACCCCCGTGACCCCCTCATGTCCCCCCCCAGGTGGTGGCTCAGCAGAAGGAGTCACCTTTAATCCCCCAAACAGCCCCTTTATAACCCCCCAAACCCCATGATAACCCCCCAGGACCCCACAATACCCCCCCCAGCCCCTCCCCAGGACCCCCCCTGACCCCCCCTGTGCCCCCCCAGGTGGCAGCTCAGCAGAAAGTGTCACATTTAATCCCCCAAACAGCCCCTTTGTACCCCCCAAACCCCATGATAACCCCCAGGACCCCCCCCCAGGATCCCCCTGACCCCCCCTGTGCCCCCCCAGGTGGCAGCCCAGCAGAAGGAGTCACCCTTTGTACCCATTTAACCCCCCCAAACCCCACAATAACCCCCCAATAACCCCCCCAAACCCCCCAGTCTCCCCCCCAGCCCCCTCCCCAGGACCCCCCTGACCCCCCCATGTGCCCCCCAGGTGGCAGCCCAGCAGAAGGAGTCACCTTTATATCCCCCAAACACGCCGCTTTATACCCCCCAAACCCCATGATACCCCCCAAGACCCCCCAATCTCCCCCCCCAGGACCCCCCTGAACCCTCCCTTGCCCCCCCCAGGTGGCCGGCCCAGCAGAACGAGTCACCTTTATCCCCCCCAAACCCCCCAGTCCACCCCCCCAGTCTCCCCCCCAGGACCCCACAACTCCCCCCCAGGACCCCCCAGGACCCCCCTCTGCGACCCCCTCTGTGCCCCCCCAGGTGGCGGCCCAGCAGAAGGAGTCACCCAGATACCCCTTTAACCCCCCCAAACCCCATGATACCCACCAGGACGCCCCAATAACCCCCCCAAACCCCCCAGGACCCTCCCAATCTCCCCCCCAGCCCCCTCCCCAGGACCCCCCTGACCCCCCCGTGCCCCCCCCAGGTGGCGGCCCAGCAGAAGGAGTCACCCCAAACCCCCCAACAACCCCCCAATCTCCCCCCCAAAACCCCCAATCTCCCCCCAAGGACCCCCCTAACCCCCCCCCGTGTCCCCCCAGGTGGCGGCCCAGCAGAAGGGATCACCCCAGATACCCCTTTAACCCCCGATAACCCCCCAATCTCCCCCCCAAACCCCCAATCTCCCCCCAAGGACCCGCCTAACCCCCCCCGTGTCCCCCCAGGTGGCGGCCCAGCAGAAGGGATCACCCCAGATACCCCTTTAACCCCCGATAACCCCCCAATACCCCCCCAGGACCCCCCAATCTCCACCCCAGGACCCCCCTGACCCCCCCTTGCCCCCCCCCAGGTGGCGGCCCAGCAGAAGGAGTCGGAGTCGACGCAGAAGGCGGAGAAGGAGGTGTCGCGCATGGTGGTGGTGATGATCCTGGCCTACTGCTTCTGCTGGGGGCCCTACACCATCTTCGCCTGCTTCGCCGCCGCCAACCCCGGCTACGCCTTCCACCCGCTCACCGCCGCCCTGCCCGCCTTCTTCGCCAAGAGCGCCACCATCTACAACCCCATCATCTACGTCTTCATGAACAGACAGGTGAGGGACACGCCTGGGGGCACCTGGGGGCACCTGGGGACACCTGGGTACGGCTGTGGGCATGGGGTATGGGGTATGGGGTGAGGGATAGAGCCACCACCTACAACCCCATCATCTACGTCTTCATGAACAGACAGGTGAGGGACACGCCTGGGGGCACCTGGGGGCACCTATGGGCATGGGGATATGGGATAGAGCAGGGGCTGGGACAGGGATAGAGCCACCACCTACAACCCCATCATCTACGTCTTCATGAACAGACAGGTGAGGGACACGCCTGGGGACACCTGGGGACAGCTGAGCACACCTGGGTGCAGCTATGGGCATGGGGATATGGGGTATGGGGGTATGGGACAGACCATCTACAACCCCATCATCTACGTCTGCATGAACAGACAGGTGAGGGGCACACCTGAGCACAGGTGGGGGCACCTGAGCACACCTGGGGACAGCTGAGCACACCTGGGGACAGCTATGGGCATGGGGTATGGGGTATGGGGTGAGGGATAGAGCCACCATCTACAACCCCATCATCTACGTCTGCATGAACAGACAGGTGAGGGACACACCTGGGGGCACCTGGGCACCTGAGCACACCTGGGGACAGCTGAGCACACCTGGGTACAGCTATGGGCTTGGGGATATGGGATAGAGCAGGGTTAGGGGGCTGGGACAGGGATAGAGCCACCATCTACAACCCCATCATCTACGTCTGCGTGAACAGACAGGTGAGGGGCACACCTGGGCACACCTGGGCACACCTATGGTACACCTGAGCACACCTGGGTACATCTATGGGCACGAGGGTATGGGATATGGGGTATGGGACAGGGACAGGGTCACCATCTACAGCCCCATCATCTACGTCTGCACGGACAGGTGAGGGGCACACCTGGGCACACCTGGGGACACACCTGGGCACACCTGTGGGCATGAGGACACTGCCAGGACACTGGGATGGGGGGGGTGGCACTGGGACTGGGATAGAACCACCACCTGCAAGCCCATCATTTACATCTTCGTGTTCTCCTGTCCCCCTGTCTGTCCCCCTGTCTGTCCCTCTGGCCCCCTGTCTGTCCCCCTCTGTCCCCTGTACTCTGTTTGTCCCTTTGTCCCACCTGTTCCTGTCTGTCTCCTGTGTCCCCTGTGTGTCCCCTGTCTGTCCCCCTGCCTCTGCTGTCCCCTGTCTGACCCCTGTGTCCCCCGTGTGTCCCCCATCGCCCTGTCCCTGGTGTCCCCTGTCTGTCCCCTGTGTCCCCTGTCTGTCCCCTGTCTGTCCCCTGTGTCCCCTGTCTGTCCCCTGTCTGCCCCTGCTGTCCCTGTCTGTCCCTGTCTGTCCCCTGTCTGTCCCCTGTCTGTCCCCTGTCTGTCCCTGTCTGTCCCCTGTCTGCCCCCTGTCTGTCCCCTGTCTGTCCCCCTGTATCCCCTGTCTGTCCCCTGTCTGTCCCCTGTGTCCCCTGTCTGTCCCCTGTCTGCCCCCTGTCCCTGTCTGTCCCCCTGTATCCCCTGTCTGTCCCCTGTCTGTCCCCTGTGTCCCCTGTCTGTCCCCTGTCTGCCCCCCTGTCCCTGTCTGTCCCCTGGCCCCTGTCTGTCCCCTGTCTGTCCCCTGTCCCCTGTCTGTCCCCGGGTGTCCCCGCAGTTCCGGAACTGCATCCTGCAGCTCTTTGGCAAGAAGGTGGACGATGGCTCCGAGGTCTCCACCTCGCGCACCGAGGTGTCCTCGGTGTCCAACTCCTCCGTGTCCCCCGCCTAGGGACCCCCGCCGCCCCCTCCCCAATAAAGCTTTGTACCTCCCGGACAGCCGTGCCACCCGTGTCACCTCCCCGCGCTGGCCCTGGTGTCCCCAAGGGGAGGGGGGTCCCCTCCTTGGTGTCCCCAAGGGGCGGGGGGGGTCCCCTCCTTGGTGTCCCCAATGTCCCCAAGGGGCTGGGGGTTCTCAGTGTCACCTCCCCGCACTGGCCCCGGTGTCCCCAGGGGGCTGGGGGTCTCCTCCTTGGTGTCCCCAATGTCCCCAATGGCTCTTGGGGTTCCCTCTTTGGTGTCCCCACTGTCCCCAGGGTGCTGGGGTTCCCCAGTGTCCCCTCCTTGGAGGGTGTCCCATGTCCCAATGGCTCTGGGGAGGTGACGTCACCTAGGGGCGTCCCCAATGTCCCAGTCAAGGGTGTCCCCATTGTCCCCATGGCTCTGGCGGACCCCAGTGTCCCAGTCAGGAGGGTCCCCAATGTCTCCCTCGATGGATTTTCATTGTCCCCATGGCTCTGGGGGTCCCCATTGTCCCCTCCTGCCGTGTCCCCAGTGTCCCCATGGCTCTGGGGGTCCCCGGTGTCCCCTCCTGCCGTGTCCCCAGTGTCCCCATGGCTCTGGGGGTCCCCGGTGTCCCCTCCTGGGGTGTCCCCAGTGTCCCCATGGCTCTGGGGGTCCCCGGTGTCCCCTCCTGGGGTGTCCCCAGTGTCCCCATGGCTCTGGGGGTCCCCGGTGTCCCCTCCTGGGGTGTCCCAATTGTCCCATCAGCCACCCGGGGGTCCCCAACCTTCCCATCAGCCTTTCCGTCGGTGTCACCCTCCCCATCCCGCCGTGTCCCCCCAAATCCCCCCCAGACCCCGGGGAGCGACAGCTGGCCCCGCCCCCGAGAGCGCGCAGCCAATGGAAAGCGCTACCGCTGCGCGCGGCTCTGCTATTGGTTAATAGCGATGTCAATCATCGTTTCCCCAAGCGGCCAATCAGGAGCAGGGGTGGGGCGAAAGGGGCGTGATCTGAATGGGGGTGATGTCATCGTCTCTGGCCGCGCCCCCATGCCTTCTCATTGGTGAAAAAGGGCGGGAGGGGCGCTCGCAGCGCTGTGATTGGCGGGGAGGGGGCGGGAAAGAGGCGGGGCTAGAGGAAAAGGCACGTGGAGGGGGGGGACGGGGACAGGGATGGGGACACAGGGATGGGGTCAGGGATGGGGACAGGGATGGGGACAGGGACGGGGACAGGGACAGGGATGGGGACACAGGGATGGGGAAGGGGACAAGAATGGGAGAGGGACAGGGATGGAGACAGGGATGGGGACAGGGACAGGGATGGGGACAGGGATGGGGACAGGGATGGGGACAGGGATGGGGACACAGGGATGGGGACAGGGATGGGGAAGGGGACAAGAATGGGACAGGGACAGGGATGGGGACAGGAATGGGATAGGGACAAGGACAGGGACCAGGAGTGGACAGAGATGGGGACAGGGACAGGGATGGGGTCAAGGATGTGAGTGGGACAGAGATGGGACAGGGAAAAGGACAAGGATAGGACAGGGATGGGGATAGGAATGGGGACAGGGATGTGAGTGGGACAGAGATGGGACAGGGACAAGGACGGGGACAGGACAGGGATGGGGATAGGACAGGGATGGGACAGGGACAGGGACAAGGACAAGGAGTGGACAGGGATGGGGACAGGGACAAGACAGGGCTGGGGACAGGGCTGGGACAGGGAGAAGGATGGGGACAATGAAGGGGACAGGACAGGGATGGGGATGGGACAAGGATGGGGCAAGGATGGGTACAGAGATGGGACAGGGACAAGGACAGGAACAGGACAGGGATGGGGACAGGATGGGGACAGGGATGGGATGGTGACGGGGACAAGGACAGGGACAGGGATGGGACAGGACAGGGATGGCACAGGCAAAGGACAGGGGGGTGTCCCCTGAGGTGACATCGTCCCTGGTGTCCCCACACCCTCTGTCCCTCGCATCCTTGTGTCCCACGTCCCCCTGTCCCGCTGCCCCGTGTCCCTTGTGTCCCCCCTGTCCTCCCTGTCCCCTGTGTCCCCCCCGTGTCCCCCTGGGTGGGTGGCTGGCCCTCCAAGGGACGGGGACACCGAGGGGACACCCGGCGGGGGGGACAGGAGGGGACAGGTGAGACATGGCGGGGGGGGGGGGGTGTGACACGGGGGGGTGACCCGGGGGAGGGACACACAGGAGGTGACACGGGGGGGGTGACAAAGAGGAGGTGACAAAGAGGAGGTGACACCCCGGTGGTCTCCACCAGCGACATCGGAGTGGGGGGGTTTCCACCCAGTGGGCGTGGCCTCCCTCTCCGGCCCCGCCCCTCCGCAGGCCCCGCCCCCGGCCCGCAGCGCCTCCGGCAGCGCCGCAGCGCCGGGACCGATGGGCCGGGACCGGTACCGGGGGGGGCCCGCGGGGCCGGGGGGGCTCGGGGGGCTCCGGGGGGGGGGTCCGGGCTCGGGGGGGCTCGGGGGGAGCGGGGGAGGGGCGGGGGAGGGGGCAGCGCGCGGGGCTGCGGGAGGGGGGAGGGGGGAGGATGCGGGGGGAGGGGGAGAGGGGGATACGGGGGGGGCTGGGGGGGCGGGAGAGCGCGGGGGGAGGGGGGGGAAGAGCGGGGGGGGCACCTGGGCAGGTGTGAGAGCGAGGGGGGAGCGGGGGCGGGGCCAGGGGTGGCCAGGTGTGGTGGGGACAGCTGTGAGCAGGTGTGACACGGGTGTGCGGGCGTCAGGGACAGGGGCGGCGGGGACAGGGGTGGCCAGGGGGGAGCAGGTGTGACAGGGCCAGGTGTGACAGGGCCAGGTGTGTCCAGGTGTGACAGGGCCAGGTGTGACAGGGCCAGGTGTGTCCAGGTGTGACAGGGATGTCCAGGTGTGACAGGGCCAGGTGTGTCCAGGTGTGTCAAGGATGTCCAGGTGTGTCCAGGTGGGACAGGGGTGACCAACTGTGGCCAGGTGTGTTGGGGATGTCCAGGTGTCACACACGGGGGTGGCCAGGTGTGGTGGGGACCGGTGTGACCAGCTGTGACCAGGTGTGTCGGGGATGTCCAGGTGTGTGCAGGTGTGTTGGGGACAGCTGTGTGCAGGTGTTGGAGACAGGTGTACCCAGGCGTGTCAGGGAAAGGTGTGTCCAGGTGTGTCAGGGCAGGTGTGTCCAGGTGTGCCCAGGTGTGTCCAGGTGTGG